>NC_045971.1:27435726-27788226 GCF_010909765.2 Amblyraja radiata | reverse complement strand
TGTTCACTAAATCGAAAAAGCTCTAGCTAGCAAATAAATTAAAGAAATTATTACAAAGAATTGTTTTTTTTTTAAATGTAAGGATTATCATTACTGATATTAGAGGAATGGTGCCTTAATATGTTTGAAATAAAGAGGATAATGTCTCAGTGAAAATTAGTGAGGAATCTATCTGATAAATGTTCATCAACATCGGCCATTTCTTGGTAGCACCTCAGCCACAAGGTTAACTTGCTTCCCCGCCTAACACCCTGGTTTATCAAAGCAAGGCCGCATGACCATCCTTGATCCAAACATCGTCATCTGCCCAATTACATTGTTATCCAAGTGAGGGTCCATGAGGAATTACATCACTGGGACCATGGCACGGGGGCACAGCGGTAGAGTTGATGCCTCACTCACAGCGCCAGAGACCCAGGTTTGATCCTCTGTACGGAGTTTGTACATTCCCCCCGTGACTGTATGGGTTGTCTCCGGGTGCTCCCCTATCCTCCCACATTCCAAAGAGGTATAGGTCCCTATCGTGTAGGATAGTATAGTGTGAGGGGATCACTGGTCAGCAGGCACTCGGTGGGCTGAAGGGCTCATTTCCGTAATTAGTTCTGTCATTTTCATCAACTAAATCTAGAACTGTTGACAAAACTGCAGAACAATCAAAATCATGAGACATCAGAAAATAAAATTCTACTTCATCAGCATGCCACAGATAACTTGATGACTCCTGATCATGAAATCCACAGTTAGCAGCTTCTGAGAATAAACACTTGGCTTTTCTACCAGAAAACACCACAAGTGATTTGATGAGAAGCAACAAGAGATCCATTGTAGCTGAGTAATTGTACAGGCAAGGTGTTCTAGGATTGGAAGCATCTTCGTGTCTCATGGGGTCAAGTGCAGATCCACAGGAACCTGACGGTAGTGATTAGTACGGGAGTCAGAGTTTATGGGGAGAAGGCAGGAGAATGGAGTTAGGAGGGAGAGATAGATCAGCCATGATTGAATGGTGGAGTAGACTTGATGGGCTGAATGGCCTAATTCTGCTCCTATCTCTTATGACCTTATGACCTAACAACCAAATATCCAGCCTAAAGAACGGGTAGTGGGTGTAAGGAGAACATGACATCTGGCAATGAGGACTACGTTAGTTTAGAGTAATGGAATGAAAGGAACTGGATTGTTTTGTATGCAGCTCAGTGAATCAAGTGGCCTTCTGCAAGGTAACCTTTCTGTGATTTTGATTCCCTCAGAAGCATTCAGAGATTGAGCTATTATCCGTAGTGGTGCTGAAGAATAGAGTGATGTGTGATTGTAAATCCCCTTTGGATGGAGCGAAATGTAATGGCCATTTCAGATCAGAGTGGGTTTGTTGTCATATAGACCAGGGTGCAGTGAAGTTCCTTGTTCACATAGACCTCGCTCAGAAAACTGTGAATATAGCAAAATGTTAGATACAAAAATAAATGAAATTCCATTCAGACTGTACCCATAGTCAGGATCGAACCCAGGTCTTTGGCGCAGTAAGGCAGCAACTCTACCGCAGCGCCACAAACCTGGGTTCAATCCTGACTACGGGTGCAGTCCAATAGGAGTTTGTACTTTCTTCCTGTGACCACATGGGATTCCTACTGGTGCTCCAGTTTCCTTCCACACTCCAAAGACATACAGGCTTGTGGTTAATTGGCTTTGTTGAAAAGATTGTAGATTGTTGTTAGTGTGTAGGATAGTGCTAGTGTACGGGGTGATCACTGGTCAGCACGGGCTCAGTGGGCCAAAGGGCCTGTTTCTACACTGTGTCTCTAAACTAAACTAAAGTAAACTAAAATGAGTGCATACAGAAGAATGGTGCAAGATTGTACTGCAGATCCAAAGAGTGCAAAGAAATATTGAAGGACGACAACTGATTAACTGAATGAGGTAGAGATAAGAGTAAGAATAATGACAGTACCTCCGGGGAAGCGATGTGAAAGAGGTGTTTAAGAAAGAACTGCAGATGCTGGAAAAATCGAAGGTAGACAAAAATGCTGGAGAAACTCAGCGGGTGAGGCAGCATCTATAGAGCGAAGGAATAGGTGACGTTTCGGGCGGCGAACCTTCTTCAGACTGATGTGAAAGAGGTGATGGTTTCAGGAGTCTGATCACCGTGAGCAAAACGGTATTCTTAAATCTGGATATCTGGCCTTTCAAGCTCCTGCATCTTCTTTATGAAGGTGGAGGAGAGAGGGTGGGATGGCCATTGTGGCAGGCATCCTGACCTTACTTCCAGCCTTTCTGAAGCAACTCATCCTGAAGATGGCATGATGCCATACAAGATAGAGATAGACCCATCAAAATACTTCCTCTAGCGCCTCAGAAGTGGTTTGATGGACGTACAATCCTCATGGACGTGCCGAATATTCTCAGATGCCCTAAGAAAGTGTATGTGCTGTTACGCTTTCTTGATCATCACATCAGTGTGAACATTTTCATGTTTCTCCAGAAATGTTCAAGGTGAAGACTAGATGAACATTGAGGATTGTAATTCCCCATTGAATCTGCCTTTTGGAGCATTAATAGGGAAGTTAGATCGTATTATACTGGGAATGGCCTTTGTTGGTCACTGCAAGTTTTCATTCCCAGTGACAGACTGGGGTCCCCTCATGCTAAGCCTTATGCTTATTTGCTATCTTCTGCCCTCAACTGTAGTAATAATAATAATAATAATACATTTTATTTATGGGCGCCTTTCAAGAGTCTCAAGGACACCTTACAAAATTTAGCAAATAGAGTAAAAACATGTAAGCGGAATGAAATAAATAGTAAAGACATCACCAGTACACAAATTAAAGACAGAATTCAATCCAAAGACAAAAATCAAAAACACAATATGAAGAGAGAGCAGCGGCAGCTAAAGCGCGCCAGCGTACACTCTCCCTTCCGGCAGCCATCTTGGACTGGTTGCAACATCATTTGTCCCAGACCTGAGCCTATTGTGTCTTGAACATCCCTGCCCTCCAAGTCTTCTGTTGGAAGGTCCAATCTCTAATACGTCACACACACCTCCCAACCATGGAACCATTCCTCCATTCACTAACTCAACCCTTTAAGTCTCCCAACCACGCCTTGGTCCTTTGATTCCAATCCTCTCCAAACCCTGAGCTTGGTCATCAACCAAAAGATCATGTTTCAGTCAGTCAAAGTGAAAGTGGCTCAGTCACAAAGGGCTTGTGCTAATTTGATTCTGTCTCTGTAATTGATTCTCTGATGGGGTGGTGAATTAGATCCAAAATTGGAATTCTGTTGTTTTTAAAAGAAGATGATTTCTGTGAACTAGCCATATGTCATTTTGCAAAGTTAAGACAAAGTTGGAGAATATTTTCACCATCACAGAAAGACCACAATGGCCGGCCAAGGCAGAACTTATAATATAGGATCTAATGTGGGAGAATTTATTTTATCGTTACAAGTATATATTATAGGGCAAACATAGAGGCGAGCAATTTTTGAGTGAAATGTATAAGGATGGTGCAGCAGTAGAGTTGCTGCCTTACAACGCCAGACACCCAGGTTCAATCCTGACTACCGGTGCTGTTTGTATGGAGTTTGTACGCTCTCCCCGTGACCGCATGGATTTTCTCCGGGTGCTGCTGTTTCACCCCACACTCAAAAGAAGTTCGGATTTGTACGTTAATTGGCTTCAGCAAATTGTCATTTGTCGCTCGTGTGTAGGATAGTGCTAGTGTATGGGGTGATAAGGGGAATCAGTGGGCCGAAGAGCCTGTTTCCATGCTGTATTTCTAAAGTCTACAGTCTAAAGTCTAAAAGCAGGTACCTGAGTTTGTGGTTCTGAGTTTGTGCTTGGATGAATGTGAAAAGGAGTCTTTGAGTCAGCCAGCATGGTGCATAGCAGCCTCAAACAGCACTGTGCTAGCAACACTTCCTCAGCCCAGTCTCACAGCAGCAGTTACAAAGACAGTAAATGCTCACTGCACTCCACAGGTGAAGTGAGCGAATTATCTCTTCACAGCCAGACTTCAAAAGGGACAAAATCAGATTTAGTTGGGTGAAATGAACATAATTTGATGTTATCTGAAGCTGTCACAGATAATGCTTTGATCATCTGGTGAATGTAAGAGTTCTGAATTTGTGCATTTGACATCAAAAATCTCCCTTGTCTTCAGCCCATGAAAATCTCATTTTCTTTCTGAATGATTTTGATTAGTTAATACTTGCAGCTATTGGCATTTGCATTTAATCGCGGTTAAAAAAAGTCCCAGCAATTTTCTTTATTGTGTTTCTGCTTGGATTCTTTGCTCTTTCACTGTCTAATCTGCTACACATCGTCAAACTTCTACACTCTCCAATGTCATTTGTTAGCCAGATTCTACCTTTCGCACTATTCTTGTGTATTTGCCATCTTGAAAGGTTTTGTGTTGGCGTTAGGATGAACGATGGCAGGGCTGCGTAGGTGTGAAGTGTTGGAAATCGGATCTTCAATAAGGATCTTTAAGAATGGGGACATTCAAGATGTAGCAAGATCAGGCCTGTGGCAACAGGAGGTGAAAGTGTTTTTTGTAAGTGGGCAGCAGTCTCTGAATAAGTTGATAAGATTCATAAGTTATGGGCGCCGAATTAGGCCATTCGGCCCATCAAGTTTACTCCGCCATTCAATCATGGCTGATCTATCCCTCTCAACCCCATTCTCCTGCCTTCTGCCCATAACCCCTGACTCCCATAATAATCAAGAATCTGTCAATCTGCGCCATAAAATGCCCAATGACTTGTCCTCTACAGTCGTCTGTGACAATAAATTCCACAGATTCACCACCCTCTGATGTCTGAAGAAGGGTCTTGACCTGATACGTCACCTATTCCTTTTCTCCAGAGATGCTGCCTGACCCGCCGAGCTACTCCAGATTTTTGTGTCTAAAGAAATCCCTCCTCATCTCCTTTCTAAAGGTACATCCTTTTAGTCTGAGACAACGGCATCCAGTCCTGGATTCTCCCACAAGTGGAATGACCTTGGTTTCCTTGGCAACGCCAGGCAGCGTGCACTTTTCCATTGGAGCATTGAAGGATAGAGTGCACATCAGTCCAATGACAGCCAGAAGGCAACAGTATTATCAGCTGGAGAAAAAAAGATGTCAAGTGCTGGAGTAACTCAGCGGGTCAGGCAGCATCTCTGGAGAACATGGATAGGTGATGTTTCGGGTAAGGACTAGCTTCAAAATGGCCACTTGCATGTATAACTAGATAAAGAACTGAGAAATATGGAGTCGTTCTGTCTAGGCCAATGATGCCTAAAGTATTATGAGCAGCACAGTGGCGCAGCAGTGGAGTTGGTGTCTTACAGTACCAGAGACCCGGGATCAATCTTGACTACGAGTGCTGTCTGTATGGAGTTTGTATGTTCTCCCTGTGACCTGCTTGGGTTTTCTCCGGGTGCTCCAGTATCCTCCCACACTCCAAAGATGTACAATTTTGCAGGTTAATTGGCTTGGTAAACTTGTAAATTGGCCCTAGTGTGTGTAAGATAGTATTAGTGTGCAGGGATTGCTGGTCGGTGCGGATTCGGTGGGCCAAAGAGCCTGTGCCCGCGCTATATCTTTAAACTAAACTAAACTAGACTAAACTATTGAGAAGCTGACAGGCAAACATCTTAGGAAGACTTTACTGGACTTTATCTTGCATTCCCTTTATCCTGTATCTGTACACTGTGTATGGCCCGATTGTAATCATGAGTAGTCTTTCCGCTGGCAGACAAAAATGCTGGAGAAACTCAGCGGGTGAGGCAACATCTATGGAGCAAAGGAAGTAGGCAACATTTTGGGTCGAAACCCTTCTTCAGTCTTTCCGCTGACTGGTTAGCATGCAACAAAAAGCTTTTCACTGTACCTCAGAACACGTGACAATAAACTAAACTCAACTAAATGAAAACCAATCAGGGAAAGTAAAATCCAGGCTGTTGAACAGCGTGCCTTGCCTCTTGCTGACGTTGATGTGTTCACACACGCAGCTGAAGCTTCACGACTCAGTGCAGTAGGAAGTCAAGTCACGGTCATCAATATTCTGGTCTCCTAGCGACCGGCTCAGATCAGCGCTAGCAGAAGCTTGGGTGTCAGGTGCACTCCTGACACTCCGTCTGTGGTTGGAGCAGTACCTCAGGGTAACCTATGGCAAGCTGAATAATGAACTCACTTAATCCACATCGAAAACTATCCTTCATTTGGAGCCTCATTGGGAGCTAGGGGGGGTAAAATAAATATCGCTGACCAGTACTAAAACACAAACAAACCCAAAACGTCGCCTATCCATGTTCTCCAGAGATACTGAAGATAGACACAAAATGCTGGAGTAACTCAGCAGGTCAGCCAGCATCTCTGGAGAAAAGGAATAGGTGACATTTTGGGTCGGAATCCTGGTTCAGACTGAAGAAGCTGGTTCAGTTTTAAGAAGAGCTCCGACCCAAAATGTCACCTATTCCTTTTCTCCAGAGAGGCTGCCTGACCTGCTGAGTTACTCCAGCATTTTGTGTCTTCTTTATTTGTAAACCAGCATCTGCAGTTCCTTGTGCCTCTAAAATATAGTGTCATTGGTAAATTGGGCAGCTTTTGGTCTTTTTTAATAGGTTGGATCATGAAGCCAGGAAGCTAATTACATCTCCAACTGGACTTCACAAGTAATTGCAAGCTGATGCCTGGAGAAATGTTGGTCTCTTTAACTAGTGGTAACTCGGTCCCTCTAGCTGGGTAAGGTTAAGGTATCGTAACTAGATAGGGTTGTACTTGCAGCACAGCAGTGCAAGATTCACTAGGCTAATTCCTGAGGTTAAAGATTTACCTTATGATGGATAGACTTTAGACTTTCATGATACAGTGCGGAAACAGGTCCTTCAGCCCACCAAGTCCATGCAAACCAACAATTACCCATACACTAGTACTATCCTACATACTAGGTACAATTTACAATTTTTTTATCAAAGCCATTTAACCTACAAACCTGTATGTCTTTGGTGTGTGGGAGGAAATGGTAGCAGTCACAGGGAGAATGTACAGACAACACCCATAGTCACAATCGAACCCAGGCCTTTGGTGCTATAAGAGAACAACTCTACCACTGCGCAACTGTGCCGAATTAGTGAGTTTGGAGTTTAATTGACCCCTGTAAAAAATGCCCCTTGTGTGTAAGGAGTGGATGAGAAAGTCGCATACCACAGAACTAGTGAGAATGGGTGATCGATGGTCGGCCTGGACTCATTGGGCCGAAGGGCCTGTTTCGACGCTGTGTCTCTAAACTAAACTAAACTAAACTAAACTAAACTAAACTAAACTAAACTAAACTAAACTAAACTAAACTAAACTAAACTAAACTAAACTCAACTCAACTAAACTCAACTAAACTAAATTATCGGAACTGGCAAGAAGGTGGAACTGATGCAAGGATCAGGTTTAAGGTACCATAAGGCCTTCTCCTGCTCTCAGAGCCTTCCTGCCAACCACATTGAAGGCTGTCATGCCAACAATCTTTGCCCTTGTTCAAATGATGCAGCCATATCCTTTAACAAAAAATAGACCAGAATGAACAATTATGAAGTGTTATCCATTCAGGAAAGATAAATTAGAAATGGGTCTGCCATAGGTGGCACGGTGGCGCAGTGGTAGAGTTGCTGTCTCACAGAGCCAGAGACCCGTGTTTGATCCTGACTACGGGTGCTGTCTGTACAGAGCTTATACATTCTCCCCGTGAACAGCGTGAGATTTCCCCGGGTGCTCTGGTTTCCACCCCCACTCCAAAGACCTACAAGTGTATAGATTGTAAAGGCTCTGTAAATTGTCCCCAGTGTGTGATGGATTGTGCTGGTGTACGGGGGATCGCTGGTCAGCGTGGACTTGGTGGGCCGAAGGGCCTGTTTCCACGCTGTATCTCTAAACTAAACTAAACTAAACTAAAGGACAGTGGTGCAGCTGGAAGAGCTGATGTCTCATCCAGGAGTCTGTAAGGCCCCTGTGACTGCAAGGGTTTACCCAGAGTGCTCCAGTTTTCTTTCCACATCCCAAAGAGCTGCAAGTTGGTAGATTAATTGGCTGCAGTAAAGTTGTCCGGAGTGTGTAGGTGAGTGGTGGAATCTAGGGGGAGTTGTTGGGAGTGGAAGTGAATAAAATGGGATTATAGGATGAGTGTAACGTAGGTGGCTAATAAGTTGCCATGGATTTAGTGGGCTAAAGGGCCTCTTTCGGTATAATTTCATGACTCTGGAAGCACTAAATCAGAAGCTAAATAGGAAATGGATAATTGGAGTATAGTTCATTGTGATTTTGTTCTCACTACAAGGTGAGAAGGGGAAAGTTTAATGGAGATACGTGAGGCAAGTATTTTACACAGAGAGTGGTGGGGGCCTGGAACACATTGCCAGGGGTGGTGGTGGAGGCAGATACGATAGTGGCATTTAATAGGCTTTTGGATAGGTACATGGAAATGCAGGGAATATAGAGGGAAGTGGTTCATGTACGTGCAGATGTGATCAATTTAACTTGGCATCATGTTCAGCACAAACGTTGTGGGCCGAAGAGCCCGTTCCTGTGCTATATTGTTCTATAGACACAAAAAGCTGGAGTAACCCAGCAGGTCAGCCAGCATCTCTGGAGAAAAAAAACGCTCTGGGTCGAGACCCTTCTTCAGACCAAAATGTTCTCTGTTTGAAGTGAGTTTATTTTATAAGAATTGCATTTAATAACAAGGTTATTCTATGTGAATACATTTTAAAATAATGTTTTATTGATTGAAATCAAACAAATGGTGCACATTCAAACTTTCAAATAAACTCAAAT
This sequence comes from Amblyraja radiata, assembly GCF_010909765.2. Taxonomy (NCBI): domain Eukaryota; kingdom Metazoa; phylum Chordata; class Chondrichthyes; order Rajiformes; family Rajidae; genus Amblyraja; species Amblyraja radiata. Next base: position 27,779,422 of record NC_045971.1, on the reverse strand, counting down.
TTGTTGTAATCTCACCAAATATTCACAGAGAGATCCACTGAATCACACATTGTGCTACAATGGTCTGAAGAATGGTCTCGACCCGAAACGTCACCTATTCCTTTTCTCCTGAGATGCCATCTGACCCGTTGAGTTACTCCAGCTTTTTGTGTCTATCTTTGGTTTAAACCAGCATCTGCAGTTCCTTCATACACACTCTATACTCCATAAAACTAAATGCAGCCGTATATTGAAGCCAAATATACTGTAACTTTGTTTTTCGTGAGCCCTTTGATACCACAGTCCTATAATGCAGAGTTAGAAATGATATCCATGTTATAATTAAAAAATGCCTTCACTTTGTTAGAGAATGTCTCTGTATTAAAAATGTCACACCACGAGGAGCAATGGGATAAATTTCACATCAATGGAAACAGCTGCTTCAAATCCTTAAGCAGTTAATTTCTGTCTGATTACTGGCCTAATTAAATTAGGTTAAATCATTCATTCCACCTCATCTGATTAATGTAAGGTCTGCACAAGAATCTATTCGTTGAGTCCAAAAAGAGATTGCAGCACAATGTGTCGGAAGGAACTGCAGATAGACACAAAATGCTGGAGTAACTCGGAGGGACAGGGAGCATCTCTGGAGAGAAGGAATGGGTGACGTTTCGGCTCGAGACCCTTCTTCAGGGGAATGGGTGGTGCAGAGATAACATGTAGTCGGAGACAGTAAGATTGGTCGGAGAACTGGGAAGGGGGAGGGGATGGAGTGAGAGGGAAAGCAAGAGCTGTTTGAAGTTAGAGAAGTCAATGTTCATACCGCTGGGGTGCAAGCTTGCCAAGCGAAATATGAAGTGCTGTTGCTCCAATTTGCGCTGGGCCTCACACTGACAATGGAGGAGGACCAGGACAGAAATGTCAGTGTGGGAATGGGAGGGGGAGTTAAAGTGTTGAGCAACAAGGCGATCAGGTAGGTTTAGGTGGACTGAGCGGAAGTGTTCAGCGAAACGACTGCTGAGCCTGTGCTTGGGCTCGCCGATATACAGGAGTTGACACCTGGAACTGCGGATACAGTAGATGAGGTTGGCGGAGGTGCAAGTGAACCTCTGCCTCATCTGAAAAGACTGTCGGGGTCAACGGACAGAGTCAAGGGGGGAGGTGTAGGGACAGGTGGTGCATCTCTTGTGGTTGCAGAGGAAAGTACCAGGGGAGGGGGTGGTTTGGGTGCGAAGGGACAAGTTGACCAGGGAGCTGTGGAGGGGACTGCAGATGCAGATTTAAACTGAAATTAGACACAAAAAGCTGCAGTAACTCAGCGGGTCAGGCAGCATCTCAGGAGAAAAGGAATAGGTAACTTTTCGGGTCGAGACACTTCTTCAGAACATTGTAGCACAATGTGTGATTCAGAGGATATCCCTGTGAATAATTGATGATATTACAACAAATTTGAGTTTATTTGAAAGCTTGAATGTGCACCATTTGTTTGATTTCAATCAATAAAACATTATTTTTAAATGTATTCACATAAAATAACTTTGTTATTAAAAGCAATTCTTATAAAATGTACTCACTTCAAACACAGAACATTTTTTATCATGATATTTAAACTCAATGAAAATTAATTTTACTGATGAAATTTAAAATCACCATAATATTAATATCTCACTAAAAATCTCACAGTATCATTTAATGTCTCAAAAAGTCAGTCATGATAGTTCTATTTGATTATGCATTCCTGCAATGCGTTAACAGTTCAGTTGCACCATAAAAACCTAAATTTTACTGTAAAAGCCCCTAATGTTTGACATTTCAATTTCATTTAAAATAATTCACTATAAAAATGCTTCACTCTAGCTCATTACTCCAACAAATTTATTGTTTCCCAGTTTAAGGCTGTATTTATATTTCACTTTCTTTCATTTCATAAGACCTTAAGACATAGGAGCAGAATTAGGCCATTCGGCCCATCGAGTCATTCGATCATGGCTGATCTATCTTTTCCTCTCAACCCCATTTTTCTGCCTTCTCCCTGTAACCTTCGAAGCCCAGTATATTTAAGGTGGAGATTGACGGATTATTGATTAGTAAGGGTGTCAGAGGTTTTGGGGAGAAGGCAGGAGAATGGAGTTGAGAGGGAAGAATAGACCAGCCAAATGACCTACGCCTGCCATGTGGCTTATGAACTTATTGAACTTATAATCAAGAACCTATCAATGTCTGCTTTAAAAATACCCAATGACTTGGGCTCCACAGATGCCTGTGGCAATGAATTCTACAGATTCATCCCCTTCTGGCTAAATAAATTTATCCTCCTTTCCTCCCCCTATACATGTAAAGCTCTGAAATCTCTCTCTTCACAGCCACAATGAGACTGTTGCCAGTGGTAACCTAACTGCCTTGTATGAAAAATTAATTGAGACAAATCAATTGTTTTTAATCAATTGATGGGTGGAGCTACTAAAACCAGCAGTTGCTGCCCTTCCTAATATTTGTTACTATTGCAACTGCATTTCCAAGTGATTGGAAGCAAGAGATAGACAAAAGTGCTGGAGAAACTCAGCGGGTGCAGCAGCATCTATGGAGCGAAGGAAATAGGCAACGTTTCGGGTCGAAACCCTTCTTCAGGTAGCTAAACAGGGAAAAGGTTGATCAAGATCTATGGAGAAGGAATCAAGGAACAGACTAGCATTTCCCCAGTGGAAACCAGGAACTGCAGATGCTGGTTTACACAAAAAGAACACTAAGTACTGCAGTAACTCATCGGGTCAGGCAGCATCTCTGGGGAACATGGAGAGGTGACGTTTCGGGTCGGGATCCTTCAGGAGGCAGGGCTGGCGGGTGGAAGAGTTTATATTTTCATGGATCAGAAGTATTATGCTTGCGGCACTCAAGAAAAAAAGTGGTTCTTACCCCCACTCACTGTGGTGCCATCCAAAGAATATGATTGAAAAGTTCACGTTTGAAAAGTGCTCTTCAGGATTTCTGGTGATTATGCAGCACAGTGGCACAGTGGTAGAGTTGCTGCCTTAGTGTGCCCGCAATCCAGGTTTGATCCTGACTACGGGTGCTGCCTGTACAGAGTTTTACATTCCCCATGACCGCGTAGGTTTTCTCCGGGTACTCTGGTTTCCTCCCACACTCCAAAGACGTACAGATTTGTTGTTTAATTGGCTTTGGTAAAATTCGGTAAAATTGTAAATTGTCACCGATGGTGCTAGTGTGATCTTTGGTCGGCGCAGACGTGGTGGGCTGAAGGGCTTGTTTCCACGCTATATCTCTATAGTCTAAAGTCTATATGGACCTCTGCTTAATTGATAAGATATGATTGGCACTCATCCAATGGTTTCAACTCTTCTGACTGACAAGTAAACCCAATACATTTATTCAGTCCTTAAAGGAATAGTTTATTTGAAGGAAAAGGAAGGGAGCAGAGAATGACATGGTCTTGCCTATGAATATTGGAGTGCTTTCACTGTAAATAATCTTTCACAGGTGGAAGTTTTATATATTATCTCAGGAGAAACTCCGGGGGGAAAAAACCTGCAGCATTGCTCTAAACTGGCAAAGTAATGTAAATGAACTTTTAGATTAAATTTGTATCAATAGTTTGTATGGTAAGTGCAAATTAGTATAATGTGAGTCTTTGATCTTAGATCAATTAATAATTTGTTAGATATACATAGTTCTAAACATTTGAGTGGAGTCAAGGTAGGAAGTGAGTGCTGTGATGAGACATAAAGAGCAAACATTCCCATTGAGATTTATTTATAGCTATCTTTCATGAAGATGAATTTTATAATACATTATTAAGAATTTCCGTGCTTACTCCCCTGGTGATTTCATTTCTGTTTAATGTTATTCATTAAAGGTTTAGTTGCTTGTGTTTGTTATGAATGTATTCATTAAACTGATTGTCTGAAATAATTTATAAGTGAGTACAATTATTGGGTTCTCTGTTTGTAGTCCGATTTATCCTTAAATGCGTCAGTATGTCCAGCACTCAACTGGAAAACAATCTTGTGCACATCACAGTCGATTAAAGAATTCAATTTACAGGATTGAATATAACATACAAAAATAATCGTACGTTCATAATCACCACAGAGTTTAGTTTTCTGCATGTTTTGATTGCTGTCACAACCTCAAATAAACAGTTTGAGTAGGTTAAAATACCAATTTATTTTAAGGTGAGAGGGGAAAGATTTAATAGGAAGCTGAGAGGCAACTTTTTCCCACAAAGGGTGGTGGGTTTGAGGAACAAGCAGTCAGAGGAGCAATTGGGGAGAGTACTGTAACAACATTTAAAAGACATTTGGATGGGGACATGGATAGGACACGTTTAGAGGGATATTGGCCAACTGCAGGCAGGTGGGACTCATGTAGATGGGGCATGTTGGTCAGCGTGGGTAAGTTAGGCGAAAGGGTCTGTTTCCATGCTGTATGACTCTATGACTCGATTATGATTGCACAGGTGCTGTCTGACCCGCCGAGTTACTCCAGCTTTATTTTGTCTATCTTCGGTTTTAAGCCAGCATCTGCAGTTCCTTCCTAAATATTTTCAGTTCTTTATCCGTTCAGTTGCTGTGCCTCAACAAGGTCACGTTAATAGGCAAATGAATATTTCATCTTTGAAGCAAACTTTCAATCTGAGGAAATACCAGCTGACATTTGACAAGATCACAGCCAACAAGTGTCTGTTGATGTGCATTTACTGCTTTGCAAAAACACTTTTAAAATGTCAGTGGGTGGTAACTGGCCAGTTTGATTGAAGTCCTCAATTTGTCTCTAAAGGTTGCCCTTCAATCGAATTTACTTGAGTTCATTCCACCGTCACATTATTTTTTAAATAGTGTTGTCATTTGTGTTTTTTAATTGAATTATCAGCCATTCGAAAGGTATAATAGTATTGAAGATAAAACACACCTGGCAATGAGGAGAAGAAAAAGCATTACTGGGTGTTTACTGTTTGGTTTAGTTTAGAGATACAGCACGGAAACAGGCTCTTCGGCCCACCGAATCCGCACCAACCAGCGATCCCAGCACTCTAACACTACCCTGCACACATTTGCGACAATTTACATTTATACCAAGCTAATTAATCTAGAAACCTGTACGTCTTTGGAGTGCGGGAGGAAACCGAAGATCTCTGAGAAAACCCACGCGGACGCGTGGAGAACGTACATACTCTGTACAGACAGCACCCATTGTCGGGATTGAACCCGGGTCTCCGGCACTGCAAGTGCAGTAAGGCAGCAACTCTACAACTGCACTTCCGTGCCACCTCGCTTCTGTAACGTTTGGCAGCAAAGGACTGAACACTTCTGAAGTCACATTCTAAAACAGACACCAAGGTCTCCAACCCATTCCCTGGTCCAGAGGGGGTTACGTCGAGGCATTGACTCATGGAGACATAGTCATACAGCATGCAACAGGCTCCTTGGCTCAACATCTATGCTGGCAAAGGTGAGCTCGTCCCATTTGCCCACATTTGACCTATATCCCTATAAACCATTCCTATCCATGTACCTATGCAAGTGGTTTATTATTAATGCTGTTATAGAACCTGCCTCAACTACCTCCTCTGGCAGCTAGTTCAATATACCCACCACCTGAGGATTGGAGGATAGCTAATGTAACCCCACTTTTTAAAAAGGGAGGGAGAGAGAAAACGGGGAATTACAGACCAGTTAATCTAACATCGGTAGTGGGGAAACTGCTAGAGTCAGTTATTAAAGATGGGATAGCAGCACATTTGGAAAGTGGTGAAATCATTGGACAAAGTCAGCATGGATTTATGAAAGGTAAATCATGTCTGACGAATCTTATAGAATTTTTCGAGGATGTAACTAGTAGAGTGGATAAGGGAGAACCAGTCGATGTGATATATCTGGACTCTCAGAAGGCTTTCGACAAGGTCCCACATAAGAGATTAGTATACAAACTTAAAGCACACGGTATTGGGGGTTCAGTATTGATGTGGATAGAGAACTGGCTGGCAGACAGGAAGCAAAGAGTAGGAGTAAACGGGTCCTTTTCAGAATGGCAGGCAGTGACTAGTGGGGTACCGCAAGGCTCAGTGCTGGGACCCCAGCTATTTACAATATATATTAATGATTTGGACGAGGGAATTGAATGCAACATCTCCAAGTTTGCGGATGACACGAAGCTGGGGGGCAGTGTAAGCTGTGAGGAGGATGCCAGGAGGCTGCAAGGTGACTTGGATAGGCTGGGTGAGTGGGCAAATGCATGGCAGATGCAGTATAATGGCGATAAATGTGAGGTTATCCACTTTGGTGGCAAAAACAGGAAAGTAGACTATTATCTGAATGGTGGCCGATTAGGAAAAGGGGAGATGCAACGAGACCTGGGTGTCATGGTACACCAGTCATTGAAAGTAGGCATGCAGGTGCAGCAGGCAGTGAAGAAAGCAAATGGTATGCTAGCATTCATAGCAAAAGGATTTGAGTATAGGAGCAGGGAGATTCTACTGCAGTCGTACAGGGTCTTGGTGAGACCACACCTGGAGTATTGCATACAGTTTTGGTCTCCTAATCTGAGGAAAGACATTCTTGCCATAGAGGGAGTACAGAGAAGGTTCACCAGACTGATTCCTGGGATGTCAGGACTTTCATATGAAAAAAGACTGGATAGACTTGGCTTGTACTTGCTAGAATTTAGAAGATTGAGGGGCGATCTTATAGAAACTTACAAAATTCTTAAGGGGTTGGACAGGCTAAATGCAGGAAGATTGTTCCCGATGTTGGGGAAGTCCAGAACAAGGGGTCACAGTTTAAGGATAAAGGGGAAATCTTTTAGGACTGAGATGAGAAAAACATTTTTTACACAGAGAGTGGTGAATCTCTGGAATTCTCTGCCACAGAATGTAGTTGAGGCCAGTTCATTGGCTATATTTAAGAGGGAGTTAGATGTGGCCCTTGTGGCTAAAGGGATCAGGGGGTATGGAGAGAAGGCAGGTACCGGATACTGAGTTGGATGATCAGCCATGATCATATTGAATGGGGGTGCAGGCTCGAAGGGCCGAATGGCCTACTCCTGCACCTATTTTCTATGTTTCTATATTTCTATTTTTTGTGAAAAGGTTGCCCCTCCGATCTTTCCCATCTCAACGTGTCCTATGTCCTCTGGGTTTTGATTCCTCTACACTGGCTAAATAACTCTGGGGATTCACCCTATCTATTCCTTCATGATTTTATACTCCTCAATAAGATCACTCCGCAGCCACCTGTGCTGCAAGTCCTAGCCTGCCCCTCCTTTCCTATAGCTTTGCCTTGAGTCCTGGCCACATCCTAGTAAACTTGTAGAATCTAGGATGTGCTGATACAGGTTGGTAAAACACGACTCAAAGTGCTGGAGTAACTCAGCGGGTCAAATGGTTACCTATTAATGTTCTCCAGAGATACTGCCTGGCCTGCTGAGTTACTCCAATATTTTGTGTCCTTTGCTCGTAAATCTTCTCTGCACTCTTTTAAACTTAATGTCACCTTATTCTATCACAATATTTAAACAAAAAATTTGGACAGGCACATGGATAGGCTTGGAAAGATATGGGCCAAAAGCAGGCAGATGGGACTAGTGTAAATGGGGGAAGTTGGACGGCATGAGCAAGTTGGGCCGAAGGACCTGTGTCCACGCTAAATGACTCTCTGACTCATCAAATGATGAGCGGGATAGATAGGGCAGCACAGTAGCGCAGTGGTAGAGTTGCTGCCTTACAGCACCAGAGACCCGGGTTCGATCCTGACTATGGGCTCAGTCGGTACGGAATTTGTACGTTCTCCCCGTGACCTGCGTGGGCTTTCTCCGGGATCTCCAGTTTTCCCCCACACTCCAAACACATACAGGTTTGTAGGCTAATGTGCTATTGTACGGGGACCACTGGTCGGGGTGGACTCAGTGGGCCGAAGGGTCTGTTGCCATGCTGTATCTCTAAACTAAACTCAATTGACTTAGTACCATAGTCAGCACAGACATGGTAGACCGTTCTTTTGCTATAACATTCAAAGATCTAACACGGTAGGTGATGAAGGAGTAATTCGGAATGTACTGTGACCTCACCTCATGCAAGTCACACACCCCAAGGAATCACCTGTTTTGTTTCTGTTTGCCATCAAACCCTCAATAACAATACAATTATCACAAATCCTGGCCGCAAAGAGACGCGCATCAAAAGGACAGCACATCCATCGACAAGAAACCAAATGAGATTCTGAAAAAAGATTTCTACATCTTCAAGACATCTGTTGCCAGATGATAACAGATGAATGGTGTGCTTCAAATTACATTTTCCTTGCAGTCCCTGAAAGACTGGATTCTGAGACTGAAATTTCCTACCACTAATATCCAGCGTTGCTTCTTTTCCCAATTAAATAAAAAAAACTTCCTTCCAAGTCCCAAAGGTTACTGAAACAATCTGTCTCACACCTGATACTATTTAACTCCTGTACATCTTCCCTCGAGATTATTTCTTATTAGGTTTATCTGCACGCAACCTACAACCATTATACCTAATGCTTTGTGCAACCTGCACACTGAGAGAACTTTCTTCTGCCACATAAGAAAGTAGGAGTTGGAACTTTCAACAAAGTTTGTGGTTTCATTGTCGTTTATAAATTGCCCCTAGTGGGTGAGGAGAGGGTGCAAAAGTGGAATAATGAAGAACTAGTGCGAACAGGTGATTGACGATTGGTGTGGACTCGGTAGGCCGAAGGGTCTGTTTCCATGCTTCCATCCTTCGATCAAATGGGCGGCATGGTGGCACAGTGGTAGAGTTGCTGCCTTAGAGTTCCAGAGACCCGGGTTCAATCCTGACTACGGGTGCTGTCTGTAAGGGGTTTGTACGTTCTCCCTGTGACCTTGTGGGTTTTCTCCAGGATCTCCGCTTTCTTCCCACACGCCAAAGACGTTCAGGTTTATAGGCTGATTGACTTGGTAAAGTTGTAAAATTGTCCTTGGTCCATGTAGGATAATGCTAGTGTGCAGTTATCACTGGTTGGCCCGGACTGGGTGGGCCGAAGGGCCTGTTTCCGTGCTGTATCTCTAAACTAAACTAAACTAAACCACAGGAAATCCTGGGGCAACAGAATGAAGGCACCTGGACAGTAAATATTTCACATGTACCACTCAAGGAAAAATTCCTCACATGCCTCTGTTGTGGCAATGCAAGTGATAAAATCATGAGGAAATGGGTGCAAGCGTTTTAATGCGTGGCTTTTCATTTATTGAAAGATACAGCATGAAACAGGCCCTTTGGCTTAGAGTCCACGCCAACCATCAACACCTGTTCTATATTATCCCTGTTTCACATCCACTTCCTACACACTAGGGGCAATTTAAAGAAGTCAATTAACCTACAAGCCCACACATCTTGTGGATGGTAGCCGGAGCACCCAGAGGAAACCCACAAGGTCACAGAGAGAAGATGCAAACTCCACACAGACAGCACCTATTTACGCTGAAACCTAGGTCTTTGGCACCGTGAGTCAACAGCTCTACAATGCTTGCTGACCCAGGCTGATGAAGAGAATGTGTTACCATTTAAATTACTCTTTGAGCGTTTGATATTCAACCAGGTGTTTGTTTTGAGGAATGCAAATCTTCATTTTCAAGGAGCTGGTGCCAACATGAAGTATTTAGTTTAGTTTAGAGGTACAGAGTGGAAACAGGCCCTTTGTCCCACGGAGTCCGCACCGACCAGCAATCCCCGCACATTAACACTACCCTACACACAATAGTGACACGTTTACATTTATACCAAGCCAATTAGCCTACAAACCTGTACATCTTTGGAGTGTGGTAGAAAAACCGAAGATCTTGGAGAAACCCCACGCAGGTCATGGGGAGAATGTACCAAATGTACAGACAGCACCCATAGTCAGGATCGAACCAGGGCCTCTGGCGCTGAGAGGCAGCAACTCGACCAATGTGCCACTGTGCCGTATCTGCAAGTTAGATGACGCTCGAGTAAATTTGTTACCTAACAATGTACTCAGAGAATGCCCAGCGATGTCATTCCTCACATCAACTAGCTGTGAGTTTTGCTGATTAACCTTTGACATTTAGCACTGATGAACTGCTAGCTACAGGTCTATTTGTGCTGCACAATTGGCTTTCTCTTGCCCTGATACAACTCGCCAGGGCCCAATGGAAAGTGGAGAGATTGTTCTCATGAATATAGTTTATTACTCTGGACAACACAATCAAATACTTCTACTACTTCTTTAATCATATTGATGACGACTTCTACAGCGGGTTCAAGATTAATCTGATTCAGAAATGGATATGTCACACCACTGTCCGTCAGAGCCAAGAATGAAAAACAAGTGTCAATACAAGGTATGGTGACACAATAGTTTAACCAACCAGATGGCCTGACTGATCATTAAAAGCCCTCTTTTTGGGAATGTGAACTCGTTCAATTAAATAAACTGGAATAAAAAGCTTCTATGTTTAATGATGATAAGGGATAGGAGCAGAATTAGGCCATTCAGGCCCATCAGGTCTGCTCCACTATTCAATCATGGCTAATCTATCTCTTCCTCCTAATCCCATGCTCCTGCCTTCCCCCCATAACCCCTGACACCCGTACTAATCAAGAATCTATCTATCTCTGCCTTAAAAATATCCATTGACCTTCACAGTATTCTGAGGCAAAGAATTCCACAGATTCACTACCCACTGACTAAAGAAATTCCTCCTCATTACCTTCCTAAAGGAAAGTCCTTTAATTATGTGACTATGACCTCTGGTCCTAGACTCGTCCACTAGTGGGAACATCCTCTCCACATTCACTCTACCCAGTCCTTTCCTATTCGGTAAATTATGGGGATCCTTGGAAAAACGCATCTGATTCACCATTGGGAAGAAAATGTTCTCTCGTTCCTGGGCCGGCTTTGTGGATCCACAGCCAACACTGCTGTTGTCTACATTGCACCTCCTCTATTGTGTTTGGATAATAAACGCAACGATTGCCAACGATGTCCGTGGCGAGTGAACGATTCAAGCACAATCAGTAAAACACCATTGGCGGCATGGTGGCACAGTGGTAGAGTTGCTACCTGACAGTGTTTGCAGCGCCGGAGACCTGGATTCGATCCCGACTACGGGTGTTGTCTGTGTGGAGTTTGTACGTTCTCCCCGTCACTCCGTGGGTTTTCTCAGAGATCTTCGATTTCCTCCCACACTCCAAAGACGTACAGGTTTGTAGGTTTATTGGCTTGGTAAATGTAAAAAAATGTCCCTAGTAGGTGTAGGATAGTGTTAATATGCGGGGAACGCTGTTCGATGTGGACTCGGTGGGCCGAAGGGCCTATTTCCGTGCTGTATCTAAACTAAACTACACAAAACATTTTCCATCATTTAATGAGCTTCGGCAAAACAAAAATTACAGAGAACAGATAAGGCAGGAGGTTATCAGCTGGGTTACGAAACAAAACACACAGCGCTGGATTAACTTGGTGGGTCAGGCAGCATCCCTGCAAGGCATTGATCGGTGACGTTTTAGGTTGAGATCCTTCTTCGGATTAATTGATGTGGGGGAAGAAAACTGGAAGAGTAGATATTGGTGATGGGGGGAGGGGGGGGGGGGTGATTAGTAGATGGTTGAAAAAAAAACAGGTAAAAAGGCAAAATGTGCAATATATGTATGAGGGGTGGTTATGGAGAAATGCAACTCATCGAACATAAAACAGTGCAGGAACAACACAGGAACAGGCTCTTTGACCCACAAAATCTACATTGAACATAAAGCAAAGACCAACCCTTATCTACCTGCACATAATCCATATCCTTCCATTGCCTGCATACCCATACACCTATCCAAACATCTCATAAACACCACTATTGTATCTGCCTCTACCACCATCCCTGGCAGTGCATATCAGCATTCACTGCCCTCTGTGTAAATAAAACTTGCCCAGACATCTCCTTTAAACTTTGTTCCTCTCACCTGAACACTGTGCACGTCACCATCCGATATTTCCATCCTGAAAAAAAAAAGGTTCTGACTGTCTACCCTATCTATGCCGCTCATCATTTTATAGACTTCTATCTGGTCTTCCCTCAACCTCCAGCATTCTGGAGAAAACAAGCCAAGTCTGTCCAACCTCTCCCTGCACCTAACACCGCCTAATCCAGAGATTATTATGGCAAATCACCTCTGCACTCTTTCCAAAGCCTCCACATCTTTTCTGCAATGGGGTGACCAGAACTGAACGCAATACTCTGAGTGCAGCCCAACCAAAGTCCTATAGAGCTGCACGATGACTTCCTAACACTTATATTCAATGCCCCAACCAATTAAGGCAAACATACCATAAGGCTTCTATACCACTCTATCTCAGTTTCAGGGAGCCACGCACTTGGAACCCAAGATCACTCTGTACATCAATGCTGTTAAGAGTCTTGACACTAATTACTTATTTTCCCATCACATGAAAAAGGGTCTCAACCAGATACATCATCTATCCATGATCCCCAGAGATGCTGCTTGACCTGTTGAGTTACTCCAGTACTTTATGTTTTTTCTTGTGAATCAGCATCTGCGATTCCTAATGTGTGCATATCAGCTGAGTTGACAGATTTGAAAAATAGTTTTGGAATCAGTGACAAGGTTAAAAGGCACAAAGCTCTCATTTGTTCAAGGTTAAAAAAAGAGTTAGATTAGATTAGATTCCGCATAGATCGCCCTGATGGTGTTCGAATAGGTTGAGTTATTAAAAAGCTTTTCAATTGTTTCCACATACCATTGATAATCACAGATATTTGTACATGGCTTTAGACTTTAGAGATACAGTGTGGAAACAGGCCCTTCGGCCCACTTACTCCGCACTAACTAGCGATCACCCCGTACATTAGCACTATCCTACTCACTAGGAATAATTTACAATTTACCACAGCCAATTAACCTTCAAACCTGGATTTTTTTGGAGTGTGGGAGGTAACCAGAGAACCCTGAGGAAACCCATGCACACAGGTGAGAACACACAAACTCCATACAGACAGCACCTGTAGTCAGGACCAAACCGGGGTCTCTGGCGCTGTGAGGCAGCAACTCTACCGTGCCAATATTTAAACCTGCCAATGTTTAAACACTTTGATTTAGCACATCATCTAAAAGATGGCATCTGTAATGGGCAACATTTTTTTGTGAGACTATAGCAGGCTGCAAGCCAGGTGAAGTGGGAATTGACCCCGAAGGTTTAATAGGAAACTGAGGGTTATCCTTTTTACACAAAGGGTGGTGGGTGCATGGAACGAGCTGCCAGAGGAGGTAGTTGAGACAACGGTTCATGGATAGGACAGGTTTAGAAGATATAGGCCAAACGCAGGCAGGAAGGACTAGTGTAGATGGGTCGGTGTGGGCAAGTTGGGCTGGAGGCCTGTTTCCACACTGTATGATTCTACTCTAACTCATTCTGAACCTTGAGCTGATCAGGAGAAAGGGTGCGCAACCAACTGAGGCATCTGCTGGCTTGGACCCGGCCAATGCTGAATTGTTCTCTGAAAGATGCATCTCCTCTCTACATGCTCTTCCCTAAATAAATAGAGGATAGGAAAGAGTGTAGGAAAGAACTACAGATGCTAGTTTAAATTGAAGGTAGACACAAAATGCTGTAGTAACTCAGTAGGCCAAGCAGGCTCTGGAGAGAAGGAATGGGTGACGTTTCAGGTCTGAAGAAGGGTCTCGACCCGAGAAACGTCACCCATTCCTTCTCTCCAGAGATGCTGCCTGTCCCGCTGAGTTACCGAGGATAGTAAAGATCTCTGTTGGCTAAAGGCAAAATGGTTTCCTGTCAATCGTTGAGCCTCTGGCAATTCCTAACGGACGCACAGACAAATCTCTGGTCACCAAGGTAGTGTTTTCTGCATTTGTTTTCAACTGATACAACTCTTTGGGGTATTTTTACCAAAGGAATGATTTTATCACTCATGCTCAGTGAAGAACGCACCAGCTATTCATTTCTGTCAGCTGCCGAAGCAATCACACTTCTCAAAAGGTCCGCATCGTTAATATAATAGAAACATTATTATCACAAGGCAGCAGATTTCTGTTGCTCAAAGGGATAAACTTTAAAGACCTTTAGAAACCTTATTTACATGGATTCGGTTGATTAAGTGTGAATCTGAATAATCCCCTAATTAAACTTTAAAAAGACAAAATTGCAAATGTATTTGAATTGGTCTATTTAGCAGCTTATTGCTGCAAGGTTTCTCAAGTGCATTCTTTCTGCCGTATGACTTTCATCCCTCCAAAGTACCTGATCTCAGCTATGTCTGTGCCATTATTATCTTTAACTGGACTATCCTCCAAAACATGTGAAGTCAACTTGACTAATGTAGCAATAACTGCGTCACGGTTCCATTTAACACGCAAGAAATTGAGGATCAGAAGGCTGCATAAACGCTGTGCCATTTTCCAGCGTTAGAAGAAGGAAATGTGCAGAAAGACACCCTACCACAAGGGGTAGGATTGTAATACCATCATGGATCCAAACATGTACAAATTGCCAAAGAGTTAATCAGGGATATTGGAATGTTATTGTGTTCAGGAGTTCATTCACGCCAAAATCTTTCAGCTTTTGGCAAAGTTTATCCCAGAACGGCTCACGGCTATCTTTGGGCAAAGGAAACGGAAATATGCGATACGTATGCAAATTTAATTTCATTAGCATAGCCTCAAGTGTGGATTTGGAAAGTGCACACTGTATATAAGTTTTAAGAATCTGCTAAGTTGTGCAAGAGTGGAATTGTAAAAGATAGGGCCCGGGAAATTCAGAATGGCTAAGTGTCTAAAGTCCTTTGTTGTGCCTTGAAAGGAATGGGTGGATTGGCCATGCTTTTACATTGCGAGGCTTCTGCTGGCTACAACCACAAGCCTGGGGGCGGGGGGGATTCACTTAATTGCTGGATTTAGCGAGCCTGCAATGACAGAACCACAGCAAGAGACTTGGCGTGGAAGGGGGCCATCGATGCTGTTTCTTCTAAATTACGCTTGCCTGCGGATCCAGCCATCAGCTGAGGGAGCACTCTGCTTACGGCCCCTGGATCCCAGGCCTGTCATACTCTCCATGGTCAGGGTCATGGAGCTTCCTATGGTTCAGGATGTCCCATCAATTTTTGTTACCACTCATTAGGGTCTGGCCCAGATTACTGGTTAATTTGTGGTGAGATTGTGGTCCTGCATAAGTAGATGACCACCAGGAGACAAGAAATCACTTCCCATTAATATCAACCTTCTGAGTTCATTGGTTAATGGTCAATGATCAATGGTCCAATAGTCCAATGGTCAATGGTCAAATGCCAATGGTCAATGGTCAATGGGCAATGGTCCAATGGTCAATTGGTCCAGTAGTCAATGGTCCAATAGTCAATGGTCCAATAGTCAATGGTCCAGTAGTGAATGGTCCAATAGTCAATGGTCCAATGGTCAATGGTCCAATGGTCAATTGGTCCAGTAGTCAATGGTCCAATAGTCAAGGGTCTAATAGTCAATGGTCCAATGGTCAATGGTCCAATAGTCAATGGTCCAATGGTCAATGGTCCAATGGTCAATGGTCCAATGGTCAATTGGTCCAGTAGTCAATGGTCCAATAGTCAATGGTCTAATAGTCAATGGTCCAATGGGCAATGGTCCAATGGTCAATGGTCCAATGGTCCAATGGTCAATGGGCAATGGTCCAATGGTCAATGGGCAATGGTCAATGGTCAATGGTCCAATGGTTCTTTATTATCACATGTACGGAGGTACAGTGGTTCACTTTTTTGCATGCAGTTCAATAAATTATTGCTACACATACACCCGATCCCAGATTACGTACGAAGTGTATAGAAGTAGGCTACTGAGACCATATATAAGAGTCGCCAGGTTTTGGCGCCATTTTCAGTCCCAGCTGCAGTTGGCCATAAAGGCCCATCGCAGCCGTCGCCTCCGTCCTGATCGTCCAGCGAACCATCGTCCCTCTCCTCGAGTTACGACGTTGGAATGAAAAAGGGAGTAGAAGCTGGTGTCTATGTTGTGCTTCTTAGGAATGCGATGCTTGACAAAGTGAAGATGTTCAGTCATTAACCTATTGTCAGTGATACAGCACTAACCTCACCTTCTTCAATAGCAAGATCAGTGAGCCTTCCACAGGGCCTTCGTTTCTTGGGGAAATGTAAGCTTGAGACTTTACATTAGGCTTTAACAAGTAACAAGTAACAAGTAACAAGTAGCCTTTATTGTCATTCAGACCTTGCGGTCTGAACAAAATGTTGTTGCCTTGCAGTCCTACATATAGTAAAAATGACAAAACACACAATAAACACAAATTAACATCCACCACAGTGAGTTCACCAGGCACCTCCTCACTGTGGTGGAAGGCAAAAGTCTTAAGTCTTTGTCTCATCCCTTCTTATTCATCCTCTGCGCCGAGGCCGCTGCCGCTGTCCCAGCCGCCGCTGTCGTCCACTGGGCCCGTGGTCGGGTCGAGTGGCCGCTGCCGCCGGAACGTGCCCCAGCTCAGAGTTCTGGTCGCCGTTGTCCCAGCTCCGAGGCCAGGTCGCCGCTGCCGCTGCCCCAGCTCCGATGCCGTGTGGCCGCTGCTGCTGCCCCCGCTCCGAGGCCAGGCCGCCGCTGCCGCTGCCCCAGCTCCGAGGCCAGGTCGCCGCTGCCGCTGCCCCAGCTCCGAGGCCAGGCCGCCACTGTCGCTGCCACTGCCGCCGTCCCAGCCGCTGCAGCCGCCATCCAATCTCCGATGCCGGGCGGCCGCTGCCGCTGTCCCAGCTCCGAGGCCAGGCCGCCGCTGTCGCTGCCACTGCCGCTGTCCCAGCCGCTGCAGCCGCTGTCCCAGCTCCGAGGCCAGGCCGCCGCTGCCGCTGGCCCAGCTCCGAGGCCAGGCCACCGCTGTAGCTGTCCCCGCTCCGAGGCCAGGCTGCCACTGCCGCTGCCGCTGCCCAGCTCCGAGTTCTGGTCGCCGCTGCCGCTGCCGCTGTCCCAGCCGCCACTGCCGCTGCCCCAGCTCCGAGGCCGCCAGCTCCGCCATTAGGCCTTGGCGGAGACGGGGGATACGACAAAAGAAGTCGCATCCCCCAAAGGAAGAGACCAAAAACGTGTTCCCCCCCCACATACACAACATAATAAACCAAAACTCAACTAAACAGGACAAAAGAACAACACAAAAAAAGAAGAAAAAAACAGACAGACTGCAGGTGAGCCGCAGCTGCTAAGGCAGCGCCGCCATCTTTAGAGATACAGCATGGAAACAGGCCCTTCAGCCCACTGAGTCCACACTGACCAGCGATCATCCCATACACTAGCACACTATTCTACACACACTGTGGACTATTTATAATTTACAGAAGCCAATTAACCCACAATATATGTCTTTGGAGTGTGGGAGGAAACCGGAGCACCTGGAGAAAACCCACGCGGTCACAGGGAGAATGTACAAACACCATACAGACAGCACCCATATGATCAAACCCGGGTCTCTGGCGCTGTAAGGCAGCAACTCTACTACTGTGCCACTGTGCCGCCTTTAAGGATGGACTACAGCATGAAATTAGCCCTTCAGCCTAACTCATCCAATGCCGACCAAAATGCCCCATCTAAGCTGGTCCCATTTGCCTGCATTTGGTCACATCCCTCTGAACCTTTCCTAACCATGTACCTGCTTGAATGTATTTTAAATGATGTTACAGTATCTGCTTCAACTACCTCCTCTGGCAGCTCGTACCATATACCTACCACCCTCTGAATGAAAATGTTGCCCCTCAGGTTCCTCTTAAATGTTGCCATTCTCATCTTAAGCCTATGTCCTCTGTTTTTTTACAAGTTACAAGTTATAGGAGTAGAATTAGGCCATTTGGCCCATCGAGTCTACTCTGCCATTCAATCATGGCTGATCTCTGCCTAATCCCATTTTCCTGCTTTCTATCCATAACCCTTGACACCCATTCTAATCAATCTGCCTTAAAAAATATCCACTGTCCTGGCCTCCACGCCCTCCGTGGTAATGAGTTCCACAGATTAACTACCCTCTGACTAAAGGAGCTCCTTCTCACCTCCCTTCTGAAAGAGTGCCCTTTAATTCTGACCTGCTATGACCTCTGGTCCTAGACTCTCCCACCAGTGGAAACATCCTTTCCATATCCACTTTATCAATGCCTTTCAATATTCTGTAAATTTCAATGAGATCCCCCCTCAACCTTCTAAACTCCAGCAAGTAGAGGCCCAGTGCTGTCAAACGCTCAGCATATACTAACCCACTCATTTCTGGAGCCATTCTTGTAAACCTCCTCTGGACCCTCTCCAGAGCCAGCACATTCTTCCTCAGATATGGGGCCCAAATTTGCTCACAGTACTCCAAATGCGGCCTGACCAGTGCCTTATAGAGCCTCAGCGTTACATCTCTGTTTTTACATTTACATTTCACATTTACATTGATATAAATGCTAGCATTGAATTTGCCTTCCTTACTACCGATTCAACATGCAAATTAACGTTTTGGGAGTCCTGCACTAGCACTCCCAAGTCCCTTTGCACCTCCGATTTCTGGATTCTCTCTCCATTTAAATAATAATCTACGTCTTTATTCTTATTACCAAAATGCACGACTCCGCACTTTGCTATGCTGAATTGCATCTACCACTTCTCTACCCACTCTCCTAACCTGTCCAAGTCCTCCTGCAGATTCCTTGCATCCTCTACACTGCCTGCCTCTCCACCTATCTTAGCATCATCTGCAAACTTGGCCACAAAGCCTTCAATCCCCATATCCAAATCATTAATATACAACGTGAAGAGAAGCGATCACAGCACCGACCCTTGCGGAACTCCACTAGTCTCTGGCAACCAACCTAAAAAAGCAATTTTTATTGCAACTCTTTGCCTTCTGCCATCCAGCAACCCGCTATCTACGATAGTATCTTCCCCTCAACACCATGGGCTCTCATTTTCCCTAGCAGCCTGACGTGCGACACCTTATCGAAGGCCTTCTGAAAATCTAGGTAAACAACATCTACAGCCTCCCTTCTGTCTGTCCTTTTATTAACTTCCTCAAAAAACTCCAGCAAATTCATCAGGCAAGATCTTCCCTTCACAAAACCATGTTGACTTTGGGCTATTTTATTGTGAACTTCCAAGTGCTGCATAACCTCATCTTTTATAATTGACTCTTTTGATTCCCCTACCATGGATAAAAAACCCTGTGCATTTGTCTGTCCATATGATCACCCTTCAGCTTCCTGCACTCCAAGGAATAAAGTCCTAGCCTGCCTAAAATCTCTCTATAGCTCAGGCCTTTGTGTCCTGGCAACTTCCTCATAAATCTTCTCTGCATTCTTTCCAGTTTAATGACTCTGTTTGACTTGAACATTAGTTCCCTCTGGAGAAGATAAAGTGAATAGAAATTTTAGACATTGAACTATGTGAGCTAAATTACTAGTGTAAAAGGAAGAAGTGTAGGGAGTAGATCTTTTAGAGTTCAGTGCAGAGAGTGTAGATACAGCATGGAAACAGGCCCTTTGGCCCACCGAGCCTGTGCCGGCCATCGATCACCCGTTCACACTAGTTCTCTGTTGTCCCACTTTCGCTTCCATTCCCTACACACTAGTGGCAATTTGCAGTGACCAATTAACCTACAATCACACATGCCTTTGGGATGTGGAAGGAAATCGGAGCACGCCGAGGAAACTCATGCAGTCACAGGCAGAACGTGCAAACTCCAAAAAGATAGCACTCGAGGTTAGGATCGACCTGGGTCTCTGGCGCTGTGAGGCAGCGGCTCTACCAGCTGTGCCACTGTGCCGACCTTACTAAGCAGGGGGATGAGGGACACACATGCTCCTGCTAGGATGATAAGGTGCCAGATGTCTAGATTGCAGCCATGTATTTACTGAGTGGAGTGTGGAGGGTTAGATTGCAAACACTGCCTTTGTATAACTGAAGAATGAAGACTGTAACGAGCTGTGCCCAGAGTGGGGAATCACAAAGAGCAAATGTAAACCAGCTACATTATTCATTTTGCATTGGTACATCTGCCATTGACTTTGATGTGAACTGCACATGCCTGAGTGTTGCCAAAGTTGGTCTACTTGCCAACAGCCCAGTTTGGCCATTTACTTTGATGATAGACTCTCCATAAATCCTTCCGGTTACAGGCCCTTCAATCACTTTTTGTGATACAGAGGCACTCGAAAAGATACAGGAATCTTTACAAGGATTGTATCCGTTTTGAGAGGTTCAAACCATCAATAAAACAATAATAGCAGGGAGTTCAAAAGGGAACTGCAGATGCTGGAATATCGAAGGTACACAAAATTGCTGGGGAAACTCAGCGGGTGCAGCAGCATCTATGGAGCGAAGGAAATAGGCGACGTTTCGGGCCGAAACCCTTCTTCAGACTGGCAGGGAGTTGTTTTCTCTGTAAAATAGAAAGTTGAGAGAAGACCAAGGAGAGGTTGGAAAGGACATTTATAGCAAAGTTGTCTTGAATTATGGGAGAATTTAAAACAAGAGTTACTGATATATAATGTAAGAAATCCAAATTGATTGAAAGGAGACTTCTTCATAAAGGCTATAGAGAATAAACCAATCTTACTGTATGGATAGAAAGGAACTGCAGATGCAGTAATCAACGGGTCAGGTGGCATCTCTGGAGAGAAAGGATCGGTGGCATCTCGGGTCGGGTCTGAAGAAAGCTTCCGACCCGAAAAGTCACCCGTCATTTTTCTCCGGAGATGCTGCCTGACCCGTTGAGTTTCTCCAGCTTTGTGGCTATCTTCTTACTAAGGTATGGAACTATTGAGGACAGCAGTGAGTTCCAAGAACACTCAGGCCATTGAGGTACCTAACAAGACACAAAGCGTTTTGCATCATAGGTGACCTGGAGGCACCATCTCCCCTTCAAATAAAACCTGCGCCTGGTATTCCCACAATCTAAGTATTAACTAAATCTGACAATCTTTTGTTTCTGAAATCAGGCAAGATCTGGAATTCCTCACAAATTCCTGCATGGTGGTGCAGCGGTAGAGTTACTGCCTTACAGCTCCAGAGACCCGGGATCGATCCTGACTACAGGTGCTGTTTGTGTGGAGTTTGTATGTTCTCCCTGTGACCTGCATATGTTTTCTCCGAGTGCTCCGGTTTCCTCCCACACTCCAAAGATGCATAGGTTTGTAGATTAAATGGCTTGGCAAAATGTGCAAATTGTCCCAAGTGTGTGTAGGATCGTGTTAATATGCGAGCCTTGCTGGTCGGCGCGGACTTAATGGGCCGAAGGGCCTGTTTCCACGCGGCATCTCTAAACTAAACTAAACAAAGTACCAATAGGCACAAACTGACAAGGAGAAAGAAAATAAGCACTTTAGTTCAGATATAATGTTTTACATCGTGAATAAGTGCAACATCACTGTGTGACGTATCTGAACAATTTGTATATCGATGTGTAAAGTTGGAGAACTTCAAAGTGTTTCAACTCTAATATTGACACCTTCAAGAAGCAACCACTCTGGGGCAAGTTTGTGTTCATTTTAACAGCTGAACAGATTTAATCTAAATGATTCAGTTGGCAAAGCTTAACATTTGAGTTGTGTGTAAATAGTTACATCGACAGAGAGGCCTTCCATCAAATGCTACAGAACTTCAACCAGTGAACAACGTCAGAATTAATGGTAAATAGACAAACAGCAGGAGCAAACTGGGGCAGCTGTAGATTTGCTGCCTAATGCCCCTATCCCACTTAGGAAACCTGAACGGAAACCTCTGGGTGGGGCGCAAAGTCTCCAGAGGTTTCCGTTCAGGTTTCCTAAGTGGGACAGGGGCACTCAGCACGTGCAGCGCCGGAGACCCGGGAACGATCCTGACTTCTCCCCGTGACCTTCTCCGAGATCTTCAGTTTCCTCCCACACTCCAAACACGTGCAAGTTTGTAGGTTAATTTGCTTGGTATATGTGTAAATTGTCCCTAGTGAGTGTGTAGGATAGTGTTAATGTGCGGGGATCGCTGGTTGGCGCAGACTCAGTGGGCCGAAGGGCCTGTTTCTGCGCTGTATCTCTAAACTAAATAATTCAAACTAAACTAAAATGTGCAAACTCCTCTACTAAATGAACACAAATGGGTTTGGGTGTCAAATCCTGTCACTGAGGCTATTTTTCTGCGTGAGTGGAGTGCACACAAAATAATAGTAGGTTGCTTTCAGTTAGTATATTATTTTGACAGAGAGAGTGACACAGAGAGTGCTAAATACCTCCTGTTGGAATGTTTTGGTTCTAGAACACAGTCTCAAAATCAACCTGAGTTTATGGGCAACTGAAAGCACCCACTGGTGCATGTGGGAGAATCAGCCCCCTGTTTGTGGCCACCCTGTTTAACAAAGGGGGCACGGTGGCACAGCGGTAGAGTTGCTGCTTACATAGAAACATAGAAACATAGAAAATAGGTGCAGGAGTAGGCCATTTGGCCCTTCGAGCCAGCACCGCCATTCAATATGATCATGGCTGATCATCCAACTCAGTATCCTGTACCTGCCTTCCCTCCATACCCCCTGATCCCTTTAGCCACAAGGGCCACATCTAACTCCCTCTTAAATATAGCCAATGAACTGGCCTCAACTACCTTCTGTGGCAGAGAGTTCCAGAGATTTACTACTCTCTGTGTGAAAAATGTTTTTCTCATCTCGGTCCTAAAGGATTTCCCCTTTATCCTTAAACTGTGACCCCTTGTCCTGGACTTCCCCAACATCGAGAACAATCTTCCTGCATCTAGCCTGTCCAACCCCTTAAGAATTTTGTAAGTTTCTATAAGATAGTTTCTACAGTGCTTGCGATGCCAGAGACCTGGGTTCAATCCCGACTATGGGTGCTGTCTGTATGGAGTTTGTACGTTCTCCCCGTGACCACGTGCATTTTCTCCAAGGTCTTCGGATTCCTCCAAAGACGTACAAGTTTGTAGGTTAATTGGCTTGGTATAAATGTAAATTGTCCCTAGTGTGTGTAGGACGGGGATTGCTGGTCGGCACGGACTTAGTGGGTTACATTAACACGCTGCCATTTTGCCATTCTTCTTTTTCTTATCGAATCCGCATCACAAGATTAGAAATTGTTCAGCCAGAGCTGAACACACTTCTCAGCATCTGCATACAATGGCGTCTTGCGCTTCTTGTGCTTCTTGTGCATGGTGCAATTTAAGAAACCTGTTGAGTCAATGATCTGGTAATTAGGTGGGGTGGCGTCTGTTTTTGTGTGCTGCATAAATCTAGTTCTTAGGAACAATAAATATGATGGATTACTATGGCCTTCTTGTGTGGATCAGGAGGCTTGAAATGTCCATTCCGGTGCCAGCGGGGCAGTGAGATGGTTAAATAAAAGGACATTGAGTCTTAGTATTAAAGGTCAGAATAACATCAACCAAGAAGGTTCTCAATGTAAGCGCAACGCTTAGAACACAAAGCCACAAAGGAGAGCCTTGTGGGGCCTTGAAGCTGGTGAGCAACATAGGAAATGCAGCTTAAACACCATAAGCATCGTTGATGGAAATTGAAATTGAAATGATCAATACATAGACACAGTCGTTGACAGCTCTATTATGTACATCAAGAAGTTCTACAAAGTGCCATTAACCAACAGCTGATACAAAGTGCTGGAGCAACTCAGCGGTTCAGGCAACATCTCTGGAGGACATTGATAGGCAATGAGTCTCCCGACCTGAGTAGTCACATGTCCACGTTCTCCAGAGAGGCTGCCTGACCTGCAGGGTTACTCCAGCACTTTGTGTTTACAAAGCGTCTAATGGTAAATGTAGATTTGTTGAAAAAGGCATAAAGACCTTACGGGAAACAATGTTTATATACAGCCTAGAGAGTCTGCATTTCAATAGAAAACCACATTGAGTTATACGGACATTTGAAGTAACAGAGACATGAGATCAAATTCTATCATGGCAACTGTAGAATTTTTTTTAATAGTCATTAACACCAATAATTAAACTATTGGATTGTTGTAAAATTCATCTGCTTATGTCTAATGTCTAACTAATGTCTTCAGGGCAGAAAACCTGTTGTCCTTCCACAGTCTGGTCCATATGAGATGACAGATTGACCAATCGGCACGGTGGCGCAGCGGTAGAGTTGCTGCCTTACAGCGCATACAGCGCCAGGGTCCCAGGTTCCATCCCGACTACGGGTGCTGCTGTACGGAATTTGTACATTCTCCCTGTGACTCGCACGGGTTTTCTCCGAGAACTTTGGTTTTTTCCCACACTCCAAAGACGTACAGGTTTGAGGATTAATTGGTATGGTATAACTGTAAAAATTGGCCCTAGTGTAGGATATGCGGGGATGTTAATGTGCGGGGATCGCTGGTCAAATGCGGGCTTCGAAGGGTTGTATCTCTAAACTAAAAAACTCTAAAATGACTCAAGCATTTGTGGACAGCCAAACAAAATGGATCGAGGCAAAGGTGGCCCAAAGCAAAATGGATAGAGGTTGTGCCAACATTGAAGAAGAACTTAGCTCTATTTTTGTGACACATGGGTCTTCTTGAGAAGATTTGTGATGGTGTACAGAGCATCAACTTTTGAGAGCAGCCAAGACCTTTGTTTAACGTAGAAACATAGCAAATAGGTGCAGGAGTAGGCCATTCGGCCCTTCGAGCCAGCACCGCCATTCAATATGAACATGGCTGATCATCTCAAATCAGTACCCCGTTCCTGCTTTCTCCCCAAATCCCTTGATTCCGTTAGCCTCTCACCTCAAACCACACTGCATCCCTGTTGAATGGTCAGGATTGAAAAGCAAAACCAAAACTTTCGAGGGCAGAGAAGATTTACAAGAATGTTGCCAAGGACATAAAGGAAATTAAAGAAAATAAAATGAAGAAATCAAACTTGCAGCTTAATTATTACGTTCTCAGAATTGTTGTTCCAAACGTACATCAATCAGTCATCAATTGGAATGTGGCACACAGTGAAGGCAGGCTGTCTTCCCACAGCAGGGAGATAATTATCTGAATAATCGTTTTCTTGATGTTGAACAAAAAGGTAACTTGGATTCTGCTTTAAAGGAACAGCGCGCTTCTCATCATGCCCTTCGGAGCTGAAAGCTGAGATCTATTGAAGTAACTCCGCTAACAGCAGCATGGAGGTTAACTTGAGTTGTGAGCAGTCTCGCAACTAAATCACACTGTAAAGTGCTGAGAGGAAAGCAATTGAAATGAAAGAATCAAGGTTGAGCAATAGCATGTACATGCAAAATGTCATCGCAAACCGAAGGCTTCAATTTTCCAAAGTTCACTGCGATTTTCGTTCTGTAAATAGACGCCTGTCCTTTTTGCAAAGAATGCTCGTTGAATTGAAATGTGCAGTTTTGTGCCTGCACTTAGTGGCAGGGGGTTTTCCATGGTGCCAATTTAGGCACTTAGGCAGAAAGTTTCCTCTTGGCTTTTTACTCACTGAGGGAAAGGTACAATTGATTTGGCTAATGGGCATGGAGAATGGCTTTCACCAGTAGCTAAAAAAGATATGCTTCATCTCCATTTGTCCAGTTTGATGCTAAAGCAGGGAAAGAAGTGTTATTTTCATCATCTGGACTCACACAATGGCCTGGATAGAGTGGACGTGGAGAGGATGTTTCCCCTAGTGGGACAGTCTAGGACCAGAGGCCACAACCTCAGAATAAAAGGACGTTCCTTTAGGAAGTAGATAAGGAGGAATATCTTTAGTCTGCAGGTGGTGAATCTGTGGAATTCATTATCACAGATGGCTGTGAAGGCCGTCAATGGATATTTCTAAGGCAGAGATAGATTCTAGATTAGTATGGGTGTCAGGGATTATGGGCAGAAGGCAGGGGAATGGGGTTGAGAGGGAAAGATAGTTCAGCCATGATTGAATGGCGGAGTAGACTTGATGGGGTGAATGGCCTAATTATGCTCTTAGGAATTTGGGTGAACCAAGTTTGAACTCAATAACTTGGTGACTCAAGTTTGAGGGGTCCAATCACTGAACCTGATGGGACCTCAGGCTTTATATTCATTGCGTAGGAAAGATATGGCGGTTAGGAAGCAACTCAACTGGGCAAGTGACGCTGAAGAACACAGTGCAATGTTAGCCATGGATGGTCCTTCAGTAAGAGATGACCTGATGGAGGAGTCAACAAAGAAACTTTATTCGCAGATCATGAACTATGCAATGAGGGCCGAGAGGGCCAGGAGGAATCTACATCCAACTCTGGAATTAACATTCAAAGAGTTGTGGGGGAGAGGAGTTGGTGGGTTAGTTGGGGTGATCAGTAAACAGTACAAAGAACCCCATGGTCATTCCAGCACCCCGTTTCCATTGAGGTTAGATAATTCCTCAAGGACCTCTCATCCAGCCAGCAGAGTTAAAACCGATGAAAGATGAAACATTAACTTTCTTTCTCTCTCCACAACTACTGACTGGCTCGCTGAGAATTTCCAGCTTGCACTGAATCCTACGTCTATTGATAAGATAATGATAAACTATCATCTAGACTGAACTGACATGGTGGTTTGGAATGAGGTGGTGGCCAGTTGAGAAGGCAGATAAAGAGTCAACGAAGCGTGGATTGTACAGTCCAGCTCTGATTCTATGAGTCCAATTCAACTCGGAGTATGGCGGCGCCCTGGTTGGCTGCGGCAGCATTGACTCTCGATAGCGATAGCGACAAGTTTTCTACAATCCGGCTTCATAACTTGCAGCGGGCAGGTTGCAAGTTAACGTACGATCATGGGTCATTACTGGAATTACAACAGTTAAGCAGTAGAGACTACGTGGACGTTGAACTTGAGGAACGCCTGCACTGTCTCGGACTGCTGCGTCGGGAGGACCCAGCGGCCTGCAGAGCCGCGGAGACATTCACAAACACTGGCCGCTACAGAAGGACACGGAGGCGGCGCTACAGAAGGCGCCACAGAAGGACACGGAGGCGGCGCTACAGAAGACAGAAGCGGGGCTGTCGAGGTGGGCTAACGGCGAGGCTAAAGGCTAACCCGTGGAGGACACCGCTCCCATCCGTTCTCCTGTCGAATGTCCGCTCTCTGAAAAATAAAATGGATTATTTACATCTGGATCTCACAACAAAAAGGGAGGTGAGAGACTGCTGCGCTATAGTTCTGACAGAGACATGGCTAAACTCATCTGTACCTGATGCGGCTGTTAGCTTAGGGGGGCTAACAACATTCCGGCTCGACAGGGACACTGTTTTGACTGGTAAATCCCGGGGTGGGGGTGTGTGCATCTACACAAACAACAGCTGGTGTAATAATGCTACCGCTGTTTCCAGCCACTGCTCTTCGGACATAGAGTTTTTGACTGTGAAATGCAGGCCATTCTATCTGCCACGGGAGTTTACTGTGGTTAGCATTACTGCTGTATACATCCCCCCGCGGCCAACACTAAGGAGGCTCTGCGTATTCTCTACCGTTCCATCAGTGAGCTGCAAAGAAATCATCCAGAGGGCGTTGTCATTGTTGCTGGGGACTTTAACCAGGCCAACATGAAGACTGTCCTCCCTCATTTCCATCAATATGTGGACTTTGCTACACGTGGAGAGAATATGCTGGACCGGGTCTACAGTAACATCAAGCAGGCTTTCAGAGCAGTACCCCGGCCTCACCTCGGCTCCTCTGACCACCTCTCCGTAATGCTCATCCCAGCCTATAAGCCCCTGCTGATCAGAGAGAAACCCACTGTGAAGCAGGTTAGAGTCTGGTCTGAGGGAGCTATAGAAGCACTCCAGGACTGCTTTGAGTGCACGGACTGGGACATGTTCAGGACAGCAGCCACTTACAACCAAAACATCAATGTGGATGAGTATGCCATGTCTGTGTCGGGATACATACAGAAGTGCATGGAGGACGTCACTGTCATCAGGAACATCACAACCCGGGCCAACCACAAACCTTGGATTACTGCAGAGGTGCGTGCCATGCTGAAAGCACGGAATGCGGCTTTTAAATCTGGTGATTTGGGGGCTCTGAGAACAGCGAGAGCCAACCTCAACCGTGAAATAAGGAAAGCAAAGCGCGCCCACGGACAGAAAATCCAGGGTTTCTTCCAGGATGATACCAACACCAGGAACATGTGGAAAGGCATCCGGGCCATAACAAACTACAAGGCCCCTCAGATGTCTTGTAAGGATGACACAGACTTTCTCAATTAACTCAATAATCATTTCGGCAGGTTTGAGGCACTGAACACCACTACAGTGAGGAAATTAGAGCCTCAACCAGGAGAACAGACACTGCCTTTTGAAACTGCTGAAGTCCGCAGAATCCTGGAGGGCATTGACAAGCGAAAGGCAGCCGGACCGGATAACATACCGGGGTGTCTGCTTAGGGGATGTGCCGACCAGCTGGCCCTGGTTCTGACAGACATTTTTAACACCTCCCTGAACCAGGCCATTGTTCCATCATGTTTCAAGACAGCCACCATCATACCAGTTCCCAAAAAGTCCACAATAACCTGCCTGAATGATTACTGCCCCGTAGCACTCACACCAATAATAATGAAGTGCTTTGAGAGGCTTATTAAGCAGCACATGGTCTCTAAACTCCCCTCCAGCTTTGACCCATTCCAGTTTGCTTATCGCCCGAACCGCTCCACAGAGGATGCTATCTCCTCTGCAGTCCACCTGAGCCTACAACACCTGGAGGAGAAGAACACCCATGTGCGGATGCTGTTTGTTGATTTCAGCTCAGCATTCAATACGATAATCCCCCAGCATCTGGTGAGCAAACTGGCACTCCTAGGATTCAATACCACACTATGCAACTGGATCCTGGATTTCCTTTCTGAAAGACCCCAGTCTGTGCGGGTGGGGAAGAACACCTCCTCGGTCATCACACTGAGCACCGGCTCCCCTCAGGGCTGTGTCCTGAGTCCGCTGCTCTTCACATTGATGAC
The DNA here is from genome assembly GCF_010909765.2 of Amblyraja radiata. NCBI lineage: Eukaryota > Metazoa > Chordata > Chondrichthyes > Rajiformes > Rajidae > Amblyraja > Amblyraja radiata. The sequence continues at coordinate 27,750,525 of NC_045971.1, read as the reverse complement.
ACATGACTGTGTCGCCAGGTCCACTACTAACCATATCATCAAATACGCGGATGACACAACAGTAGTGGGCCTCATCCGCAACAACGACGACCAGGCATACAGAGAGGAGGTGGAGCAGCTGGTGAGCTGGTGCAGCAGGAACAACCTTCTCCTAAATGTGGACAAACCCAAGGAGATTGTCGTCGACTTCAGAAAGAAAAATCAGCCCAGTCACACTCCGCTGTGCATCAACAACTTAGCAGTGGAGCAGGTGAAAAGCATCAAGTTCCTGGGAGTGCATATAACGGATACCTTAACTTGGACCACAAACATCACATCTCTGGTAAAACGGGCACAGCAGCGTTTGTACTTCCTCCGCAGGATGAGAAGATCACACCTCCACCCTCCCATCCTCACCACATTCTACAGAAGCACCATTGAATCAGTCATGACCAGCTGCATCTCTATGTGTTGCGGCGGCTGTACAGCTGCGGACTGGAAGTGCCTTCAGAGAGTGGTGAGGACAGCGGAAAAATCATTGGGACTTCTCTTCCTTCCATCATGGACATTGGTTACAAACGCTGTCTGACAAGAGCTAAGGGCATTACCAGAGCCCCCACACACCCACAATATGGACTGTTTACACTGTTGAACTCTGGGAGGAGGTACCGCAGCATGAAGAGCGGGACAACCAGGTTCTGCAACAGCTTCATCCCCCAGGCCATAAGACTATTGAACTCACAATCAAACCGAGGCTAGAACTTTCTTATACATTGCCACTTTTAAAAACTTTCCTACATATCTATTTTACAGAACTATGCACATGAAGTACTTGTTATGGACACACTAAGCACTTTTACTGATCGCCTGATATAAATGTTATATTCTGCTGCTACTTGAAGAGTCAATGCAACGAAATTTCGTTCAATGTGCACTGTGTCTATGTGTATACCTGAATGACAATTAAAGTTAATCTATCTGTCTATCAGACTGGGTAAGGATGGACAACTGCCTTCTGTAATGGACATCGACTGACCATTTCCTGGATGAATTGTGCCACTTTGGAGATTGGACTGGGCACATCCAGCTACATATGCAGAACACTATTTCAGCATCAGTCACAGGTGGGATGATTACCAGAGAAATCTAACCGTTGTGAGGGGTGTGACCTTTTTTGGATATTTCCAGAACTATTGGAACTTCACTGTATAATTCTCATTTGGGTGTAATGTAAATCCATGGTTGGATGGATTGGATTTTACTGGCTTTACCTTGCACTAAGCGCTATTCCCTTATCATGTATCTGTACTCTGTGAATGGCTCGATTGTACATGTATTGTATTTTCGCTGGCTGGTTAGCATGCAACAAAAGCTTTTCATTGTACCTCGGTACACGTGACAATAAACTAAACTGAAACTGGTGTAAGGTAAGTCTATGGGTGGGTGTAAGTTGAGTCCATGACATGTGTAAGGTATGTCCCGTGCCTGCCTCTGAGCATAGGTCTACCTCCACACACATAAACCAGACCCTCGAGCTCCAGATCTCGCTCATCTGGTCATAGCCAAGGTCCGCGATGGAGAACCTAATACCTAATACTCACCCCACTGGCCACTTGCCTGGCCAACATTCACACCTCAGTCTTATGTGTGCACGAACTCCCCGGGCTGACTGGAGGGACCTCGGGCTGACCACCCCAATCCTGCCACCCCGATTATCTGCATACTCACTTGTCTGACCACAAGACCTGATCTCTTGCCTCATTTGGGTCAAAGGCCTCCTGTCCTCTCTCCCCACCAGCACTCCAGCTACTACCCCCCTCCCTGCACCAAACTAGTCCCGGTTCCAGGCACCGCACGTCCAGCCACAAAGGCAATCAACACTCTTTCAATAGACTGAACCCGAAACGTCACCCATTCCTTATCTCCAGAGATATTGCCTGCCCCGTTGAGTTACTCCAGCATTTAATGCCTATCTTCGGTTTAAACCAGCATCTGCAGTTCCTTCCTACACTCTTTCAATAGCTAGTGACTGAAACAACCCTTTGAGTTTCGCCATTACCCCTGTGCTTCCACAGAACCTTTCGACTAGGAATTCAATGTTGACAGGAAATCATGTTCATAAGTGATAGGAGAGGAATTAGGCTATTCGGCCCATTGTCTATTCCACCATTCAATCATGGGTGATCTGTCGTTTCCTCTCACCCCATTCTCCTGCTTTCTCTCCATAACCCTTAACACACTTACTGATCATGAATAACCACTAATTATGAAATCATGACAGACAAATATCTCCTGCACAAAGAAATTCACGGTAACATTTCCAAAATAGCAGTGATGATATCCCAGACCTGTGGTTTAGTTCAGATTACAGGTTCTGTTTTTAGTCTTGCTGGCTGTAAGGTACTTTGGGTAGTAACTGGGCGGGCGCTGTCACCGAGTAAGTTGTCACCAAGCTTGAAAATTACAATTTTCCGATCCATTGCTTGCTACAAGACCGAAGTCAAGTCATCCGTCGTTGAATAGGCAAATTATTCAAATGCTTTTCTAAAGGATGAAACCTGCTGGCATGTTCAAATGAGGCACTATAGTTCCAGCCATCGACTAGAAATGACAATCCAGAAACTGGTCACATTCACCGATCGCTCAGTTTGGAATTTAGTGCAAGACAAGAGAAGAGAGAGCCTACGTCTTCAGCACAGCATCCACAATAGCTGAGACAGTGGACTTTGGAAAGGCATCAGTTGCCATAACTCACAAATTGTGATACGGCCTCAAGGTTACGTACCAAGTGGAGGGCTGCAGGAAAGGAGTCAAGAGCCTCACAGCTGAGTTACATGAACACAACATTACAATGTTAAAAAAGCATTGGTGTAGTAAGAGAACACTGCATAACGAGGTGATACAAGTTATGGGTTAGGGTGGCACAATGGTGCAGTGGTAGAGTCACTGCCTTACAGTGCCAGAGACCCGGGTTAAATCTTGATGACAGGTGCTGTCTAAACAGAGTTTGTACATTCTCCCTGGGTGCTGCCGTTTCCTCCCACACTCCAAAGTTGTACAGGTTTGTAGTTTAATTCGCTTCAGTATGTTGTCCCTACTGTGTAGGATAGAACTTGTATACGGGGTGATTGTGGTCAGTGCAGACTTGGTGGGCCGAAGGGCCTGTTTCCGTGCTCTATCTCTTTGACTGAACAGGACCGTTTCTAACCTATATAACTAAAAGTCTCATCTTGACCACTTCCTGTCTGTGCTGTATATTGATTTTAGAAAAAACGCTACCATATATCACTATGATTTTTGGCCATCTTACTCACAGTCCTCCCCGACTGAGGCAGCACTGAGGATTTTTCCGATCGATAAAAAAGAAAAAAGTTATGAGTGTTTAAAAAATCTTGAGATCAGCTGATTGGTCCTCTCGCCAGTCAATCACCATGATGAAGGTAATGCCCCTTTCAGGGGGGGCAGGACTATCTATATTACAAAAACTCTCTTCTTGACCACTTCCTGTTGCACTGTATATGGATTTTAGAAAAAATGCTGCCACTTACGGCTGTGATTTTTGGCCAACTTACTCAGAGTCCCCCTCCGCTGGTCAGGCCAAGAAGATTTTTCCCATCAATGAAAAATAAAAGACTTATTAATGTTTAAAAATGTTGAGATTCTCTCTCCTGAAGGCCACGCCCCTTCCAAGGGACTATAAAACACGGAAGTGTTGAGTGCCTCAGTCAGTCTCTGCAAGATGGGGGAACTAGAGTGTCACGTCTCTCAGTCTGATCTGTGAATAACACTGAACACATGTCTACTAAACTGTGAGTGCCATTAATGTGGTTTGAAAATGCAGAAATGATTTTTGGTTTGAAAATGCTTGGTAAAAGTGTTTTTTGGTTTGAAAATGCTTGCCAAACGTGTGTTTTGGTTTGAGAATGCCTTGCCTTGCCTAATTGAAAGTTGGCTTAAGAATACAAAAGTTGCCGTGCCTAATTGAAAAGTTGGTTTGAGAATGCAAAAGTTGCCTTGCCTAATTGAAAAGTTGGTTTGAGAATGCAAATGTTGCCTTGCCGTCTATATAATTAAAAAGTCCAATCTTGACCACTTCCTGTTTGCGCTGTATATTGATTTTAGGAAAGACGCTACCACGTACGGCTGTTATTTTTGGCTATCTTACTCAGAGTCCCCCACCGCTCATCAGGTGCCGAGGATTTTTTCCCATCAATGAAAAATAAAAGAGTTATTAGTGTTTAAAAATGTTGAGATTCGCTCTCCTGTCAATCATGCCATGAAGGCCACGTCCCTTATGGTGGGAGGGACTATAAAACCTGTAATTGTGGGCGCGGCTCAATCTCTGCAAGAAGGGGGAGGGAGAGTCATGACTCTCTGTCTTTAGTGGCCTTGCACCCTGCTTGAAATGGTATGAAACTGCACTTGAATTTGGTGGCCTTGCACCCTGCTTGAAATGGTAGGAATCTGCGTTTGAATTTGGTGGCTTTGCATCCTGCTTGAAGTGGTAGGAAACTGCACTCGAATTTGGTGGCCTTGCATCCTGCTTGAAGTGGTATGACACTGCACTCGAATTTGGTGGCCTTGCACCCTGCTTGAAATGTATGACACTGCACTCGAATTTGGTGGCCTTGTACCCTGCCTGAAGTGGCAGGAAACTGCACGTGAATTTGGTGGACTTGCACCCTGCTTGAAGTGGCATTTCAAGGAATAGCAGTGAGTCAACTGCCAGCACACCAGCCTTGAGTGAGTGAGCTGCCAGCACACCAGGCTTGAGTGACTGAGCCACCAGCCCAAGAATCCATTTGGCCCACAATGTCCATACTAGCCCTCGGGAAACCAGTCCAAAACACGCATACTAGTGCTCCAGAAAGGCCCCCCCCCCCCTCCCCACCCCACAGGCCACCAATATTGGAATTGGTGAGACGTGGAATATTGCGTTGGGGACCAGCCCTCCCGTGTGAAGCTGGGATCTAACGGGTCCCCCTTAGTCTAGTAAAACATAAAACCCCAGATGCATGGAAGATCAAGAGGTAAAGTCCACAACTGTGAGTCTGCAATGTGCTTGCAATAAATGAATTGTTAGCCCTTAATGACAATGCAATGAGTTGTTTGACAATTTGGTGGCCTGCACTCTGCTTGAAATGCTGTGAAATTGAATGTGGTGGCCTGCATTCTGCCTGAAATGCTGTGAAATTGAATGTGGTGGCCTGCACTCGGCCTGAAATGCTGTGAAATTGAATGTGGTGGCCTGCACTCTGCCTGAAATGCTGTGAAATTGAATGTGGTGGCCGCACTCTGCCTGAAATACTGTGAAATAGAAAGATTAAACAAAAACTTACCATTTGAAGTTTGATCTTTATTTTATGAGAGGTTGAATTGAGGGACTTCGTGAAGAGCCCGCCAGCCTGCATGCGTGTCAATCTTCAGAGCAACTGTATGAAACCACAGACCACTTGCACAAACTTAAACTATAGAAAGATTAATAACCGTTGACTTACCGAATGATCTTTATGAGATTCAGGGTTGGGAGTGGAGGGTGCGTAGTCCCTTACTTCAACTTCTCATAAAATAAAGATCAAACTTCAAACGGTAAGTTTTCGTTTAATCTTTCTATTTTATATCAAAGTCACGTGAGTGACTACGTGAAGCCTTCAAAGCTCTGTGCTTTCATGCAGTAAACCAATCCATGTGTGAAACACTTAAACAGATAAACCATAAATGGTAGAAAAGACATGGGTTATTAACAACATGATGCTAACTTGCGTACATGGCCATTGCCCTTAATCGGACCACAGTCCCAATTGGCTTTGAGTTAGACAATAACTCATGCAACACCGTTCAGAATTCTATCTTGCAATCATCCAGGCATATTCAACCAATTTTATAACTTCTGAAAACGCACTATGTCTAATCTGGTGGGTATGCTGTCAACTCCAAATTGTACCTAACCGTGCCCGTTTTGCTTTATGAGATCATTCCCACAACAAGCTACCCTCATGTCAGTTATGACCCAGAGACCGAGCCGGAGATTGAGTAAAGACTGTGTTCTTTGTGCTGAAATCAGTTGCTAAAAGCATAATCACCTTAAAAGATACTGCTCCCATTAGGAATACAGATGAATATCTGCATAATAATTTACTGATACACATTCCACACTACTATGAGTCTAGACTTTAGAGTGTTCATATAAAAGATACCTTGCATAACGTTAGTCAACAGTGGGTGAATAACTAATCATTTATTGTCCCACTTATGGTACTGGAGAGATGACAAAGGAGCACAAGCAGTGTCAATTGTGCTATAACATAATCGCTTCTCTAAGCCCAAACTGAAAGAAACACAAACCTCTGCTACTACTGTTTAAAAGTAGCTCTGTGTCTTCTTCACAAACTTCCCATACAACCGTGCAGAGCTAGCTGCACGAGAAATAGGCTGAACTAGCCATCACTCGTGACTTCGAGTAAATAGGAGCTTTTTTCAGCTGCCTTTTACAATGGACACCCTGAATGTGTAGGCCAAATTGGCTCTATTAAAATTCATGTCGCCTCATGTTTAATATCGTAAGAGGCATCTAATGATAAAACCCCTGAGTCTTATCAGCTACAAAAGCATGTCGTCTATAAACTCCATGACACAATGCCCTTTTGATCTGAGTAGGGCAGCATTAGCTTTAGAATCTTTGTAAATAGCCAAAGCCTGAAGACAACCCCTAGGTAGAGCCTAAACTTTCCACCACTTGCTTTGTCATGAAAAACACCAGATAAATCTGTGCCTCTCGTGTATAGATATAGAAAAGAAAGCATCTTCAAGATTGATTGAGGCCCTAAATCCTCTGAATCAGCTAAATTGCTGATAGATAATTATCCATCTTAAACTGGTTAACCAAACACATGATCAGACTAGCCAAATCCTAACTAGATTTGGCATGCTACATTTTTCTTCCCCTGAGAATTCTCAAAACTTTATGGGGTTAAAGCCTTTAGACTTTGATTTTGCCTCAACTGATGGCATTAACCTACAAACCTCCAGTGTCTGACAGAATCAGAACATACACCAGATCCTTTTGCGACTAGAATTGAAGCGTAGCATCCACTTGGTGTGGGAATACGAGTTCCCTGTCAACTCCTCACAGGCAGAATCACCCTCAGATTGGAAAATATCATAATGCAACCGCGAACCAGGAGTTGCTGCCGCAGTCCTCTGCTTGGAACAACCTATCTCAGTCGCCAGTGTGCATAACACACTCTCTTCGACCAGCCACTCAATCAGGAATTTTGGTATTCAGAGCCTACAGATTATTATATATATTTTCTATACACAACAAACCTGCAGGTCTGATAAAAAAAATGCTACATGCCAGACCGGCTTTCTGCTGGTAGTGTAGGGGTTTTGCGTTTCCTTTTACTCCACAAAAGGGGTTCCCCTAGGTTCTAGACCTCGGAATTATGGTGGGATATGATAAAAAGGCTGAATTGACCAGAGTGTGCCAATGAGAGAAAACAGAAACCAAGATGGACTCAAAGCAAGTCTAAAATTTACAGGCTTTATTAAACAATGAGAAATCGAATCTCACCAACACTACACAATATGTGGCTAAACTTATGCTTTAAACTAAGACTATGGACGGAAAACTATCGGGCATGTCGTGAAACTTACTTTAACACAATTTTACTTGCAAGCATACTCCCCCTTTACCTTATTTACCCTCAACCTCCTATCCTATTTCGGGAGTTCACCAGGTCACTAGGATACTCATAGCTTAGGTCGATGCAGGCTCACGGGCTGTCCAGCAGAGCAGAAAGAGCAGGAAGAGAGGAAGAGTTCTGGCTTGACTTCGGCTTTTATACCTGAGCTTCCTTTGAAACCCCCAGGTGGTCCTCTGGATAAAAGTTTTTTTTTTGATGTTTCCCAGTTTCGATCTGGCATGAACAATAGGCTTCCGATGATAAGGGGTTTGCTGATGTCATGATCCCTCAGCCTGATCGTTATCATCCCCGATGGTGATTGTGCTTCTGCGGGCCTGTTTACCACCGTCTGCTGAGGCTTGGTTCCTTCCTTTGTGTTTCCAAGAGAATCTCGTTATCTCCGTCTCAGCCTTTCCTGTTCACACCGTTGTGTGATGTCCAAGTCCACAGGTCAGATGGGTTTGAAACTTGAAACTGATTCTTTCTGTGGATTGGGGGTTTTTCCATTGCAGCCAGCAAATCTGTCTTTTTAAAATATCCATGTCCTTATCCAAGTTCTTCCATTATTTTGGAGGATTTGCCCCAATAACTTACATGCCCCTACGATACGTCCAGGCTTGCACGGACCGTATCGATTGACAAAGGTAGTGGGCAATCCTCCAGCCTCAAGAGCTGTAAACACTCCTGGTGAGAAGGTGAAATTATGTACCCCGAAAGCCCCCTTAATCGCTAAACTAGGCCCTCAAAGCACATTAACTTACACTATACACCTTTTACTTTACATCAATCCCACAAACCATACAGTACCCTCACGACCATTCCCTGAAAATGCAGGGATTACAACATATGTACAAAAACTATTGCACTAGAGTACAGACATTTTACAGTGATGGGGTGTTGTTACGGTGACGTCGGGCGGCTCGATTTACCAGCTGTTGTAATTTGGCCATCCTCCTCCGCCTTTTAAATTTGCAATTAATGCATAGCAAATACACCACAATTATCATCTGGCAGATGATCAGAACATGGGACACGATGCGGACCCATGCTGGAACTATGATCCAGGACTCCAGGTCCCACCAACTTGGAGACTTGATCCCTTCGATCTCCCTGGCGATATCCAGAGTCTTTTGCTCCAGGGAGAAGAAGTGTTTGTGCGACAACTCGACCGCCACCAGCAACTCTTTTAATTTTTCATTCACTGGGGGAATATCATACCCAAAATGGGCAACATAGTTAAATAAGTCAGTTACATTTTCTCATACCGAGAGGTGAACCGAAGAAGGTTCCGGGATGGGCAATATTCGCTGCTGTGCCACATGGACTTCTGCCCTGGGTTTAAAACAGAAGCTGCTGTGCGGTATCGGGCACCACAGCTGTGATCCGTGCTGATACCGCTGGGCACTTGTGGTGACACAGTACGTCCCACTGTCTATATACGCCACCTGTGGAGGGACATGGTCTGCCGCCATCGCCTCCATGGTGCAGTTTATAGGCTGTGCCCCAACAGTCCTGAACCCACACTGAGGCCTAGCCTCAGCGCCCATGTGCTGGGGACACAGGATTACCTGTGCTCCCCGGCTCCGACAACCCAAAAGGTCAATGCCTGACACAGCTTGCTCCCTCACTATGACATAGGGTGGGACCTTCCCGTAGCGAATATGCACCCCCCCACGAACCACTCCCACGTTCTCCACTTGGTACAGAGGAGCTGGTCGTGCCGAGGTTCCCATCACCGGGATTCTTACGACCACTCCCATTATGGTGTGATTGGATTTTCCGCAATCCACCGGTACCGGGTAGGCCTCGGAGGCCACACGAAGCTGACAAGGACTCAAAGTGCTGTTATAAGGGTGTAGCACTGCTAGGTGCTGGTTGCTTATCCAGGAGGGGACCCGACCTTGCCTCAGGTCTTCCAGGTTGCTCCTCCCCTCCCCCAACAACCATGCACCATACAGCCCACACACCTCATTCTGTGCAGCCTGATCGGACGCATTCCGGTCCTCTTTAATCAAAGCGTTTATCGTTTTTGCATGTGTCTCCAATTGTGCTATGATTTCTTTTAGATGTAGAGTCATTGCCATCTCTTCGTGCAGTCCCGATCCTACCACCGCATTTTCCTCCCCCAGAACCTTTCGTAACTGGCCCTTCAACTGATTGATCTGCAAGGCCAGTTCTACGTTGTCCATGCTATTAATAATAGACGTCCCCGTGTTAAATGCTGTAAACCCGTCGTTAACCACCCCTCGTCTTTGCCTGCCGGACCCCAAAGTGAAATCCCCTCCCCCGCGGTACATCTCTTCTATGTCTATGTCCCCGAAATCCAGGGGTATCCATGTCCTTATCCAAGTTCTTCTATAATTTTGGAGGATTTGCCCCAATAACTTACAGTAGCTATCTATCCCAGAGCAGATGGCCATGATGTTCCCAATGAACTGGCAACTCTACTAGCTGAGCTGAAAGAATTAAGCATGTGTTAAGGGAAACCTCAAACTATCTCACTCTACTGAGCAGCCTGCTAACCTCAATCACAGATGGTGAGGCAGTGCTTCCCTGGTCAATATGTTCCATATGGCCAGCCAGTTCCAAGATGGTCTACCCTGAATCAGGGTAGCCAAACTGTTCCTCCGTGGAACTTACAGAGGTTGCTATGCAAGGCACCCTGCCAATGTCTCTGCATCAACCTGCTCTTCTCCTGAGACAGTGAAAGGTACTAGACAGACCGTGCTGCCAGTAAATCCAAACCCAGGGCGACAGACTACTCCATTTCAGAGTTTTACGGAGGTTAGTAAAGAGACCTTACCTGCCAGCTTCTCTGAACCCAGGTCGACCTGCTTGTTGGAGCTTCAGCGAAGTTCCATTGCAGACCCTGTCTGACCACATCTTCAGCCCCACTCTTGTCAAACAGCTCTTTTCCAGAGCTCAGAAGCGATATTGCTGTGTAAGGATTTCTGAGCCCAATGGATAGCAATGTTACAACATTTTGAGATTTAAAAAATCAAGTCTTTAATTTATCCCATCAGATAAAGCATAAAAATAAGTTTAATTTGACACCTAATTAACTTTCATATCTTCAGTATTAAAAAAGTTATGGCCATTTTCATACTCGGAAATTGACATCTTGTTCCCTATTGCTTTTTCATTGACTTCACACAAAAGCTGTGATCGAGAACATTTAAAAGCCGATAACTTTCTTAAAATTTAAGAGAACTGAAAGAAATTTTCAGTTATTATAGATTGAAGCATTCTGAAATAAATATGAAACAATCTTACTTAGATGATGAAATTAAAGCATATAATTAGTTAGTTACCTAATTGTAGCTAATTACAAAATTCAATTACTAGATCTAAACATCTGTCCATTTCTTAAGAATAGATTAACATTTTTAATAGCTTAAGTGTCCAAATAACATTCACACAAGAATTCAGAATATAACATAATTTTTAAATCTCATTGTCATGGGTTTATAGGCCAAATGGAAGGAATTTAATGTTTAATACCTGGAAATTAATGGCCATTTAAATCAGCTTGTGAGTGGGATTTTCTGGAACGGGACCATTTGGAACGTTCAGGTGGCAGTGAATTTAGTCCCCCATATCGGCAGCAAATACACTGCCGGTTCTTCGGGGGAAAAAATCACCGTTTCGCAACTTAAAATGTGAATTAAATACATCTTAAGAAACACTTTTATACATAAAAATAAACTACTTTCTTTTACCTGGTCCTCCATAAAATCCGTCCCAGTTGTCGGCATTGACGGCTTCAGAAGCTGATTTTAAAATCATTCCAGTGATTAACTTGTCGGGTGAATTTTTTTTTAAAACACACAGAACGACCGTAGGAACGATTCTTTAGCAACATCTTGCACTCCAACAAATATAATTCAGGACCAGATCGGGAAAAAACTCATTTTAACCCTGCCCCCCCACCCCCTCAAACGCGCCAAAATCGCGCACACGGCCAGTGGCAGAATTGCAGCGCCGCTGAAGGTAGGTTTTGTAACATACCTACAATGGAACAGAGTGCTTCTGCGGCCTACAGCCTCTTAGAGCCTTGCTGGAGCTTTACTGTCCAGGTCACGCTACCAGATATTCCCAGCCTGGTTTGACAGGCCTCTCCTTCGGCACCTTCTGCTACTTTGGAGCCTTAACGGAGCTCACTGAACAGGCCGCGCCTGTCATTGCTCTGAGCCTGGTTCGACAGGCTGCTCCTGCGGGCCTTCTGCCTTTTTTGGAGCCATTGCTGGAGCTGACTGTACAGATCGCGCAGCCAGTTTCTTCCAGCCTGGATTGACAGGCCTCAGCGGGCTCACTGGATATGTCACGCCTGCCACTGCTGCAAGCCTGGATCAACAGGCTGTTCTAGCGGGGCCAACTAGTGACTCCCGACTGCTCCTTTCTGGAGCTTCAACAGCGCTTCCTGCCCCTTGAATACAGGGGTGAAAAACCCACCGGAATATTGGAGCTTTACCCACATAGGATGGTACTCCACCCCCACAGCCGCCTTAAATTCCCCCTGCAAGTCTTCAACTTGCTACATAAGTCCTTTCTGAAGAGATACTATGCAGGCTGCATGTTACTGGCACTGTAAAAATGAGCCATATTTGGAATTATCCCATGCCGTATAGCATTTTTGCGAAGGCAATAGCCCCAACTGCGTATTACAGAGAAGTGTTAATGCAGCTTTCTGCACTTCCGAGAATTGAGACCCCTGACTTGCAAAAGGCCATAATGACTCCCGTGAGCAGTTTTTGGACTCGTTGACATAATTCTTTGCCTACATATCATCACTGAGATATCCCAACTAATGAAATTGACATTTGGAACATCCAAATGTCTGGCAGTTATATGGACTGGCATATTTCCCGGATACTCTTAGCCACATCTTCCTTCAGTGAATCTCCTATCCCCAAAGGGATGGTAAATATGAGACAGGAGATGGTAGCTCCCTTAGATGATTAAAATGAAGCATATCCCCCATTAGTTCAAGGGATTTGATATCGAAATCCACATAGTTAGAGTCACCTAGGTAATAATCTCCAACACTCCCCTCTTCTGAGTGGGAATTATTATAACGCAAATTTGAGCCAGGTGTTGCTTCCCTTCTTCTGCGTGGGAGATATTATAATGCAACCCTGAACCAGGTGTTGCTTCCACAAGCATCTAACTGGCACCCGACTGGCACAGCCTGTAAGTGTCTCCTGAGCCAGGAGCACATTTCCTTTTTTCATTTTATCCATCCATTTATTTTTTATTCATTTATTTGTTTGTTTGTTTATTTATTTATTTATTTATGTTTACTCACTAGACATGGTGCGCCTGCAAGTGACTCCGAGGCCTTGCTCCCCTCTGGAGCTTCAATGGAGTTTCTTAAGGGAGGAATATAACGCAACCCTGAGCCAGGTGTTGCCTCCTCAGGCCTCTGGCTGGCTCCCTTTCGGAGCTCCAACGGAGGTGTCTGGACAGGCCTTGTCCGTCAGATGCTCCGGTGGAGCCCCATTCCTTCACGGTGGTTGCTGCCCCGGCCATGCCGGCAGCCGCTATTTATAGCCGCCAGCTCCTTTACGGAGCCTCCATGGCGGTCGCTGTCCCGGCCGCGCAGGCAGACGAAAATTTACACTGCCAGCTCCGTACGGAGTATCCACGGCAGCAGCTGCACAAGCTGTGCCAGCTTCTCCAGGTCCGCTGCCCCTATTTTCGGAGCAGCGGCCCGTTACTGAAAGAAAAATGTTCCTTACCTGCCGGAGCAGTTCGAACTGCTCCGATTCTCGCGCCATGCATCGACGTATTGACGCGCATGCGGGCTGGCGGGCTCTTCACGTAGTCACTCACGTGACTTCGATATAAAATTGAATGTGGTGGCCTGCACTCTGCCTGAAATGCTGTGAAATTGAATGTGGTGGCCTGCACTCTGCCTGAAGTGCTATGAAATTGAATGTGGTGGCCTGCACTCTGCCTGAAATGATGTGAAATTGAATGTGGTGGCCTGCACTCTGCCTGAAATGCTATGTAATTGAATGTGGTGGCCTGCACTCTGCCTGAAATGATGTGAAATTGAATGTGGTGGCCTGCACTCTGCCTGAAGTGCTATGAAATTGAATGTGGTGGCCAGCACTCTGCCTGAAATGATGTGAAATTGAATGTGGTGGCCTGCACTCCGCCGGAAATGCTGTGAAATTGAATGTGGTGGTCTGCACTCCGCCTGAAATGCTATGAAATTGAATGTGGTGGCATACACTCCACCTGAAATGCTATGAAATTGAATGTGGTGGCCTGCACTCTGCCTGACATTGAATGTGGTGGCCTGCACTCTGCCTGAAATGCTATGAAATTGAATGTGGTGGCCTGCACTCTGCTTGAACTGCTTTGAAACCCTCCCCTCTCTCCCCCCCACTTCCCTCTCATGGGCCCCTTTTGGACTCTGACCTAATTCTCCCCCTCCCCCCCACCCCCCTCACCAACACCTCCTGCTGCTGCTTTCCTCCCTCTGGTTTCACAATCCTCAACTTTTCAAACCTGTTTCCCACCTTCTGTTCTTATCTCTGGCCTTTGTACTTATTCACGCTGCATCTCTAAAGTCTAAAGCTACAAAGAGGTTTTGGGTACACAAAAATGCTGGAGAAACTCAGCGGGTGCAGCAGCATCTTTGGAGCGAAGGAAATAGGTGACGTTTCGGGCCGAAACCCTTCTTCAGACTTTGTTAGCTTCCAACTCTAACCCCAGTTCAAGGTTTTCTTGGCCTCATATTTTCATAACGATCCTTAACATAAACTCTTTCCTCGTCTATATTCTTATCTATGCTATCGCCAATAAAATATCCAGCACTAATTACAATGGATAATTAAAGTCTGACTATCATCTTGTTCAACAGTTTCAGTTAAAATAGTAAGAACAAATTGTACTAATATCAACCTAATATTATATGTAGTTCAACCTTCATGAAGTAATGTAATTGAACCTCAGAAGAAATTAGCCGACTTGTCTTCAATAATGTAATCCACCTCCTAATAATTAGTTGAATTGAACTTGCAGTTATGCTAAATCTTTGCTAATCACTGGTTAGGCATCAACGTAAGAATGGAATTGAGATCTGGGCCCTGCATTTTAAGAAGGTTTTCAAGTTAGACTTTAGACTTTAGAGACACAGCGCAGAAACAGTCTCTTCGCCCCATCGAGTCGGCAGCGACCAGTGATCACCCTGTTTACTAGCACTATCCTACACAGTAGGGACAATTTACAATTTACAGAAGCCAATTAACCTTCAAACCTGGACGTCTTTTGAATGTGGGAGGTAGCTGGAGCACCCGGACGAAACCCACGTGGTCACAGTGAGAACGTGCAAACTCCTTACAGATGGCACCCAGAACCTGGGTCCAAGGAAAATGTAGAATAGACCATTGTGAGTTGGGAGAAGGTACCAACAAAGCAGAGATAAAATGTAGTCAGAGACAGTAAGACTGCTCGGAGAACTGGGAAGGGGAAGGGTATAGAGAGAGAGCGAATGCAAGGGTTACTTGAAGTTCGAGAAGTCACACCTTACACTTCCTTATCTATACACTTCTTTATCTATGTGCCTCCCACTCCCCTGACATCAGTCTGAAGAAGGGTTGTGGCTTGAAAAGTCATCCTTTCCTTCTCTCCTGAGATGCTGACTGACCCGCTGAGTTACTCCAGCATTTTGTGTCTATCTAGGAATATAAAAATGTTTGTTTTTAAAAATGGGTTCTTGAATATTTGTCTGGAATTATTTCACAGGAAGCTTGGATGGATAAAGTGCAGGAGGAGGCTATTCATGTGTGATGCCTCCATCAAGTTTACGGAGAAGGCAGCTGATTAGTCTGCACCGCTGCTCTGTCCTGATAAGCTCACAATTCATCCCACTGACCCACAAAATCAACCCAAACCCCACTTTTAAATATTAATCTAGTTAATTTTAAAAGATAATTCAATCCAATTCTGCTACCCTGTCATAGCAACCCACTGTGTAAAACAGGAGACACGTGGAATTGCAAATTTCCGTTTGCGAAAAAAAGACACAAAGTAACTTAGTGGGTCAGGCAACATCTCTGGAGAACATGGATAGACAACATTTGGGTCAGGACCTTTCTTCAAATAGAAACTTTTTGTCTCCTTCCTAAGTGAGTTTAGTTTTTAGTTTTGTTTAGAGCTACAGCACAGAAACATACCCTTCGGCCCACTGAGTCCGCGTTGACCACATTCCCCGTACACTAATACTATCCTACACACTAGGGACAATTTATAATTTTTACCAAACCCAAAAACCTACAAACTGAATGTCTTTGGATTGTGGGTGAAAACCAGAGATCCGGAGAAAACCTAAACAGTCACGGGGAGAACGTACAAACTCCATACAGACAGCACCCGTAGTCAGGATCGAACTCTGGTCTCTGGGGCTGTATGGCAGTAACTCTACTGCTGAGCCGCTGTGCGGCCCAAATTTTTTTGGGAAATATCTTATGCCCTTTGATTATTGATCTTCCATGGAAGCCAATTCTCCCTGTCCACAGCCCCAATGCTTTCAACACTACATCTCAATCTCTCCATGGCCTTTGTACAGGAGAAATTCTCATCCTGCCCAGTCCCTCCACATAACTGAAGTCCTTCATGCTTGGTTCCATTTCTGATATCTTCTCTACAATGGCGGCACAGTTGCTGCCTGACAGCGCCAGAGACCCAGGTTCGATCCTGACTATGGGTGCTGTCTGTACGGTGTTTGTACGTTCTCCCCGGGACCACGTGGGTTTTCTCCAGATGCTCCAGTTTCCTCCCACACTCCAAAGATGCACAGGTTTGTAGGTTAATTGGCTCCTGTAAAAAATTGTTGATTGTCCCTAGTGTATAAGATAGTGCTAGTGTACTGGGTG
The DNA here is from genome assembly GCF_010909765.2 of Amblyraja radiata. Lineage (NCBI taxonomy): Eukaryota > Metazoa > Chordata > Chondrichthyes > Rajiformes > Rajidae > Amblyraja > Amblyraja radiata. Next base: position 27,733,976 of record NC_045971.1, on the reverse strand, counting down.
ATCGCTGGTCGGCGCGGACTTAGTGGGCTAAAGTTGCCGCTGCATCTCTAAAATCTAGAGTTTAAAATAATTCCAGACAAATATTAATGAAACCATTTTTTAAAAACAAATATTTTTAGATTTTTTAGATTCCTTTTGTGCTTTAAAATCGTGCTTTCTAGTGATGTAAAGACGAAAGCCAACATCTTGGACAATAAAGGGCCTGTCCCACTTGGCCGTCATTTGCGCTTCATTTACGCGTCTTATGTAAAATAGGTCGACGCGTTGTGACGCACGGGTAGCGTGTGGGTAGCGCGGGACGGGTGCATGGAGAGGCATGAAATCCTCGCACGCCACCTGCGTGACATATCACATACGCACGCTGATGCATTGGCATCGCATGCTGCGTCCTGACGTCTCACGTGTATCACGTGACGTCATGCGCACCAGACGGCATGATTTGCGCGCGACGTCGCGAGTAACGACGCGTCGACCTATTTTACATATGACGCGTAAATGAGGCGCAAATGATTGCCAAATGGGACAGGCCCTTAAGTTTCCGATGTTTCTGGCCTGATAGAGGGAGATGTGTAAGAGGTAGGGTAGTTGCACCACAGATTGGAGATAAGATCACAACTGCATTTAGAGAGGACATTGTTGTCTATTGAAGCCATGAGTAGAGCTCTGGGCTAAGAGGAATGAAATCACCATGATGAGCATACTATAGGCTTCCCAATATCTAGCAGATGTGCAAGCAGTTCCTGAACAATTGTAAAAGCAACAAGGTTGTTGTTGTACTGGGTCATTTTAACTTTTTGACTGGGATTCTTTGCACTATCTGATGTACTCATGTTTAGTTTAGTTTAGTTTAGTTTAGCTTAGAGATACAGCACAGAAAAAGGCCCTTCGGCAACCGAGTCCGTGCCGACCAGCGATCCCCGTACACTAGTACTAATCTACACACTAGGGACAATTTACAGTCTTTACCAAAATCAATTAACCTACAAACCTGAATGTCTTTGGAGTGAGGGAGGAAACTGTAGCACTCGGGGAAAACCCATGCGGTCACAGGGAGAACGTACAAACTCCGTACTTCCAACACCCGCAGTCAGGATCAAATCCGAGTCTCTGGCACTGTAAGGCAGCAACTCTACTGCTGCACGACTTTACCGCCCCATGGATGGATAGTTTTCCCAGTTTGCACACTAAACAAAAGTTTTTCACTGTATCTCAATACACATGACAATAATCATAAACCACGAAGAATGAAACCGAAGACAGGCATTTGGATAAAAGTGCTTAAATGGGTGTCGGCTAATTATTGCAGTAATGTAAGGATGTAAGATAAAGATGTCAATGTTTGGGAACCTTGAGATGGTGTAAGTTTAGTCAAGAAGAAAAATGGTGCATATTTAAAATTTGGATGCTAAAATTGGACAAGACATCGAAGACCATTATAGAAACAGGAAAGAAGAGCATCATGGTGGTGCAGCAGTAGAATTGCTGCCTTACAGCGCCAGAGTCCTGGGTTCGATCCTGACTACAGGTACTGTCTGTCTGTACGTTCTCCTGTGATATGCGTGGGTTTTCTCCGGGACATCCGGTTTCTATCCAGACCTTAAAGACGTACAGGTTTGTAGGTTAGGTTAATAGGGTTTGTAAGTTGTAAATTTCCCTAGTATGTGTAGGACATTGTTAGTTCGCGGGGATCACTGGTCAGCGCAGACTCAGTGGGTGGAAGGGCCTGCTTCCGCGCTGTATTTCTTAACTAAACTAAAGTTAAACAAGGAATTAGGAGGGTTAAAAGGGCCCATGACAAGTTCTTGACAAGTAGCGTTAATTCACAACTGCAACCATTGTGAAATTGGACAAAAATATGTTGAAAGCAGAATTTTCCACTCAGATTCCTGCACTACGGTGGATACTGTGTCGGGCTGCATGATGTACTGATCACTGAGGCACTGGGACATCAGTCTACTCCGAGAGTGACATCTTTTATCATGCAGAGTCTAGTGCGCAGACAGCCCCCACTCAGTCTTTGGCAAAAACAGACCCAGGTCCAAAGGCAGTGGACTCCACCAATACGACAAAGTAAGGTAACCAAGTGTGTAAGAAGGAACATAGACACAAAATGCTGGAGGAACTCAGCGGGTGAGGCAGCATCTATGGAGAGAAGGAATAGGCGATGTTTCGTGTTGAGTCCCTTCTTCGGACTGATGTCAGGGGAGGGGAGAGGACAAAGAAAGAAAGTAGACAGAGACAGTGGGACTAGTGGGAGGACTGGGAAGGGGAGGAGAGAGAGAGAGAGTGTAAGGGCTACCTGAAATTAGAGAAGTCAATGTTCATACCGCTGGGGTGTAAACTACCCAAGCAAAATATGAGGTGCTAAGATGTATGAAGGAACTGCAGAACTGTAGTTTAAACTGAAGATAGACACAAAATGTTGTAGTAACTCAGCAGGACAGGCAGCATCTCTGTAGAGAAGGAATGGGTGACGTTTTGGGACGAGACCCTTCTTCAGACCCATTCCTTCTCTCCAGAGATGCTGCCTGTCCTGCTGAGTTACTCCAGCTTTTTGTGTCTATCTAAGGTAACCAAGTGATATTTTCCCCAATGTATTTGGTTGCAAAAATACATCAATGTGTAAAAGATCGACTGTTGTCAACAAAGTTCTAATCCAATGTTTTTCTAACCTTGAAAAAAATTAATGGAAGTCACTGAATTAAAACTCTCTTTAGCACTGAGCCCTTAAATCCTATTAAATGTCCTGCTGCATTAATCACACCTTGAGTTTCACTTGTTTCTTTCAGATACTTTGTATAATATTAGCATATATTTTATATTATCCCAGCTTAAGCTGAGGCAAAGAAAGCTCTAAACCCTTAGTTAGGCAATGGACTGGATTTGATCCTTCTCTCAACAATGGTTAAAGAGCTTAAACATTTCATTATTTCTCTCAAGGATTTTCTCCCTATTTGCTCTTCCCACCTCTGGTTTCTCTTACATTAACACTTCAATGATGTGCTACCTCAGCTGCCATTGTATGACCATGTATCTTGTCAACAAAAGGAATCGCATTCCAGTTTTGTTGCGCTGGCACGATTCCAGTACTGACATTTGGTTATGCTGCGCCTGATTCTTTAACTATTCAAGACCAGAACATTTCCCCAACACACTTCTGAAATCTTTGATCTGTACTCCCTTCAGCCCACTGAGTCTGGACCAATCTCAATCACCTGGACGCTAGTTCTATCCTACACACTAGGGACAATTTACTGAAGCCAATTAACCTACAAACCTAAGATAGACACAAAATGCTGGAGTAACTCAGCGGGATGGGCAGCATCTCTGGAGAGAAGTAATGGGTGACCCTAACCTGAACCCGAATGGGTGAAGTTTCCGGTCTGAAGAAGGGTCTTAGCCCGAAACGTCACCCATCTCTTCTCTCCAGAGATACTGCCTGTTACTCCAGCATTTTGTGTCTATCTTCAGTTGAAACCAGCATCTGCAGTTCCTTCCCACACATTTACAAACCTGTTTGTCTTTGGAATGTGGACATAGTGTTGGACATTCCCATCGTGGGTAAAAGGTTCTGACTGTCTACCCTATCCATGCCTCTCATCATATTAGTTACTTCTATCAGGTCTCCTCTCAATCTCCAATATTCCATAGAAAATAATTAACCAAAGAGTCAATTTTCTGTTAGCATTATCCAGTAAACACAACAAGTTTTATAACTTATCATCAGGGATAAAAAAATCTAACAAAAATAATTTTATTTTGCAGCAAATCTTCTTGATTTTGTGCAGGAATTCATGCCTTGTGGTGCCTTTGGGTTGTAAACAAGAGTCAATATCATTGCATCTGGACATCACTGCTTATTATCACATTGCCTGTCCTACTGCATTTGTTCCACATTTAAAGTTTCAGTATCCCGTTCTAATGACCTATGCGAGTCTATAATTAGTTAGTTAAATAAAACCGTTTCTGTTCCTTGCTCGTAATAGCCTTCGTTAATTTCTTCAACTGCATGTCAAGGTTGTAATTTTCCCTTGAATTCATTCCTTTTGTGGCAATTTAAGGTTCGGCCTCCTTAATACACACTCCCACACTGCTGACATTGATCTTGATAACTAAACTACCCATCGTGAAACAAAAACCTGATTTTACTTACAAAAGTTTTCCGAGGATAAACTTAACCCTTGCAACTTTACATTGAGGCCACAAAGTAGGTGCATCTTGTCAGATATTGTAACGCACACCAGCGGAGAGATGAGAAATGACTGTTATTTGAAAATGACATGCATAATCTAATTTATAGTTGTAACTGAAAACTGTGATTTGTGGATGAAAATGTTCTTGGCTTCCGTTCATCCATTGTAAAATACACTCAAATCTTGTTTGTGTGAGTTATCTAGTCAGGAATTACTTTCCTCAATATAAAAGGACCATGCAACAGGGAGTAGACTAAAAATGCTGGAGAAACTCAGCGGGTGAGGCAGCATCTATGGAGAAAAGGAGTGGGCGATGTTTCGGGTCGAAACCCTTCTTCAGACTGATGGACTGATGCAACAGGGAGTTATCATATTGCAAATTGATAACATATTGCAAATTGATAATCAAATGGAGATACAGAACTAAGCTTTTAGTTGTGCTGCCCAGCCATACAATTTGAGAAAATTCGACCTGGAATTATCTCATCATAGAAACATAGAAAATAGGTGCAGGAGGAGTCCATTTGGCCCTTCGAGCCAGCACCACCATTCATTGTGATCACGGCTGATCACCCACAATCAGTAAGCCGTGCCTGCCTTCTCCCCATATCCCCTGATTCTGCTGGCCCCTAGAGCTCTATTTAACTCTCTTTTAAATTCATCTAGTGAATTGGCCTCTATTGCCTTCTGTGGCATGGAATTCCACAAATTCACAACTCTCTGGGTGAAAAAGTTTTTTCTCATCTCAGTTTCAATGGCCTCCCCTTTATTTTTAGACTGTGGCTCCTGGTTCTGGATTCCCCCAACATTGGGTACATTTTTCCTGCATCTAGCTTGTCCAGTCTTTTTATAATTTTATATGTAAAAACATCAAACCAAAAAGGCTTGTCTAAGGCTCGCATTTTGTTTGTTTGTGTAAATGTCTTATGCAATCTGCTTAATTTAGTTTAGTTTAGAGATTCAAGTGAAGTCAAGCAATCCACTTCAAGTCAAGTCAAGTCAATCCATTTCAAGTCAAGTCAAGTCAATAGACAATAGACAATAGGTGCAGGAGTAGGCCATTTGGCCCTTCGAGCCAGCACTGCCATTCAATGTGATCATGGCTGATCATCCCCAATCAGTACCCCGTTCCTGCCTTCTCCCCATATCCCCTGACTCCGCTATCATTAAGAGCCCTATCTAGCTCTCTTTTGAAACTATCCAGAGAACCGGCCTCCACCGCCCTCTGAGGCAGAGAATTCCACACTCACAACTCTCTGTGATAAAAAGTGTTTCCTCGTCTCCGTTTTAAATGGCTTACCCCTTATTCTTAAACTGCGGCCCCTGGTTCTGGACTCCCCCAACATTGGGAACATGTTTCCTGCCTCTAGCGTGTCCAAACCCTTAACAATCTTATATTTTTCAATAAGATACCCTCTCATCCTTCCAAACCCCAGAGTGCACAAGCCCAACCGCTCCATTCTCTCAGCATATGACAGTCTCGCCATCCCGGGATTTAACCTTGTAAACCTACGCTACACTACCTCAATAGCAAGAATGTCCTTCCTCAAATTAGGGGACCAAAACTGCACACAATACTCCAGGTGTGGTCTCGCTAGGGCTCCATACAACTGCAGAAGGACCTCTTTGCCTATACTCGACTGCTCTTGTTATAAAGGCCAACATGCCATTCGCTTTCTTCACTGCCTTCTGTACCTGCATGCTTACCTTCATAGACTGATGAACAAGGACCCCCAGATCCCATTGTAAGTCAAATTAAGTCAATCCATTTCAAGTCAAGTCAAGTCAATCAATTTCAAGTCAAGTCAAGTCAAGCAATCCAAGGGCAGGCAAAACAACTCATGGCATTGTTATTTCATTTCCAATTTTGCATTGCAGCTTCAAGCACAGACAGGGCAGGCCAAAACTCATTGCATTGTCACTTCATTTCCAATTTTGCATTGCAGTTTCAAGCACAGGCAGAGCAGGCCAAACAAATCATTGTATTGTCATTATGGGCTAACAAATCAATTATTGCAAGTACATTGCAGACTCACAGTTCAGTTGATTCACAGCTTAGAATCACAGTTGTGGACTCTCCCTTGCGATCTTCCAGAGTGACTGACTCACGTTCAGGCATCCGGGGTTTTATAGTCCTGCCCCCCGGAGGGGGCATTACCTTCATCGTGATGATGTGACAGGCAAGTGGATCAATCAGCTGATCTCAAGATTTTTTAAACACTCATAACTTTTTTCTTATTCATCGATCGGAAAAATTCTTGGGGCTGCCTCAGCAGAGGAGGACTGTGAGTAAGATGGCCAAAAATCATAGCGATATAGGGTAGCGTTTTTTCTAAAATCAATATACAGTGCAGACAGGCAGTGGTCAAGATGAGATTTTTAGTTATATAAAGACTAATTTTAATTGCAACTTGGTATCACTCAGTGGAGTCCTCCACCGGTAAATGCTTCAGATCTTGTTTCAGTGCCTTGGAGGGTCTCAGATCTTGTCTGCCAATGATCATTGATATGTTCCAAGACATGAGCATATGCACACTACCCTAAACTGCCACAGAAAGAGCTTAGTTGTGTAAGTGACTTCCATGTTATTGAAGGGCCCAGACTGACACAGTTACTCCTCACTCCTGCTTTAATACCATAGAGTCATGGAGTGATACAGTGGAAACAGGCCCTTCGGCCCATCTTGCACACACCAACCAACATGACTCATCTGCACTAGTCCCATTTGCCTGCATTTGGCCCATATCCCACTAAACCTTTCCCATCCATGTATCTATCTCATTGCTTAAATGTTGTGAATACGGAGATACAGTGAAAAGCTTTTTTGCCTAATAATGCATAAATTATGGAAATGCAAGCTTTCTTAATGTTATCCCTGATTATCTTAAGTAAAATATTCCTCAAATTAGATAAAATTACACCTCAAATTCAGCACAGTCTAACGTTTAAATCTAGTGTCTAAAATCATGGTTCTTAGTGTGTAAACCTTAATTTACTTCCTGTTGGTTCCACAAGATTTTAACCACACTTTCTCAAACCATCCTTTTAGCTTTAAGGTTAAGCTTCATTATTGTCACGTTCACCGAGGTACAGTGAAAAGTTTTGTTTTGCATGCTATCCAACCAGATCAGATACACTATACATAACTACAATCAAGTCAAACTCCAGTTCAATAGATAAAGCAAAGGGGAGGGTACAGAGTGCAGAATACAGTTCTCAGCATTGTAGGGCATCTGTTCCATAGACAATGTCCAATGTCTGCAATGTGGTAGAGGTGAATCAGACAGTATCCTAGCCTATGGAAGGACTGTTCAGAAGTCTGATAACACAGGGGAAGAAGCTGTTCCTGGGTCTGCTGGTGGGTGCTTCCAAACTTCTTTACCTTCTGCCAGATGGGAGCAAGGAGAAGGAAGAATGACTGGGGTGGGATAAGTTTTTGATTATGATGGCTGCTTTTCCAAGGCAGTGTGAGGCGTAGATATAGCCGATAGTGAAAAGTCTGGTCTGGTCTGGAAGTCTGATCACATATTAATGACAAGAGGCACAAAGCACAGCTTTCACTTTGAATCCGGTTTAATGCATCATCACTAAAGTTTAAGTGTGAATTCTTGTCACGGAGTAACAACTGGGCTTTTGCTCCTGATCACCATGAATAATAACATCAATACTCTGAAACATATTTTCCAAATGCTGAGACATTTACTTTTAAAGCTGAATATTTCTTTTCTAAATAAGATTGCATCGAGACGCAATTCCCAAATTGTTCACAGAATTGATACAAATTAATGTTATGCATGACAGGTGTAGAGGAATAGGGACAGGTGTAGAGGAATATGGGCCAAACACAGGCAGGTGAAACTAGTGTAGATGGGACATATGTAGGAAGGAACTGCAGATGCTAGTTTACACTGAAGATAGACACAAAAAAGTTGGAGTAACTCAGCACCTCCGGAGAGAACGGATGAGTGACATTTTGGGTCGAGGCTCTTCTTCAGGACATGTTGGTTGGTGTTGGTTGCTAGACACAAAATGCTGGAGCAACTCAGCGGGTCAGACAGCATCGCTTGAGAAAAGGAATAAGTGATATTTATGGGTCGAAACCCAATAATCTTCATGATGGCAAAAGTAGAAACAAGGAACTACTCATGTTGGTTTACCAAAGAAGAGGGGGAATAATTTAATAGGAACCTGAGGCGTAACCTTTTTACACCAAGGGTGGTGGGTGTATGGAACGAGTTGGTGGCGGAGGTAGTTGAGCCAGGTATCATTGCAAAGTTTTAGAAACATTTAGACAGGTACATGGATAGGATAGGTATGGGTCAAAAGCAGGCAGGTGGGACTAGTGTAGATGAGGCATGTTGGTCAGTGTGGGCAAGTTGAGCTGAAGGGACTGTATCCACACTGTATCACTCTATGACTCTATAATGCTGTTTCATTCACAGGCGTGTTGTGGCTCTGTGTTTTTCATTCATTATATATAACCAGGTGTTACCTTTGTTTTAATCTGCAAAGAGCTGTCCACAGAGACTTTGGTGTTTAATTCGCGTGCAGGTGAAATAAATAGGCAACCATTGGGACAAGTGTCTAAGCTAGATGCAAATGTTCACAGACAGTACACAGTTTATAAACACCTGGGATTGATGCAGCTTTTTTTTTCCAGCATTGCGTGATCGCTGCTGTTTTCAGTGTTTGCCAAACCAATCAGCAAGGGACGCAAAAATAACCACTGTTAAACAAATGGAAATCATTCTCTTGAAGAAACGGACTGGTCCTCAGTACATGTGTGGTGCTGGGTAAATCTAGGGTCCATAGTTGATGACAAGTCTTCTCTTCAGCGCAGTGGCACAGCGGTAGAATTGTTGCCTTACAGCGCCATGGACCCGAGATCAATCCTGACCAGGGGTGCTGTCTGTACGGAGTTTGTACGTTCTCCCTGTGGCTGCGTCGGTTTTCTCCCACATTCCAAAGACCTACGGGGTTGTAGTTTAATTGGCTTCGGTAAAATTGTAAATTGTGTGTAGGATAGTGCTCGTGTACGGGGCAATCGCATGTCAGCACGAACCCGGTGGGCCGAAGGGCCTGTTTCCATGTTGCCACTCTAAAGTCTAAAGCTGCTAACGGTTGTGGAAAATATGTTTACATTGATGAACTGAGCAAGTCTGATTTTTATTTTATTTTAAAAAATTAAAAAATCTGCAGATGCTGGAATTCTAAAATATGAACAGAAAATACAGGAAACTCAATGCAGCAACTTTCATTATTCCTTGCTGGATATCGGCTGGAAAACCTAGCATTTGGTTCGCATCTATAATTGAACTGGAGTCATAGAGTTGTACAGCATGAAAACAGGCCCTTTGGCCTGACATGTGGGTGCTGTCCAAGGTGCAATTTGAGAAGGAGAAGGTTAAATCAGAAGTGTCAGTGTTGCAGTTGACCAAAGGAAACTAGGAAGGCATGACTGAGGAGCTGGCCAAGGTCGACTGGAAAAGGATCCTGGAAGGAATGACAGTGGAACGGCAATGGCAGGAATTTCTGGGCAAAATCCAGAAGATGCAGGATCATTTCATTCCAAAGAGGAAGAAAGATTCTAAGGGGAGTAAGAGGCAACCATGTCTGACAAGGGAAGTTAGGGATGGAATAAAACTAAAAGAAAAGGTGCGCAACATAGCAAAGAGTAGCGGAAAGCCAGAGGATTGGGTAACTTTCAAAGGACACCAGAATGTTGGGGGAGTCCAGAACCAGCGGTCACAGTCTAAGAATAAAGGGGAGGCCATTTAAAACTGAGATGAAAAAAACGTTTTCACCCAGAGAGTTGTGAATTTGTGGAATTATCTGCCACAGAAGGCAGTAGAGGCCAATTCACTGGATGAATTTAAACGAGAGTTAGATAGAGCTCCAGGGGCTAGTGGAATCAAGGGATATGGGTAGAAGCCAGGCACGGGTTACTGATTGTGGATGATCACAATGTATGGCGGTGCTGGCTCGAAGGGCCAAATGGCCTCCTCCTGCACCTATTTTCTATGTTTCTATGCCTAACAGTGAGTCTCAATTGCCTGTGTTTGATCCATATCTCTCCACTCTATGTACCTGCACAAGTGTATTTTAAATGTTGTAACACTTCTACCACTTCAGAGCAGCTTGCTCTATACGCACAACATTCTGCGTGAAAAAGTAGCCCTTCTGTCTCCTTTCAAATTTTCCCCTCTCCCCTTAAAATGAAGACCATTAGTTTTAGACTACCCTACCCTGAGGAAAAGACTGTGGCTATTCACCATATCTATGTCCCTCATTAATTCATAAACCCCTACAAGATCACCCCTCAGCCTCCAATGCTTCAGGGAATAAAGACCCAACCTACCCAGTATTTCCTTGTTACTCCAGACAAGGTAACACCATAGTAAATATTTTTTTGGTGTGTACATCCCCCTATATCAGGATGACTAGAATTGTACATTGCATTCCAAATGTGGCCCCACCCTTGGCTTGCAGAGCTGTGTCATGATGGCCTAACTACTACATAGAACATAGAACAAAGAACATACAACATGGAACACAAAACATAGATGATCACATCACAGAAACAGGCTCTTGCGATCTTCAAATCCTTGCCAAACATGATGCCAAGTTACACTAATTTTCTCTCCCTGCACATGATCCATATCCCGCTATTCCTTGTATATCCGTATGCCTATGGAAAAAACGCTTCAATGCGACCATTGTATCTGCCTCCTCCACCACCCCCAGCAGTGTGTTCTAGGCACTCACCATTCTCTCTGTAAAAATCTTGCTCCAGACATCCCCTTCAAACTTTAACCCTCTCACCTTAAAGCTATGCCCTCTAGTCTCTGAAATTTCTACCCTAGGAAAAGGTTGTGACAGTCTACCCTATCTGTGCCTCTCATAATTGTATATATTTCATTCAGGTCTTACCTCAACCTCCGATGCACCAGAGAAAACAATCCAAGCTTGTCTAACCCACTAATCTAGGCAGCACTCCGGTAAACTTCTCCGGCACCCCCTGCAAAGCCTCCACATCCTTCCCATAGTGGGGCAACCAGATCTGCACACAATGTGTAGGAAAGAACTGCAGATGCCGGGTTACATCGAAGACGGGACAGGCAGCATCGCTGGAGAGAAGGAATGGGTGACGTTTTGGGTTGGGACCCTTCTTCAGTCTGAATAAGGGTCTCGACCTGAAACGTCACCCATTCCTTCGCTCCAGAGGTAACTCTCACTGAGTTACGCCAGCATTTTGTGTCTATCCTCTGCACACAATAGTCTTTCCGCTGACTGGATAGCATGCATCAAAAAGCTTTTCATTATACTTTATTATGCGTGACAATAAACTAAATTAAACTAAAGGGAAACAGAATTCCAGTTCTGATAAAGGGTCTTTGACCTGAAGTATTTTCCCTGCCGCAGATGCACAGCCTTTCCATTTCTATTTAAAAAATCTATTTGTGCTGATATTTATGTCTTCCCAGTGTGCATGTGTATTGAAACGCTCAAATGATTGGACCATTTTGCCAAAGATCCCAGCATTGTGCTGGAAATTGACAACTAACATTCAATAACTTAAACTGCCGGAGAGAAATTTTGCCTCTAGTATTTCCAATGACAAAGTAAAGGATCCTTGCACTAAAGAATTGGCTCGTTGAAGTTACTTTAATACTTTAAAGATACAGCATGGAAACAGGCCCTTAGGTCCACCGAGTCCGCACCGACCAGCGATCGCCCCGAGCACCAGCACTATCCTACACACTGGGGCAATGTACAATTTTTCCTAAGCCAATTAGCCTTCAAACCTGTACGTCTTGGGAGAAAACCGGAGCACCCAGAGAAACCCCACACGGTCACAGGGAGAACGTAGAAACTCCGTACAGACAGCACCCATAGTCAGGATTGAACTCAGGTCTCTTGCGCTGTGAGGCAGCAATTCTATCACAGCACCTCTGCACCACCCTGAGAACGTTCTGAGAACACAATATGAGCATTCAACTTTTTTAGGGTTGCTGTGGCAGAGGTTTAAAATCCTCCATCTGACTCAAGTAAAATCTGGAAGAGGAATTCTAGCCAGACGTGCGCGGTGAAAGGAATCACTGAATAGAGCAACCCGGCGGGGACTGCCGAGAGCATAGGGGGACCTGCGCTACCGAGAACGAGGAGTGCCGCTGGGTACAACACGGCAAGGGGACAAAGAGGGGGAGCCAGGAGGAGCTACGTGCGGTGGTAGGCCTGTTCATCGCTGCGAGACAATAAAGCCCCTGTCCCACTTAGGAGACCTAAACAGCAACCTCTGGTGACCTTGCCCGACACCCAAAAAAAAATCAAGGTCGAGGTGACCTGCAACCTCCTACCACCTCCCACGCATATGTTGAAAACCTTCCTCGACTATGAAGAAAACCTGCGACAAAACAATTAACAATTTTTAAAACGGCAACCTATTTTTAGTCGAGGATGGTTTTAAACATGGAGAATCAAAAATTGCAGCAACCTAGATGAAGCCTCGACCACGCAGAAACCACTTTCGACCATTAGGGAGAGTGACCAAAACCTCCAGTGACCTCATGGAAACCTTGGGTGGCGGGCAAAGTCACCAGAGGTTGCTGTTTAGGTCTTCTAAGTGGGACAGGGGCTTAAGACTGTTCGATGAACACTTTGTAACTTTGTCGATGCCACGTGGTGACTATGTGTGTTCTGTCCTGTTGAAAATTGCTGTGTGATTTTACCGGATTGTATGGGGGGTTTTGAGAGGCAGATTGTTTGGAACAAAGGCCATAGATTAAAGCAGAAGGCATGTGACAGAAGGATTGAAGCCAGGGGAAGCAATGTTGGATAGGGGGAGAAATAGGTACAAATCCAAATGATGCACAGGGTAAATATTTTTCCTTCTTTGGTCTTTTGAGTTCTGGGGTGACTATTTCTGACAACGTCATATGTCAAACCGGCATTTCGTCCCTATGATTTGCCAACCGAGTTTACAAACTGTTGCCATAGTAAACAATTAGTAAATCATAATAAACCAGCTTCATTTCTCCTGAGTTGGAAGCAGATTCCACTGGGACAGGCTGCATGCAACCAAAATCCTTTCCCGTTAGCAGCTGGGACTCATTGGAATATTATATTTCCATCCTAAAGATTCCTAAGAGGTTCTGACAGGTGTCATGGCACAATGCTTATACCTGCCCAAGCCTGATCCTATTAAATAACGGAAAGTCGATGCTGCAATTGACAAAAATGTCCTTCTCATTTTAACATTTTAAATGTTTCTTCTTCCTTTCCCATGTCACTAATTGTTTTCTGTGGGCAGTGGGCAGTTGCTATAGACCTGCACGGGAAGGTAGACGCTCCCGCCCCCACGAGTCTCGGGCAGATGGGGCTCGTCAACCTGGGAAGGCAGTCCATCTAGGAGAGGGAAAACTCTGATTTAAAACCTCCACTGCCTTGTGGCCATATCCAGTCATGGAAAAGGCTCCAGGAGTAAACCTCAAGAAAATCTGGAGTCGGAGCTCCCAAGGCAGTTCGTCGTTGTCTACAACCACACTCTGGCAACTCCTGCAATGGCGCTGATGCCAAACTGTAATGGCCCTGCTGTTCCTTTGGATCAATCAGCGACATGGAGAGGGGGGACGTGCTGCATGGGCAACAGCCTGTCCTCCATATGACATCGCCCAGGCTTGCATCCAACCAGGATGCATCACCCATGGTCATTCATGACCGAGGGGGGTCTACTAGTAATTGTTTTCCCATCACCATTGGGCTTTTTGTTTGCATCCATTACTGCCAGTTATTGTGGATCATTTTTTCATCATTATATGTCCTGTGAACTGACCTTAGGATTCATCCTCAAACTCCAACCATTCCTTTGCCACAAACCCCGCTGCAAAGTTCTTCCTTTCAGATTTCCTTTAAAGCTGAACATGACGTAGTTTTATTGTTAACGATACCGCGTGGAAACAGGCCCGTTGCCCCCATCAAGTCCACGACGACCACCGATCACCTGTGCACTAGTTCTATCCTACGGAATAGGGGACAGTTTTACAGAAGAAAACAAACCTGCACGTCTTCTGTAAAACGTGCTCCATCATCCGGCGAGAGGGCCTGTAACATCGGGCCGCCGTTGCGGCGACTGCGGAGGCTTCAATAGGCCCGACCATGGGTGAACAAGGGGAACTGGACTGTGCCTTCCCTCACAGTGGGAACCATTGTGGGGGGGTGTTTTTATGTTTGGTGTTAAATTCTTCTTTAATGTTGTGTCTTATTTTTATTGGTGTGCTGCAAATGGCAACTCAAATTTCACTACACCAATTGGTGTACGTGACAATAAATGTCCTTTGTCCTTTGTCCTTGGAATGTGGGAGGAATCCGGAGCACCCTGAGAAAACCCACGTGGTTACAGGGAGAGTGCACAAACTCCGTACTCTCCAGTTTTAAGATACAGCATGGATACGTTCCACAATTCTATAATTCCACCACTACAGTTTCTAAACAGCATCAAAGAAAATTGTGATTATATGATGATTTGACCAAATAATATGTTTTTTAATTTTATAGAATGCAGCATGGTAACAGGCCCTTCGACCAATCGAGTCCATGCTGACCATCGATCACCCATTCATATTAGTTCTGTAAATAGCTTGTTCTAAGCTTCCCCCCAGTCTAGTTTCAGTCAATAATGAATGAATGAATGAATGAATGAATGAATGAATACGTTTATTGTCATTGCACAATACTGTGCAACGAAATTCCATTACATCTCCTCCGGTTAAAAACAATACAAACACGACAACCATTGACACATATGTACACTTATTAGTAAAAATAAATAGGTGTTTTAAAAGAATTTAAAAGAATTTAAAAGAATTTGGCGGCATTTCTTAGAATTACATTTTGCTTCCCCAGCATTCTCTGTTGGAATTTAGCTCTTTTATCGCACATGGGTAGAAACTATTCTTTAGTCTACCGGTGCGAGCCTTCAGAGTCCTGAATCGCCTCCCAGAGGGTAGCAGAGTAAAAAGGTGGTTGGCAGGGTGGGATGTGTCCTGCTTGATATTTGTGGCCCGGCGCAAGCATCGGGCCCTATATATGTCATCCAAGGAGGGCAGTTGGGCGTTTGTAATGATCTGCGCAGTTTTTATAGATACTGAGTCAAGCACTTGCACATCTAAACTTTATTTTGGAAAAACACAGTAACAGTTGCCCACTACTATACCTAAGCACAGCGGGTTCGATCCTCATATCTGCTTGGCCAAGCCCTTCTAGCCTCGTGCAAGCAGAGACACTCCAAAAGGTCATGCAGTCCCAAGCGTTCTCCCAGAAGATCGACACAGGACCTCGTGGGAGCTACCTTTTAGTCCCCGAACTTTGAGGGGCCGAACCATATGGGGGTGGTCTCTTTACAGTCCAATAACAGATCTCAATTAACACCGTATATGATAGACATTTCACTAACCCAATAATACAGTGATACAGGAGGAGGAGGCGCTGTCCTGAACGGCTGCCTGTCCTGCAGCTGTCCGTTTTTTCCCCTTCTTTTTTATTATTTTTAGTACGTTAAGTGTACAGTCAGGGGGTCTAAATCTTTTATGTGTGGGGGGTGGTGGGGGGGAAGGGGGAAACTGCTTTTCTAAGTCCCTACCTGGTCGGAGGGGTTGCCTTCCTCCGAGCAGCGTCTTCGACCTGTCCTCGCGGCCTACCAGCGGGTCCTGGAGCGACGTTTCCCTGAGGGGACCTGGCCAGAACATCAGCGTTGGCGGCGGCGCAGAACGTCGGCGTTGGCGGCGGCGGCGGCGCAGAACATCGGCTTTGGCGGCAGTGCAGCGCTGGAGCGCTATTGCGGAGCGGGCGATGCCTTTCCAGGGTCGCCGCGCTGGGACTCCAGTATGCTTGGTACCGCCGAGGAAAACATCGTGGAGCCGCGGTTCTGCGGAGCGGCCAGCTGCGACGTTTGAACTTTTTTGAACTTACATCTCGCCGAGATCACCAGTGTGCGGAGCTCCGTCTGGCGTGGTCTGTTGGCTTGGAAGCCGCAGGCTCCGGTGGGAAGGCGGCCGTTCCTGGCACCCCAAGCTGCTGGGGGTTCTCCCGACGCCGGAGTACCATCACCCGGCGAGAACATCGGGCGCCGTGGCGGCGACTGTGGAGGCCTCAATAGGCCCGACTATGGGTGGACAAGAGGATGGGGACTGGACTTTGTGCCTTCCCCCACAGTGGGAATCACTGTGGGGGGATGTTTTGGTGTTGAATTTATTTATGAATACTGTGTTGTATTTTTATTAGTGTGCTGCATGGACATCAGAATTTCCCCTGAATAAGGGGATTAATAAAGTATTTATCTTATCTAATATAATGTATTAGTTGGGCACTGGCATGTAAGTCCACACTAAATCCTGTTGAAATTGCTTATAAACAAGCCCTAAAAATGTATGACAAAAAGCCCAGAATGTACCATCGCTGTAGCATCCTGAAGAAATATGATCTGCTGAGCTGGGAAAACATAATAAAATATGCAGATTCTATTTTTGTTTACAAAATCTTCCATGGACTAGCCCCACCCCCGTTAAAGGACTTTATAAAGAAAAACACAAATAGGTCGACTAGAGCAGGCTCCAGAGGTGATTGTCTAGTCCCATTTAGGAAAAGTATTTTTGGGCAGTCAGTGTTTTCATATCGAGGGTCGCAGACCTGGAACACGATACCAAGCGTCATACGGGATCTTTCAACCTTTACCTCATTTACCAAACATTCAAAAACATAGTTACTGGAAAATCAATACTGCACTCATAATCTACCTTAAAATTATTCACTGCTATCTGGTCTAAGCAGCATTGTTTGTCAGTTAGTTTATTGTACTCTTTATTGTTATTGTTATTTTTATTTTATTTTACTTTATTTTTTTATTTTCTTATGGATTGATTGTGTTGTGATGTGTTTAACTTGTTTATTTAACATCAACCTTCCAAAGGGACTAAAGATGGAAATGAGCTACTGGCTATAATCTTGCAAAATTTACATGTAAATGTTTATTAATATGCACTGTCCCTGTTTAAATAAAAAATAACAAAAAAAACAACAACAAAAAATGGAGCTTCTGGAAGGAAGCAATCATAGCAACATTTGCCAAGATATTCAAGAAACCCAGACAAGGTTCAACACTTAACCCAATCAACATCTAGCAAAGTTAAGCTTTGCAACAATATTTATAATGTATATTATAAATGTATATGTCTGAAGAAGGGTTTCGGCCCGAAACGTCGCCTATTTCCTTCGCTCCATAGATGCTGCTGCACCTGCTGAGTTTCTCCAGCATTTTTGTGTACCTTTACAATGTATATGTCTGGTTTGCATTCACCCAATCTGTTTCATGTACTTTACACCTAATTGTAAGAAGCTGCAGATGTCCCATTCTTTCCCTACAACTCTTATCTAGGCTCCAGACAAGCTGGCACAATTCTGCAGCTTGTCCCATGTAGAAACATAGAAACATAGAAAATAGATGCAGGAGGAGGCCATTCGGCCCTTCGAGCCAGCACCGCCATTCATTGTGATCATGGCTGATCGTCCCCTATCAATAACCCGCGCCTGCCTTCTCCCCATATCCCTTGACTCCACTAGCCCATAGAGCTCTATCTAACTCTCTCTTAAATCCATCCAGTGATTTGGCCTCCACTGCCCTCTGTGGCAGGGAATTCCATAAATTCACAACTCTCTGGGTGAAAAAGTTTTTTCTCACCTCAGTCTTAAATGACCTCCCCTTTATTCTAAGACTGTGGCCACTGGTTCTGGACTCGCCCAACATTGGGAACATTTTTCCTGCATCTAGCTTGTCCAGTCCTTTTATAATTTTATATGTTTCTATAAGATGCCCCCTCATCCTTCTAAACTCCAGTGAATTCAATTCAATTCAATTCAACTTTATTGTCATTGCACAAATACGAGTACAGGTACAACGAAATGCAGTTTAGCGTCTGGTCATAGTGCAAGATAGTAGAAATAAAAATAAAAGTACAAAATAAAAATACAAATAAAAAATACAGGTTAACAATGTGTGGACTGTGGATGAATTAAACCTAAACCTAACCCCATTGAGATAATAATCTGCCCCCTTGCTTTTGCCGACAAAGTGGATAACTTCACAGAATTTCTGCAGAAGGCACATTTAAATTGACCAAAAGGCCTAACAGCACAGAAGCCTTTACTTAATTTTCATGTCCTGGCATCTCCAATTTGGCTAGAATTAACAGTTCCATGTTATCCCACTTTCGCATCCATTCCCTACACACTAGGGGCGATTTTACAGAGGCCAATGAATCCACAAAACCACACGTCTTTGGAATGTGGGAGAAAACCAGAGCACCCGGAGGAAACCCACAGGGTTACAGCGAGAACGTGAAAACTCCACACACACACACAGCATCTGAGGTCAGGATCGCAACTGGGTCACTGGCGCTGTGAGGCAGTAGCTCCACCAGCTGTGCCACTGTGCCATCCAGAATTATTAATTTACCTTGTGTTCTGCTCAGCATACTCTCAGCTGCCCGGCATCGATGTGGAATGGGGAGTTGCTGGATACATGAGAAGTCTTTAAAAAAAACATGCATCTCGTACATCTGTAGTGCAGGCATCAATCTTCAAACTAATTACCAAATTACATGTCATTCCCTTTCTCTATTAAATAACAATGTTATGTAACTCAGTACTTAAAGCTGAACAGTTTTAATGAAAAATACAGCAGATATGTATCAAATGACTTACTACACACTATTATATGAAGAGGCAAATCTTCAAAGAGGATGTGACTGCCAATAAGCCTACTTACTGCACTTCCATTATATATAAGTAAAAATAAACTACAAATATATTTCTACATTTTCAAGGACACTTAAAAAAAAATGACTGAACTTACTTTCACTTTCATAAGACCTAAATCTTATTTAGACAATTTTTTTAATAAACTGCAGATTGTGGAAATTTACAATGAAAACAAACAAAATGCTCACCAGGCCAGGCTGTTTTTATGAGAAAAAGAGTAAGGAGGGACTGCAGATGCTGGTTAAACTGAAGATGGACACAAAAAGCTGGAGGAACTCAGCGGGTCAGGCAGCATCTTTGGAGAGGAGGAATAAGTGGCATTTCAGGTCGAGACCCTACGTCTTGACACAAAATGTCACCTATTACTTTTCTTCCGAGATGCTATCTGACCGTTGGCGCCTCAGTGGCTGCCTCGCCAACTGTCTGTCTCATCCTTTTCTTCTTTGTTGTTTGTTAGTATGTGTTAAATGTATGTTTTAGTGTTCTTTAGCTTTGTTTTATGGGTGGGGGGGGGGGGGGATTGGGGGAAACATTTTAAAATCACTTACCTCGACGGAGATGCAATTTTTTTCCATATCGTATCTCCGTCCGCACTGTGGCCTAACATCGAGGAGCTGGTGGCTTCTTGCTGGGGATCGACTTTGGGAGCTCCAACCGCGGGAGCTTCGACCGCCCCGACGCACGAGTTTCGATCACTCTGACTACGGATGCTTCGTCTGCCCCGTCCACGGGAGAATAAAGAGTGAAGAAGATTTAACTTCCATCACAGTGAGGAATGTGGGGAATCTGCTGTGGTGGGTGCTTATGTTAACTTTTATGTAGTTGTGTGTCTTGTTGCTTATTTTAATATGGCTGTATGGTAAATCGAGTATCACTGTACCTTAATTGGTACACGTGACAATAAGATACCCTTTGAACCTTTGACCTGTTGAGTTACTCCAGCATTTTGTGTCTGCTGTCTGTCTTCTGTGAGAAACAGTTTCTCTTCTCACTGATACAGCCTGACCTGCTCAGTACCTCCAGCATTTGCTGTTTGTAATCTTATGTATGCCAAGTTATGGACCAATGAACAAATTAGCCTGTGCTTGGCTATCACTTCAGTTAAAAGCACTTAATTCTCAATGTCAAAAGGACAGTGCAAATCATTGACCTAAGGGCGACCTAATCCGTGAGTTCTGGCGAGTTTGCCCTCGACATACTCGCAGCATGGTCGACACAAGGTCGTAGGAGGTCTTTGTAACTCTCCTTCATGCTCAAGAGTGTACTCGAGGCCTCAGCTAGGTCGCGGCGTTTTTTTTCAATATGTTATAAAAAGCCCGTGAGTAAAAAAAGGTCGCCATGGATAAAATCGATACATATTTTACTCGTAGGTTTAGTTGTAGTTGGTCGTAGTAGGTCAGCATGTTAGTCGTAGGTAATCGAAGGTAGTCAGTCATAGTTAGTCTTCATCATAGTCGAAGGGAGGTCGAAGGAGGTCGAAGGAGATCGAAGGAGGTCATCTTCACTCCACTATTCGGTGTCCAATTTTCCCGAAGTTAGTCGTAGCTCGTCGAAGCTGGTCTTCAACATAGTCGAAGGAGGTCGAAGGAGGTCTTCTACATAGTCGAAGGTGGTCTTCAACATGTCATTTTTTCAAACTCTTCTAAACTCGCCAATTAGGTTGCCCAAGTGGGACAGCCCTTTAGTTCTGGGAACCCTAATGGCATTTCAACAAGTTCAACAGAATCTTTGTGAGTTGAAGTCAAATTCTTAGAAATGTTTGCCGTTGCATGACAATTCTGGCTGATTGATAATATTGATAAATGAGAGCTCACTGCAACAACAAAAAAGACATAAAGTGCTGGGGTAACTCACAAGGCCAGGCATCATCTCTAGAGAACATGGATAGGCAACTTTTTGGGACCCATCCTTATGTCTTTTATATAAACCAGCATCTGCTGTTCCTTGTGCTTAGAGTTTACTGTAACTCATTCTGGAAGCGACTAAGCTACTTTTCCATTTGCTCTAGGAATTGTCCTGTTTCACCACATAACAATTTAGTTTAGTTTAAGTTTGTGAGATACAGTGTGGAAACAGGCCCTTCGGCCCACCGAATCCGCGCCGACCAGCGATCCCCGCACATTAACACTATCCTACACACACTAGGAACATTTAACACATACACCAAGCCAATTAACGTATATACCTGTACATCTTTTGAGTGTGGTAGGAAACCGAAGATCTCTGAGAAAACCCACGCAGGTCACGGTCACACATTTGCCACATTGTGAGAAAATGTTCCTTTCTCTTTCCCTCTTACCAACTCCTTTAAATTTCTCAATGATTAAAACACCTTAGAAGCCTATTGTCCCATTGAGTACCAATCTTAATTTAATGCAGGAATATAATACAGATTTCTCTAACCAATTAACCCTTGCATCCCCTCTCTCTCTGTTCCTCCCCCACCCTAGTCATCGTACTAGTTTCACTGTGGTCCTGTTGAGCATCTTTGTCAGTATAACTCATTATCACAAAGCCCACAGCCAACAAGGAGCGTTGTGGACCCCATCATTCCTTGATCATCATTACTTGTTTTGCATATCTCTCTTTCATTTGTATTCCTCTCTATATCACGTCTATATCCCTCATTTCCTTTTCCCCTCAGTCTGAAGAAGGGTCTCAACCCGAAATGTCACCCATTCCTTTTCTCCAGAGATGCCACCCGACCCATTGAGTTACTCCAGCTTTTTGGTGTCTATCTTGCGCTTAAATATATTTTCACAAGGATGGTGTCATTTGCCATTCAGTGTTCAGCTGAAGGGTATCTTCATCTTTCTTTGGAGATAATTAGTACCTGAGACCTGCATTTATAAAGCAGTGCAGAAGCACCTTTCCTGCATCTTTCACATTCTGTT
Source organism: Amblyraja radiata (assembly GCF_010909765.2). Taxonomy (NCBI): domain Eukaryota; kingdom Metazoa; phylum Chordata; class Chondrichthyes; order Rajiformes; family Rajidae; genus Amblyraja; species Amblyraja radiata. The sequence continues at coordinate 27,712,078 of NC_045971.1, read as the reverse complement.
GGTTCCACTGCGTCACTGCATGAACTATCCACACATTGTGTGCTCCTGATAAGCCACAGCTGGCACTAGAATTAATTGGGATTTGCCATGCACAACAAATAAAAGCAGAGGAAAATATGTCTCGACTGTTTTGGCAGTCAGATGTGTTCAAGAGAGAGTTAGATATAACTATTAGGGCCCACGGAATAAATGGATATGGGGAGAATGTAGAAACCGGGTACTGATTATGGATGATCAGCCATGATCATATTGAATGGCGGTGCTGGCTCGAAGGGTCAAATGGCCTACTCCTGCACCTATTGTCTATGTTTATATGAGATGACTGCTCCAATCACTCACAGGAAGATCTACGAGTGTTGCCCAAGGGGTGAGCTTCATTTGGATATTCAAGAATGTCACAATTTAATTGTTTTAACAGCAGCACCAGGGGACCTTTTGTTTTGTTTATTTTATTTTATTTTAGTGATATAGCACGGCAACAGGCCCTTTGGCCCCCCCGAGTCCACGCCGACCACAGATTCCTGCACACTAACTATCACTAAAGAATGGAAAAACACCAGGACCAGACGGATTCAGTAATGAATTTTATAAATCTTTTTACGACATAGTTACTCCACGATTACAGAAAATGTATACATATGCTTTTAAAGAGCAAAGCTTACCTGAAACACTAGCAGAATCAACGATCATATTAATACTTAAAAAAGATAAAAATATAGAAGAACCAGGATCATATAGAGCTATCGCTTTGTTAAATACGGATCAAAAAATAATAGCGAAAACACTAGCCAGTAGACTAAGCAGGTATGTTAGTAGACTAATAAATGAGGATCAAACAGGATTTATACCTAAGAGACATTCATTCAATAACTTGAGACGTTTGCTTAACATAATGCACTCACATAAATCTCATGACCAAGAGTTATCTATCATCTCACTGGACGCAGAAAAAGCGTTTGATCAAGTAGAATGGGATTATATGATCAAAGTATTGCAAAAATTCCAATTGGGAGAGAACTTCATTGCATGGATAAAACTATTATATAACAAACCTACGGCTAGAATACTAACTAATAATATATTATCCTCGAAATTTGAACTATCAAGGGGCAATAGACAAGGTTGTTCATTATCTCCGCTGTTATTTGCTTTGGTAATTGAACCCCTTGCTGAAAAAATAAGAACACACCTGGATATTTACGGTTATAATACAAAATATTCAAATAACAAAATATCCCTATATGCCGATGATGTACTACTGTACATCACAAAACCACAAATTAGTATACCAAATATATTAAATTTAATTGAGGACTTTGGATCCTTCTCAGGATATAGAATAAATTGGAACAAAAGTGAAATTATGTCGATAAAACCAAAAGACTCAACACACCTCAGGAAATTCCCCTTTAAAATAGCTACAGAAAAATTCAAATATTTGGGAATTGAAATTACTAGAAATTACCAGGATATGTTTAAAGCCAATTATAATCCCTTACTTAAGAAATTAAATAATTTGATTAAATTCTGGAAAACACTTCCGATGTCCTTAATAGGCAGAATAAACGCTATAAAAATGATTTTCTTACCACAAATTCTATACCTATTTCAATCAATACCTATATATCTCCCAAAAATGTTTTTCAAAAAAATTGGACTCAGACATTACAAATTTTTTATGGGATTATAAATCCCATAGAATACAAAGAACACACCTTAATAAACGAAAAGAGTTGGGGGGTCTAGCGCTCCCTAACTTTATGTATTATAATTGGGCAGTAAATATTAAAAATATGATTCACCTGCTGGACAATTCTGCCCAGCAGGCGGACTGGATTGTAATGGAAAAGGGGGACTGCTCCCCGAGTAATATAGGAGCGATTATCCTCTCACCAATAAATTTGAATAATAAAAATTATAATAAAAACCCAATTATCCATAGCACAATTAGAACATGGAAACAAATAAAACAGAATCTAAAATTAAGAAACCTATCTCTCTCAATACCAATAGTCAATAACCCATCGTTTAAACCATCAATCATAGACAAATCATTTATACAATGGGAAAGAATGGGAATCAAAACGCTCGAAGATCTGTATGAATTGGGAAAATTACTATCATTTCAACAACTACAACTGAAATATAATTTGAAAAATAACCAATATTTTAAATATCAAATTCGTGATTATCTGAAAAAATACACAAAAGACTAGCATAATATGCCTTCCGACTTACTGGATGAAGCAATGAAGACAAAGGCGGAATCAGCTAATCTAATATCGTACTTATATAATATCATTTTAAACATAGAAATACCCACAACAGATGGAATTAGAAGAGACTGGGAACAAGAATTAGCTATAAAATTTTCAAAAGAGAGCTAGGATAAACATTTACTACAGGTGCATAAATGTTCGATCAACGTACGACATACGCTTATCCAATTCAAAACATTACATAGACTATATTATTCAAAAACTAAATTAAATAAAATCTTTCCTAATGTTTCACCAATCTGTGATAAATGTCTGTGTCAAGAAGCTACCATAGCGCATTCTTTTGTTTTTTGTACAAAAATCCAAAAATTCTGGTATGGAATATTTGATATTTTTTCAAAATTAATTAAAATAAAACTGGTACCAAAACCAGAATGGATAATTTTTGGAATATCGGAAGGTATCCCTGAATTAAACGTGTATCAGAAGAATTTATTCAATTACGGGCTAATAATGGGAAAAAAGCTCATACTTAAATTCTGGAAAAATGCGCCCACACCAACAATAAAAATGTGGACATCAAATATGTTTGAAACATTACATCTGGAAGAGATGAGATTCCTCTTAGCAGGTAAAGCAGACCAATTCCAAAAGACGTGGTCTACGTTTATGGACCTATTACAAGCATGAGGTGCAATAGTAATTTTAAAAATAAATAAATAAATAAATGGTATCAGGACCTGGCAATGGGAGGTAAAACAATAAAAACAGACTTGGTTGGTAGTCCCCTTTCTGCGGAGTTTAATGTTATAATAGAGCGATTGTTCCTACTTTCTTTCTCTTTCTTTTCTAGGGTCTACTTTCTTACTTTACTTCCTTCTCTAACTTCTTTTCTAAGGGGCTTTCTTTTCCCAACACTCTCTTGCACTTCACGACTCCTGCGCACTTTCTTTACTTTCCTTACTTTCCTTACTTCTATCTTTTTCTTAAAGTAAAAAAATAAAGAATAAAATAAAAAATAAAATAAAAAAAGATATAACTCTTAGGGCCCACGGAATAAATGGATATGGGAAGAATGTAGAAACCGGGTACTGATTATGGATGATCAGCCATGATCATATTGAATGGCGGTGCCGGCTCGAAGGGTCAAATGGCCTACTCCTGCACCTATTGTCTATGTTTATATGAGATGACTGCTCCAATCACTCACAGGAAGATCTACGAGTGTTGCCCAAGGGGTGAGCTTCATTTGGATATTCAAGAATGTCACAATTTAATTGTTTTAACAGCAGCACCAGGGGACCTTTTGTTTTGTTTTGTTTATTTTATTTTATTTTAGTGATATAGCACGGCAACAGGCCCTTTGGCCCCCCCGAGTCCACGCCGACCACAGATTCCCGCACACTAACTATCATATACACACTGGGGACAATTTACAATTGTACCAAAGCCAATTTACCTATAAACTGTATGTCTTTGGAGTGTGGAAAGAAACTGGAGCAACCAGTTATGGTTGCTCTTATAGAGCAACATCTTATAGAAACTTACAAAATTCTTAAGGGGTTGGACAGACTAGATGCAGGAATATTGTTCCTGATGTTGGGTAAGTCCAGGACAAGGGGTCACAGTTTAAGGATAAAGGGGAAATCCTTTGGGACCGAGATGAGAAAAGCATTTTTCACACAGAGAGTGGTGAATCTCTGGAACTCTCTGCCACAGAAGGTAGTTGAGGCCAGTTCATTGGCTATATTTAAGAGGGAGTTAGATGTGGCCCTTGTGGCTAAAGGGATCAGGCGGTATGGAGAGAAGGCAGGTACAGGATACTGAGTTGGATGATCAGCCATGATCATATTGAATGACGGTGCAGGCTCGAAGGGCCGAATGGCCTACTCCTGCACCTATTTTCTTTGAATCTATGAACCGGAGTGATGCTGCCTGATCCACTGAGTTACTTTGGCACTTTGTATCTTTCTGTGTAAACCGGCATCTGCAGTTCCTTGTATCTATATATTTTCACAGGTAGAATTGTATAGAGAAAAATGCAAATTATATTCAGGGCACGTCTGTACATAAAAACCTGTGAGAAAAAGTTCTTTTAAATCTAAATATCTGTTGTGTGATTCTCCAAAGAATTTCAGTGTCCTGTGAATTGAAAACTTTTTCATTGTGTTAATAATTACCTTGTTTTGTACATTTCATTAGTTTCAGAAGAACACAAGTGCAAACGAATATCTAAATGACATTCTCTGCAATACCACTGGCAGTTATATGTTTCTTAATCAAAGCTAATTGCCCTCGAAATTGGAAGCTGATGTGTAGGTACTTGAAGCAGTGGGTGCACAGCAGGTCTTTTGTTCTTGGGCTTGTCACTGAGAAATTTAGTAGCGTGAGACACAGGTTATTGCTCCCTCCTGAAGGCTTTACACAAACAAAGGTCTTCACTTAAAATGTGCAAGAAGGAACTGCAGATGCTGGTTTGAACCAAAGATGGACACGAAAAGCTGGAGTAACTCAGCGGGACATCTCTGGAGAGGGTCGAGACCCTTCTTCAGACTGAAGGTATGTTCTTCAGTCTGAAGAAAGGTCTCAACCCGAAACGTTACCCATTCCTTCCCTCCAGAGATGCTGCCTGTCCTGCTGAGTTACTCCAGCTTTTTGTGTCTACCTTCACTTCAAATGTCAACTCTTGGATGGGACAAGTTCCAGCGAGTTGAAGAGGGAAGAGGTTGGGAATCAGAAGGGGCTGGATAGAGAGGTCAAGGGTGGGATGACATGGGCTTGTAGGGTTAGGATCAGCTGCTAGAGATAGTGGAAAGCAGTTTGAAGGTGCTGGGCCTGTACTCGCTGGAGCTTAGAAGGATGAGGGAGGACCTCATTGAAACTTACCGAATAGTAAATTACCTGGATAGAGTGGATGTGAAGAGGATGTTTCCACCAGTGGGAGAGTCTAGGACCAGAGGCCATAGCCTCAGAATCAGGCACGGATATCGCTATTAAAACATGGAGGGGACCGGGGGACACAATTTCTTGACAGTCGCGCGCGCATGCGCACACTCACACACACACACGCGAGTCTTCGGAGGCTCAATCCAGAGCTAAATGCAGCTCAACTCTGCCTGTCTCGCCGGGTTAACCTACAGCCCTGCCTGGACTGACGGGATACCAGCGCTGCTTCCTCTTCTCCATTCTGATTGTATTGGGAGGGGGTAGAGAGCTGGAAGGAGGAGGATGGGGTTGTGGCAAAGCAGGGCAAGCGATAGTTGGATATAGGTGGAGGTGTCGAATAGTGGGAGAAATGGGTGCGCATCCAGATGGGGCACAGGGAAGTGAGGAGGGAAAAGAGCAGGGAGGTAGGAGGCGTAGGTAGGGTTGCCAACTGTCCAGTATTAGCCGGGACATCCCGTATATTGGGCTAAATTGGTTTTCCCATACAGGTCCACCCTTGTCCCGTATTCGACTGCTGCTACTCGGGTCGAGGGGACTGTCGGGTCGTAGTGCCGCGTCTGTCCCCGCCTCACCCGTCCCAACGCAGTGCAGCCCATGGAGTGCAGCAGCAGCGCCTCGCCCGTGGCCCCGTCGGTCGGCAGCCCGGCCAGCTGTCTGACCTTCGGACCTTCGCTTACCGCCGACATCACCACCCCTCCTTCTCATGGCCGATCATCGGTTCATGAGTTGGATGCCGTGCGGGACTTTGCATGCAGCAGAACACAAAGCCCGGGCCAAAACTCCTCAGCTGGCCCGCCGGCTGGGCTTTGTGTGCAGTCCAGCACCCGGGCCAACTCATCATTCGCCCAGCCACGGCTGAGTCGGTCAACGAATTGCCAGCGGGAATTTGTCTCTTGTTTTGGCCTTTTGCCCATTATTTGCGAGTGAGAAGGTTGGCGACCTTAGGTGTACGGGGAGGGGGGGGGGGGGGGGGGGGGGGGGGGGGGGGCGGGGGAGTTGCTTGCTGGCTAGTTACCTAATATTGGAGAATTGAATGTTTATGTCATTGGGTTGAGGTGCTGCTCCTCCAGTTTGTGTGTGGCCTCACACGGGCAATGGAGGAGGCCCGGGACAGAAAGTTCAGTATGGGAATGGGAGGGGGTGTTAAAATGAATAGCAACCAGGAGGTCCAATGGATCTTGACGGATTGTGTACAAGTGTTCAGCAAGAACATTAGTAGGGAAGGTCAGTAGTTTAGTTTAGTTCAGAGATGCAGTGTGGAAACAGGTCCTTGGTCTCAACGTGTCCGTACCAACTAGCGATCCCCGTACACCAGTTCTATCGAACACACACATAGACCATTTTACAGAAGCCAAACCTGTACGTCTTTGGAATGTGGGATGAAACCAGAGCACCCGGAGAAAACCCCGGCGGTCAATGTATTGTATTGTTAGTGTATTGTCTTTCCGCTGGCTGGTTAGCACGCAACAAAAGCTTTTCACTGTACCTCGGTACACGTGACAATAAATAAACTAAACTGAACTAGGGCACGCAAACTCTGTACAGACTGCACCCGTAGTCAGACAATAGGATCTAACTCGGATATCTGGCACGGTGAGACAGCAGCTCTACCGATGCTCCATGGTGCCGCTGCAGTTGTAATGGGGTCAGCTGTAGGGGGAAGCTCTTTGGATGTACTGATGGTGAGAGTATCAGGTGAATGTTACAAGCTTGTGGGTTGCTGTGATACTGGTGGGTGGTAGAGTGGGGGAGAGCTGTTTAAGTACGGGATCCTACCTGAAACCAGTTCCCAGAGCTGTTCACCTTGAAGACAAGCTGCCGGGGAGCTCATTGACACGTTGAAGACTCGAGGGGCTCATGCATGCATCCAGTCTGAGAGAGCGTGGCTCCAAAACAAATGGTGCCTTCTGGGAGTGAAATTAAAAGTGCGGCTTTGTGCTCTGCCAAGCGGTGGAAGAGATCTCATTGCACTGCTTTGAAGACGAGTACTAAGCTGCCTCTTGTGTCTAGGAAACATTTACTCTCACTCAGTGCTGTTGAGAAGCAAGTAATTTTGTGTCGCACAGCTGTGCAGCCAGCAGTGCAGCTGCCTCCCAGCACCAGTGACCCAGATTCAATCCCACTGTACATATGGAGTTTCCACTTTCTCCTTGAGAGATGCTCCTGTTTCCTCTCACGTTCCAAAGATGTTCAGGTTAATTGCCCACTCTGAATTACCCTTTGTGCCTGGCTCTGTAGTAGAATCAGAGAAGAGTTGATAGGACAATGTGGAGAAGACAAGTGTAGAATAAGTGTCACAGTGGCGCAGCTGGTAGAGCTGCTGCCTCACACCGCTAGAGACCCAGGTTCGATCCTGACATCCGTGTGGAGTTTGCATTTTCTCTTTGTAACTGGGTTACTCCAGTTTCCTCCCACATCCCAAAGACATGCAGTTTGTAGCTTAAATGGTCTCCGTAAATTGTCCCTAGTGTGCAGGGAGTGGATGCAGAAGTGGGATAACAGAACCAGTATGAATGGGTGAGCAGCTCTGGGAACTGGGTTCAGGTAGGATAAATGGTCGGCATGGACTTGGTGGACCAAAGGGCCTGTTTCCAGGCTGTATCTTTCAATCAATTCAATCAATCAGTGTAAATTAGTGTTCTTGTTGGTCAGGCGTAGACATGGCAACCAAAAGTACCTGCTTCATGACTCTTGGCCTCTATGGCACACAGTAGGAGCTGTCCATGGGCAAATTGGACAGTATCCTCCCTCCTATAATACCTACAATTCAAACCTACTTCAACTGTAAAGTAAGGCCCTTGTTTTGCTTGAGTGCTCTTCAAAGTGCACATCTAGCTCCTACAAAGAGCAATGCAGTAATGATCTTGATAATAATCAAGGGTAACTCCCCTGCTTTCTTGAAATAGCATCACGGTTTCTTAACCATCCGTCTGAGATGAGACACCCAGTCTCTGCTTAATGTCCTGTCCAAATGTCAGCTCTCTAACAGCAGATCACTGGGATGACGTGGTGATCGATGATCGGCAAGGACTCGGTTGGCCGTTGGGCCATTTCCATGCTGTATCTCTAAAGTCTAAAGTAAAGTCTAAAGTCAGAGAACTCCATTAGAATGCTCTTTGTGGGATCACTCCATGTACAAGTGTGCTACCTTGTTTCCAAAATTAAAATCTATATTAGAGCAGCACAGTGGCTAAGCAGTAGCTGCTGCCTTACGACGCCAGAGACCCAGGTTTGTCCTGACTACGGGTGCTGTCTGTGCGGAGTTTGTATGTCCCACCCTGTGACCGCGTGGGTTTTCTGAGGGAGCTCTGGTTTCCTCCCACATTCCAAAGACATGCAGGTTTGTGGATTAATTGGCTTCTGTAAACTGTGACTGCGCTTTTTGTGTAAGATAGAACTAGTGTACGGGGCGATCGCTGGTCAGCGCAGACTCGCTGGGGCGAAGGGCCTATTTCCACGTTGTATCTCAAATCTAAACGAAACTTTAAAAGATTTTTGACAATAATACACTGCGATATCCTGAGCGCATGAGACGCACTGTGTTAATGTATCGTTCTTTCTTTAGCGACAAAGCACCAGCAAAATACATTGAAACAGTGCAACAAAGCAACAAATTACCATCCACCATGCATCAAGTAAGACAGAACAATCCAATCCCAATGCTACCTCAACATTCAACAGAGACTGGGACTATTCATCTTTTATAGTCCATTACACTTAAAAGATAACGTTCATCAGTTAAAAGAAAAAGACAATGCTACCTCTGAATTGCTTACCCACAAATGAAATTAGTCGCCAAGTGTTTTTGCCATCTGTTGCAGCTCTGTGGAGAAATCTGGCTTGATTATTGTATTGCCAAACCACAAGGAATCATTGCTTGGCTCTGTGCTATTGCGTTCTGGTAAGCTGCTGAACTCTTGCCAGGGTGAGCACTGTGGCTTGTGCCAAGTCTATCCTTCTGCTGAATCTGTTCACACAGAAAACACAAGCTGGGAATCGATTGTAGCCTTGGATCATCTGACTGTATAGTCTGCATTGTCCAGCAACTGTCGACATTGACAATGGCAATTCCAAATTGTTTCTCTCTTTCCATGCATCCATGTTGGAATGAAACTTGGTGCAGGAAGCTGAATAGAAGAAAGAAGTGGAATTTGAATTGTTTATGACACATTGAAATGCTTGTTGCATATAATGTTGCTGTGAATGTAATAAAGTCAATATCTTCTCCCTTTCCTTGCCAGCCTTAATCAGAATTCATGCTTTTCACACAGGCAAGTTAATGTTAATGAAATAAGAAACAAACAACTTTTTTCTTGATTTAACGTGTTTGTGTGATGGGCTGGGTTGCATCCATGATTCTCTGCAATTTCTTGCGGTCTTGGATGGAGCTATTCCCAAACCATTCCATGATGTTTCCCACTAAAATGCTTTCTACAGCACATCTGTAGAAGTTAGTGAAGGTTGATGGGGACATGCTGATCTTCCTAAGCCTTCTAAGGATGTAGAAGCATTGGTGTACTTTCACAGCCTACTTTCTCTTGCTGACATTGCGGTCATTGTTTTGGCACCAGGTTTCGAAGTTCTCAATTTCCATCCTATACTCTGTTTCATATGAAGCAAGCATTCCTCCTTAGTTTGGTTTAGTGATACAGCATGTCAACAGGCCCTTCAGTCCACTGAATCCATGCCAACTATTGATATCCCGTTTACACTAGTTTTGTTATCCCACTTTCTCATCCATTCCCACTATTTTACAGAGTCCAATTAACCAACAAACCCGCACGTCATTGGAATGTGGAAAGAAACCAGAGTGCCCGGAGGAAACCCACACTTTCACAGGGAGAATGAGCAAACTCCTTATGGACAGCACCCGAGGTGTGGATCAAACCAAGGTCTCTGTTGCTGTGAGCCAGCAGCTCTACCAGCTGAGGAAAATGGACCAGTCATTTATTTGATGAAAGCAGCATTGTATACAGAGACTTTAGTAAATGTGGCTTAAACAATTGAAATTATACAGCTTTCTTCTTCACATACTTGACACATCTTTGAAACATTGAAACATAGAAAATAGGCGCAGGAGTAGGCCATTCAGCCCTTCAAGCCAGCACCGCCATTCAATATGATCATGGCTGATCATCCAGGAGCAGTACTCCGTTCCTGCTTTCTCACCTTATCCCTTGATTTCATTAGCCCAAAGAGTTATATCTAATTCTCTCTTAAATACATTTTGTTTCATTGTCCATCATGGGCCATTCTGGAAGAACATGCAGTGAAGATCATTCTCTATTTTGAAATTGTTCCCTGAGATGCAGAACTATTAATGGGAACTCATTCTTACCATCTTAAATGAGCCTCTGGTCTGATTGCAATAAAAAACATTGGACATGTAATGATTATGGGTTGTTCATCTTGTGCCATGAGTTGGGGATGTAACTGGAGGATTCAGGCAATGTTTTTGACTTGGTTAAAGTGTTATCCAACCATTACTTATTCCGCACCATCAGTAAAATCTCTAACAACTTGCTGGATGTGAAGTATTTCTGGGCGTCCTTCAGACAACTGTTTCAGAATAATGACTCTTCCTTGGCTGGTACAACAACGAATCCTGAATCATGAAGGAATCCAATCATTCTGGACTTTTCTTCTGTTATGATGTTTCTTTTACTCTACCCAGGAATGAGTTTATGTTCCTAATAGAGGAATGAGCATATCGAATCATTATAGTAGGCAGATGGGTCATTAGAGTCCCATCCATTGATTCCAACATTGGCATAATCTCACCCAAATTGTAATTAGTTTAGCTTAGTTTAGAGATACAGTGTGGAAACAGGCCCTTCGGCCCTCGAGTCCGCACCGACCAACGATCACCGCACATTAACACTATCCCATACACACTCGGGACAATTTTACACTTATACCAAGCCAATTTACCAACAAACCTGTACATCTTTGGAGGTAGGGAGGAAACCAAAGATCTCGGAGATCATCACACAGAGGTTTTACACAGAGGATCAGCACATCCCATTCTGATTCCATTGTCCACCTTTGTACATCAGCAAAGCCTGTATTTATTTACTTTAGACTTCAGAGATACAGTGTGGAAATAGGTTCGTCGGCCCACCAAGTAGCAATGTTACAAAATTTTGAGATTTTAAAAATCAAGTCTGCAATTTATCCCATCAGATAAAGCATAAAAATAAGTTTAATTTGACACCTAATTCACTTTCATATCTCAAGTATTTAAAAAGTTATGGCCATTTTCATACTGGGAAATGAGCATCTTGTTCCCTATTGATTTTCTATGGACATAACAAAAAAGCTGTGATCGTGAACAGTCAAAAGCCCATAACTTTCTTAAAAATTAAGAGAACTGAATGAAATTTTCAGTTTTCATAGATTGAAGCATTCTGAAACAAATATAAAATAATCTTACTTGGATGACCTGAAATTAAAGCATATAATTAGTTAGTTACCTAATTGTAGCTAATTTCAGAATTCAATTACTAGATCTAAACATCTATCCATTTCTTAATAAATGATTAACATTTTTAAATAGCCTAAATGTCCAAATAATATTCACAAATAATTCACAATAAAACATGATTTTTAAATCTCATTTACATTAATTTATAAACCAAATGGAAGGAATTTAGTGTTTAATTGCTGTAAATAAATGCCCATTTAAATCAGCTTTCTAGTGGGATCCTGTGAACGCGCTGGTTTAGAACGTTCACATTGCGGTAGATTTGTGCCCTCAAATGCCGAGAAAAATACTGCGGGATATAATGGGCCCAAAATGAGCTACTCGCAATATTAAACTTTGTATAAAGGGATCTTTAGAAGCCCTTTTTAATGTAAAAATATACAGCCTAACTTCTGTTATTTGCTTTATGAGACCCTACGGTTGCTGGTGTTCGCGGGTTTAGAGATTGATTTTTAAACTACTATAACTATTATACGAGGCATTTAAAACTAATAATAGCTTTTGCGACGGGGTCTTTCAGCGATTTTTCGTTAATAATTAACTAGGCTGAACATCTTCGATTTGAACAGCCTAGAGAAAATCGCGTTTTAAACCCGCCCCCTCTAAACGGCGCCACAATCGCGCACACCCGCAGCGACAGATTTTCAGCGACGCTTCAGGTAGGCTTTGCAACATACCTACACCAAGTCCACACTGACCAACGAACACCCTGAACAATAGCACTATCCTACACACAAGGGACAATTTACAGAAGCCAATTAACCTACAAACCTGCATGTCATTGGAATGTGGAAAGAAACCAGAGCACCCGGAGAAAACCAACGCAGTCACAAGGAGAACGTACAATCTCCATTCAGACAACACCAGCAGTCAAGATCGAACACCAGCCTCTGGTTGCTGCAACTCTACCACTACATTACTGTGCCGCACTTGTGCCACTGTGCCACCCTAATTATGCTTATCTCTGTGCCCTAACTGAGTTGTCCATGTGGACATAAGAACAGCCTTTTTCCCACTGCAATTAGGGGCAGCACAGTGGTGCAGCTGACAGAGCTGCTGCCTCACAGCACCAGGGACCTGGGTTTGATCGTGAACTCGGGTGCTGTCTGTATGGCGTTTGCATGTACTCCCTGTGACAGTGTGAGTTTTCTCCGGGTGCTCTGGTCTGCTTCCACATTCCAAAGACGTGTGGATTTGATGATGAATCGGCCTCTGTAAATTGCCCATGGTGTACAGGGAGTGAATGAGAAAGTAGGATAACATGGAAGTAATGTGAATGGGTGATCGATGGTCGGTGTGGACTCGATTGGTCGAAGGGGATGTTACCATGCTATACCATTAAACTAAGCTAAGAATCACCAACAAGGGTGGCACGGTGGCACAGCTGTAGAGCTGCTGCCTTACAGTGCTTATAGCACCAGAGACCTGGGTTCGATCCTGGCTATGGGTGCTTGCCTGTACAGTGTTTGTACGTTCTCAGCGTGACTGCGTGGGTTTTCGCTGAGAACTTTGGTTTCCTCCCACACTCCAAAGACGTACAGTTTTGTAGAACGCCGTTACGACTTGTTGCGAGTCTGAGGGCACTACTCATGACCATGAAGGTGACTCCCCGGCAACCACCCATGAACATGTGGTGACCATGTGGTGACCGCATAGACTCCTGTAGTCGCCTAAAAAGTCACCTAAGTGGGACAGGCCCATAAAGTGAAGAGAGAGTGGACGCTGGCACGCTTTGGCTGCCGCTGCTCTCTCTTCACACTGTGTTTTTGATTTTCTGTTTTTGGATTGAATTCTATTTTTAATTTGTGTCTCTGTGATGTCTTTATTACTTGTTATATTCCGATTATATGTTTTTATTCCGATTACTATGTAAGGTGTCCTTGAGATGTCTGAAAGGCGCCCATTAAATAAAATTTATTATTATTATTATTATAAAGTGCAATAATAAAGTAACTGAATGAGATTGAGATAGACATAAGAGTGCACGGTGGCACTGATGGGGAGGGGTTGTTAAAGAGGCGATTGTTTTTAGTTTAGTTTAGAGATACAGCTCGGAATCAGGCACTTCGGTCCACTGAGTCTGCACCGACCAGCGATCCTTGCACACTAACGCACTATCCCCTACACTAGGGACAATTGTCACACTTATACCAAGCCAACGACCACAATTTTTACGCCATGGAGAGTAATGAGAATTCTCGTGCCATTGGTGCCGTGGTAGTGGTCAAGGAGGTCGTAGGTTATCGGAGGTTGTCGCCGTTGGTGATCAGTGAATTTCATTGGCTCATTGGGGGAAAAAAAAGTTAAACAGTAGTTTTCAGAACCAAGGATAACCGACTGGTAATGTTAATGTCCGGCGAGCTTCACAGCTGTGTATCTCTGGCTTCTTAAAAGTTGTCTCCCCACCACGTCTCCCCCCTCTCCCCTCCCCCCCCCCTATTCCCGTACACTGTGCTTTCACCATCTTAATTACAGCGCCAACCATTCTGTTCATCGCGGTGTGTGTCTGTATCACCTTGGCTTTGCACCGTGTGAATTTCACTCAGACAGCACTCCCCCTACTTGCCCTGTCCCCTGCCTGCATAGCTGGCTGGTGAAGGAAGCGATGTGTGTATGTGTGTGTGTGTGTGTGTGTGTGTGGTCCACTCTGACAGATGCCATTCCAGCCACCGTTTTTTCAGTGACCTGCTACGACTTGACAGTTGCCAGCAGTCGCCTGAAAAATCGCATAAGTGGGACAGACTCATTAGTATTATTTTTGCATTACTTCAAACGGCACTGCAATCATTGCACCATTATGCTGCTCTGCATTGGTCATTGTAATTATAGTTATACCCATTACCATGTACACTGTGTGTTCCTTGAGCTTCAGGTGAACAAGGAACCCTGACCCTAACCCTAATGCATTGCACACTGGTGTATATGACAACAAACTAATCGGAATCGGAATCTGGATTCACCCTTAAAAACGCTTCACCGGCTTGTCACCTGTGGAAATCATAAGGTTCTGGACAGACTTTAATGCATCAACCCCCTCCACCTGTATCCATTGATCACTTGCCAAGCTTTGGCCTGCCCCACCTTTCTTCCAGCTTTCTCCCCTCCCCCATCCACAATCAGTCTGAAGAAGGGTCCTGACCCGAAACGTCACCTATCCATGTTCTCCAGAGATGCTTAAGAAGGAACTGCAGACGCTGGTTTAAACCGAAGATAGACACAAAAAGCTGGAGTAACTCAGCGGGACAGACGGCATCTCTGGAGAGAAGGAATGGGTGACTGTTTTAGGTCGAGACCCTTCTTCAGACTGGTAAGGGATAAGGGAAACGAGAGATTTAGACGATGATATGGAGAGATAAAGAACAATGAATGAAAGAAATGCAAAGAAAGTAACGGTTAAAGGAAACAGGCTGTTTGTCGGGTGAAAATGAGAAGCTAGTGCGACTTGGGTTTTTACCCCTCTACATCTGCTTCTTCTTGCATATAGCGTGCACAGCCTAAAGTTGTAGGACAACTTGTACTATTTGATCCTATTTGATTGTGCACGCCAGGTTGATTGCATTCGTCGAAACAGGGCGGACCACGTGAAGGTTGCAATCTCCCACCCCACCCCTCCACATCATCGTCTATATCTCTCATTTTCGTTATCCCTAACCAGTTTGAAGAAAGGTCTCGACACGAAACGTCACCCATTCCTTCCCTCCAGAGATGCTGCCTGACCCGATGTTTCCCCAGCATTTTGTGTCTTTTTTTGTAAACCAGCATCTGCACTTCCTTGTCTCCAATTTTCTAATTCTCCTTGCACAGAAACCCAAAATGTTAACTCTGTTTCTTCTTCCACAGATGCTGCCTGACCTGCTGAGCCTTTCCAACATATTCTGTTTTAGCTGCTCAACTCCGAACACAGTTAACATTTAAAGATGCATATGGGATGCAGCTGGTTGTAAATTAAGTTTGTCTGTTTTTTGCATCCTATTTCTAGTTACCCATTAAAAATTAATTGCTAAAATATTTCTGGATGGTCCCATTAAAACTGTACCTAGCAGAAAAACTCTAAATTATCGGTAATTTTAAGTGTTCTTATCCTGGTCACTCATAAAATATTTAACTGCTAATAGTATTTCTATGTGGTCTATTAAAAGCTTCATTAATAGTACCAAATTGATGTAACTGTACCTTGAAATATTGAGAATCATTCAATTAATCCTGATTATCACAATTAATGCTGGTGCCAGGTTTGCTCCTGAGCTTTAAGTATGAGAGATTCTTACTGTATGGTGTCAACTACATTACTACTTCTTGTATCAAATAGGGCTGCACAGTGGTGCAGCTGCTGCCTCACAACGCCAGACACCTGGGTTCGATCCTGACCTCGGATGCTGCCCGTGTGGAGTTTGCTCGCTCTTCCTATAACCGCATGGACTTTCTCCGGGCTCTCCAGTTTCCTCCCAAATCCCAAAGATGTGGGGGTCTGTCGGTTAATTGTCCTTGGTAAAATTGTTCTTAATTTGTAGGGAGTGGATAAGAAAATGGGATAACTTAGAACTAGTGTGAACGGGTGATCAGTGGTTGGCGTGGACCAGGCAGACCGAAAGACCTGTTTCCATGCAGTGATTCTAAACTAACACCCTACATTGGAATGAGAGGATTGAATATCAGGGAGCAACCAGGTAACAATAAATGAGCAAAGAATTATGTCTTGGTTACTGCCAGACATAAGGTTGTACTGCAGTGATTGGAAGATAGACACAAAAAGCTGGAGTAACTCAGCAGGACAGGCAGCATCTCTGGAGAGAAGGAATGGACTGGAAGGATTTGCTAATATCTTCCATGTGCGGAGCTGGTGAGTGGAGGCAGGGGCGGAAAAGCCGGGGGGGGACATCCCCCCCCCATGTTTTGAGAAGTGGGGGACATCCCCCCCAAGTTTTTGTAATCCGGATTTTAAAATACGGTGAAATCTCCGCTTTTCGCGAGACAGTGGGGGTGGGACTGATGAGCGATGGCGCCGATTGGAGGAGAGAGACGTCGGTCAGCAGGCAATGGTGGCGGGACATGATTCTCTGGCACTGTCCTGTCCCCACCCGAGTAACGCCCCCCCCCCCCCCCCCCGCGGGTGGCCAGAGGTCGGCAGCAAAGATCCTCCGCTATATTTTTGGTCGGCAGTCAGACGGGCCAGCGCAGAGAAACAGCGTTAAACCCAGCTAACACTGCCTGTCCCGCCAGGTGAGCTTACAACCCTTCCTGGACTTGCGGGAAATATGGCCACCGTGGAGAAGCAGCGCTGGTATCTCGTCAGTCCAGACAGGGCTGTAGTTAACCCGGTGAGACAGGCAGAGTTATGCTGCATTTAACGCTGGATTGAGCCTCCGAAGCCTCGCGCACGCGTGTGTGTGTGTGTGTGAGTGTGAGTGTGCGTGTGCGTATGCGCGCGCGGCCACCAAGAAATTGTGTGCCCCCCCCCCCCTGTCCCCCGGTCCCCTCCATGTTTTGACAGCAGTTTCCGTCTCTGAGTGGAGGGGAAAGCTTTGGTGGAAATTCATAAAGTTACCCCAGCTGTTATCAGGCAACTGAACCATCCTATCACCAACTAGAGAGTGGTCCTGACCTACCAACTATCTCATTGGAGACCCTTAGACAATCTTTCATTGGACTTTACTAGACTTTATCTTGCACTAAATGTTATTCCCTTTATCCTGTACCTGTACACTGTGGACAGTTGAATGAAATTATGTAGTCTTTTCGCTGACTTGATAGGCCGCAACCAAAATGTTTTAGGGAGGCAAGGTGGCGCAGCAGTAGAGTTGCTCCCTTACAGCGCCAGAGACCTGGGTTTAATCCTGACTATGGGTGCTGTCTATATGGAGTTTGTACGTTCTCCCCGTGACCACGCGGGTTTTCTCCGAGATCTTCGGTTTCCTCCCACACTCCAAAGACGTACAGGTTTGGAGGTTAATTGGCTTGGTATAATTGTAAATTGTCCCTAGTGTGTGTTGGATAGCGTTACTGTGCGGGGATCACTGCTCAGTGCGGTCTTGGTGGACTGAAGGGCCTGTTTCCGCGCTGTATCTCTAAACTAAACTTTTCACTGTACCTTGGTGTACATGACAATAGTAAAGTAAACTAAAGCAATAAACTAAACTGTACTTCCTCCAGAATACTTGCTACATTTGAGTTTAAAGTGTGAGAGATGTTGGGCAGGGAGGTCTACCGGGATAGTGGTAGAGGGGAGAGCACCTCAAATTTCTAAATTAGTTCTTGACAATGGAGAAGGTCTGGCATTTCTGTGCGTGAGTCTTAACTTCTCCCGTAAATGGGAATCAAAGATTCATGGCAAGAACTGGGAAGAATGCAGATGGTGTGCCAAAGGGAGGTGAAAGTCACCATCCTAACTTTGGTTTGTTAAGATAAGTGAACACCGCTCTTATCTCCAACACACAGACAGAAATACCTTCAGCCAGCTACAGAAGATAATATCTTATCTTTACAAATCTCGATGTCCTTTAAAATGTTAGAACAAGGCAAGCGATCACTCGTGCGTGACGTACCTCTCACCTTCTCTGGAAACTCCTTGCTGCCGGCAGCTTGGAATATGAAGCAGATCCCACTTGCAGGCTTCAGCCCTGAGTTCAAGGTGTGTTGTCTGTGTAATGTACAGCGGTCAGGGTGGGTGGGTGGGAAGCACTGTTAACAAAGCACAATTAACAAGATGGGCCCTGGAGGTCACAGAGTAGACGGGTCCCCGTGGCTGGACTCGGGGTTGGCGCCGTGAAGCCATCAGGAGGGGACCCGCCGATGGTCGAGGACGGGGCCAGTGGTCGAGGACGAGGATGAGGGCACTGGTGGTCGGGGATGGGTTGGCGGTGGGTGCTGGGGATCAGACACACCGCCAAGAACAAAGGGGGGACACAGCATTGAGGGGGCCGCTGAAAACAGAGTGGGGCCAATTGGGGACAAAATGGAATACTTTGTAACTTTGTTGGTGCCCTTTATGTAGCGACTATTTGCATACCTTGTGTATACAAAACAAACAACCACACTGTCACATCTCACATGTGATAATAAAGTTTCAAAGTTTCATTCATTAATTCATTTATTCGGTGTGATGGCCAAGTTATTTTAATTCCATTTGATTATTTTTAGTTTAGTTTAGGTTATTGTCACGTGTACCGAGGTACGGTCAAAAGACTTTGGTAGTGTGCTACCCATTCAGCAGAAAGACATCCAGTGTACAGATACAGGATGAAGGGAATAACATATACTGCAAGGTAAAGTCCATAAAAGTCCAATTAAAGATAGTCCGAGTCTCCAATGAGGTAGATAGAAGTGCAGGAGTGCTCTTTAGTTGTTGATAGGATGGTTCAATTGCCTGATGACAGCTGGGAAGAAACTGTCCCTGAATCTGGAGGTGTGTGTTTTCACACTACTGTATCTCTTGCCTGATGAACGAGAGCAGAAGAGAAAGTGACTGGGGTAAGACTCGTGTGGAAAGTAACTGCAGATGCTGGTTGACACAGAAGATAGACACAGTCTGAAGTCTGAAGAAGGGTCTCAACCCGAAAAGTCACCCACTTCTTCTCTCCAGAGATACCGCTGAGTTACTCCAGCATTTTGTGTCTATCTTCGGCGTGAGACTCATTCTTGATTTTGCTGGTGGCCTTGCCGAGGCAGCGTGAAGCGTAGATGGAGTCAATGGAAGGGAGGTTGGTTTGTCAATGGAAGGGAGGTGGTATCCACAGCCTCCACACTATCCACCGTAACTTTCCCAGCCAACACTGAGGGGGTCATTGGGCATGAGCAGAAGGTTTTACATTGCAAACCTGTCTTTGGAGAAACAAGAGAACAGACCCCAGGCACTGAGGTAACCAAGGAGGGGCGGGAAGGGGGATTGGGTCATCAAGACTCAATGATGGTGAGAAGAAGAGGGTTCCGTGCTTGTGTGACCAAGGGAGAATGGTCACAGGTATATCTATGTGTAACAAAATAGACCTGTATCCCAATTATTCAACTTTTCATCAATCTTCTGTGCAGTTTATATATATTTTTGACAGACACTATTAGAAAAGATTTCCTCGATAATCTTACTTTACATGGTTTTCCCCAATCAGATGCTATTTATGTTATTTGTGTTAAATGTATTGATTTAATTTCACCATTAATGTATTGGTAGTGAATTTGAGATAATTACAAGGCCTGGTCAAAGCCTGGCAAGTGATAGGTGGATAAAGCTGAGGGGAGATTTTGTTAGGCAGATGGTTGGAGGGTCCTGATTCTTACCTTTTATCTCTGTCGCGCCCATTCCCCATACATCAGTCTGAAGAAGGGTCTCAATCCGAAACGTCGCCCATTCCTTCTCTCCAGAGATGCTGCCTGTCCCGCCCGAGTTGCTCCAGCATTTTGAGTCTATCTTCTGATCCTGACCTGCTGAGTTACTCCAGCATTTTTGTTTCTATTTTGTTAACCAGCATCTGCAGTTCTTTGTTTCTGCATCTTGTGGCTGGTCGGCTAAAATTGGGGTAATAGCAGAGTGATGGCAAGAGTTTTTATACCAAATATATATTCCGTTTTCATTTGAGGAAAGTATCCAAGGGGAGTCATTTGTATTCTGGGAGAATAGCTGAGATAATTAATTTATTCGATGACTGTTGTGCATCCACTTGGACAAAATCACTTCAATGGGGAAATAAAGGTTGTTTACATTCAGCAATGTCCAAGTGAGATAGACACAAAAAGCTGGAGTAACTCAGCAGGGCAGACAGCATCTCTGGAAACAAGGAATGGGTGACGTTTCAGGTCGAGACCCTTCAATGACTGAGATATATGCAAAGGGATTACTGCAGGATTCAACAGTAGGAGATCTGCATGCAGTCAGGCTGGTCAATGGATGTCCCACATAGTCTCCAATACATACCTCTAACAACAGATAATTTCTGGTTAGCTGCTAACTGACCAGGCTTGTCACTAATCAGAATGAAAGTCTCCCCGTGAGATGTAATAAAGTCTCTGGCATGAGGGGACCACAGTTTAAGAGTTGCTGCCTCACGGCGCCAGAGACCCGGGTTCGATCCTGACTAGGGATGCCATCTGTATGGAGTTTGTACGTTCTGCCTGTGACCACGTGCGTTTCTGCCGGGTGCTCCAGTTTCCTCCAACATCCCAAAGACATCCCAAAAAAAAAAAAAAAAAAGACGTGCGGGTTTGCAGGTTAATTGGGTTTGGTAAAAATTGTAAATCGTCCCTAGTGTGTGGGATAATGCTAGTGCACAGGGTGATCACTGGTCGGCGCGGACTCGGTGGGCCGAAGGGCCTGTTTCCACGCCGTATCTCTAAAGCCTAAAGAGCTCTGTTTTTTTTCTATGCCCGTGATGTCGGGCACCAGATCAGAGGATCACTCGTATGACAGATGTCATTAAGCTGGCCAAGATAAAAATAATACTGGCCAAAAGCATCTGTTTTGAAAATCTCTCAGCTCCAGGCTGAACTGTTGGCATTAACCTCTGTTACTATATAGTCCAGTGACGGACCTCTTGAACAAGGCTCAACAACTCTTCTCATTTCAATGAGAGGAGTGGCTGTGAAGGACGAGTCAACTTTAAGATAGTTTACATTTTCTGAATTAATTGAGTTAATTTTGATGTAGTCATTTGCTTTTAATAGTTTCTGGTGATTTTCAGTGCTTTAAACTTTCAAAAACATTTGGAATAATTTATATATTTTTTAATTTTATATTTAATTTTTAATAGCTATTTTAATTTTGTTCAGTAGTTTTGATTTAATTTCACCATTAATGAACTGGTAGTGAGTATGAAATTTTGTGCTTTAATTTTTTTAAATTGCAATAAATTATATATTTTTAATTTTATGCTTAATATTTAATACTTTATAATGTCTTTTAATTGACTTCAGTGCTTTAACTTTTTATATTTTTTGTAGTAATTTATATTTTTAATTGTATGCTTAATTTTTAATAATTTTTGAGTGCTTATGAATATTTAAATGCCGGTTCAGACTAAAGTTATGATTGCACCGCTTGTCACAGCACGCTGCGGCATTCACAATCTGCTTTCTCGAGGGTTAAATATCGGAAAGCAAAGGAGCCAGATGGAAGCCCTGGAAAGGTTCAGAAATTGTTTAGATTTGTTTAGTGTAGTTTTGAGTTACAGCGTGGAAACGGACCCATCGTCCCACCGAGTCCACGCCGACCAGCGATCCCCGCTCACTAAAGGGGCTGTCCCACTTGGGCTGTCCCACTAATCCGCGAGTTCTGGCGAGTTTGCCCTCGACATACTCGCAGCATGGTTGACATGAGGTCCTAGGAAGTCTTTGTAACACTCCTTCATGCTCGAGAGTAGTCCCCGTGTACTTGAGGCCTCAGCTAGGTCGCGGCGTATTTTCCAACATGTTGAAAAATCCCCGCGAGTAAAAAAAGGTCACCATGGAAAAAATCCATACTTTTTTTACTCGTAGGTTTAGTCGTAGTAGGTCTAGTAGGTCGGCATGTTAGTCGTAGGTAATCGAGGGTAGTCGAAGGTAGTCATAGATAATCTTCATCATAATCGAAGGGAGGTCGATGGAGATCGAAGGAGGTCGTCTTCACTCTCCACTATTCGGTGTCCAATTTTCCCAAAGTTAGTCATAGCTAGTCGAAGCTAGTCTTCAACATAGTCGAAGGAGGTTGAAGGAGGTCTTCTACATAGTCGAAGGATGTCTTCAACATGACTTTTTTTCAAACTCTCCTAAACTCTTCTAAACTCACCAATTAGGTCGCCCAAGTGGGACAGCCCCTTAACACTATCCTACACACACTGGGACCAATTTACAATTATACCAAGCTGCCCTTCTACAGACATTGTTAACCTGGAAGGAGCGGTGAACACAGCCCAGACCAACAAGCATCACTTCCTTCCACTTCAGCCCATCTGCATGGTATGTTGCATCGGGAAGGCTGGAAGTATTGGCAAAGATACCTGACACTCACTTTTCTCTCTTCGACCTTCTGGGAGAAGGTACAGGCATTGAAAGCTCAGTCATCCAGACCTACGGACAGCTTCTCCCCCACTGCTATCAGACCACCAGCTTCATTCCCTCCTCTGGCTTCACAATTCACAACTCTTCAATCCTTTTGTCCGACACCTTCTGTTTTTTCATCTCTGGCCTTTGCCCAACCATCTGCTTGGCAAAAATGCCCTTCCCCTGTATTGGCCTGTCAGACTTTGTCCTACCCCTCCTCTCTTCCATCTTTCTTCGCCCCCTTGCTCCTCAACAATCAGTCTAAAGAAGGGTCCCACTCCCAACCCGAATCATCACCTATTCATGTTCTCCAGAGATGCTGCCTGACCCGCTGAGATAGTCCAGCACTAAGTCTTTCTTTTCCTTTTTCACACCCCTTTTTCAGATAGGCTGCCTGGTACTCTTTCTCTTAACACTACACCACTGGTCATCCCATTATTTACTTTATTTTCTTATTTTTGCACTACTTCAGATTGCATTGTAATCTTTGAATCATTCTGCAGCTTTGCATTCATCATGGTTTGGATGCATTTTAGATGGCGCGCAAGTCAGGCGACTCTCTGCGTACTCATCCCAGAAGTGGATCACTCATTATGGCTCCAGTCTTTTAAACCTCTACTCCAGCAGCAATATTTCTTACTGTAACCATGCTCTTCTTAGTTTCCTCTCAGCTATAATCAGGCCCTTCAGCCCACTGAGTCCGCGCCGACCAATGATCGCCGTACACTAACACTCTCTGCACTATCCTACACACTAGGGACAATATACAATTATACCAAGCCATTTAGCCTACAAACCTGTACGTTCTTTGGAGTGTGGGAGGAAATGGGAGATCCCGGAGAAAACCCACGTATGTCACGGGGAGAGCGTACAGTTACAATCACCATACAGACAAGCACCCGTAATCAGGATCGAACCCTGGTCTCTGGCGCTGCAAGGCAGCAACTCTACCACTGCACCACAGTGCAGCCCTGTTATTAAACATTATTCCCTCTATCATGGATCTGTACACTGAGGACGGCTCGATTGCAATCATATACAGTCTTTCCGCTGACTGGTCAGCACACAAAAAAAGCTTTTCACTGTTCCTCAGTGCACGTGACAATAAATGAAACTAAACTAAATGATTGTGCTTATTGCTGTAGTTATCATTAAAGTGTGTGTCCTGTTTATGTGCTTGATGCAAACAAGGAATTCCATTGCACTCTGCTGTATGTGACAAGAACTATCCGGGGTCTCGTCATGCTCTCCAGCTCCAGATGAAGCCGCGATTGACTTGCTTTTCATCCAGTGTGCACTGTATGATCTTCTCTGCATTGTAAACCTCCATATTGTTTAGATTGGACGAACACTTTGTGGCACGGTGGCGCAGGGGTTGGGTTGTTGCCTGACAGCGCCGGAGTCCCGGGCTCGACCCTGACTATGGGTGCTGCCTGTACGGTACTTTGTACACTTCCCCTTGACCCTGTGGCTTTTCTCCGAGGGATCCGGTTTCTTCCCACATTCCAAAGACGCGCAGGTTTGTAGGTTAATTGGCTTCTGTAAATTGGCCCCAGTTTGTAGGATAGTGCTAGTGTATGGGTGATTGTGGTCGTCATGGACTCGAAGAAGCAAAGGGCCTGTTTCCATGATGTATCTCCAAATTAAACTAAACTAAACGAATGACCCCGAGCTTCCAGCCGCCTGCCACTTTTATTCACCGTCTCACTCCCGCGGTGACCTGTCTACCTGAAGCCTCCTGCACTGTTTGAATGAGGCACTAGTCATGCTTGGGGAACAACACTTCATCTTCTGCCCAGGCACGCTGCAACCTTCTGCAATCAATATCTAATTCTCCAACTTCAGGTCACTATCTTCATCTTTCTGTCTTTATCAGAGCTGACCATTTCTGCCTATCATCCATCTGTGACTTGGGCTCAGTGTTCCTTCTTAGTATATTCTGGCCTGCTGGGCACATTCCACAGCCCTGTTTTGAGCAACACACTACAGGCAAAGACACAAAAAACTGGAGTAGCTCAGCGGGTCAGGCAGCATCTCCGGAGAAAAGGACTAGGTGACGTTTCGGGTCGAGACACTTCTTCAGACCAAGAGTCGGGTGAGAGGGAAACTAGAGGTGTGAGAAGATGGAAAGAACAAATGAATAAAAGGTATGAAAAGAACGAATCAAAGCCAGCACCGATGATCAAGGAGAGATGGAGCCCACAATGGTCCATTGTTGGCTGTGGAAAAGGAGATAACGAGTGGATACAAACAGTGAAACTAAGCAGGACGACAGTGAAACAGTGACATTAGATAAATCAATATTCATACCGCTGGGTTGTAAGCTGCCTCACTGCCACCTTAACTCATGTGGTTACACCCTATCAGAGATGTTTCCTCCACACCTTCTCCACCTTCCCTGCCACTGAAAACTAATTAGTTTTTACTTTCTTAGTTTAGTTTAAAGATGCAGCACAGAAACAGGCCATTTGGCCCATCGAATCCGCGCTGACCAGCGATCCCCGCACATTAACGCTACCCAGCCCCTCTAGGGACAATGTACACTTATACCAAGCCAATTAACCTACAAACCTGTACGTCTTTGGAGTGTGGGCGGAAAACGAAGATCTCGGAGAAACCCACGGGGTCACAGGGAGAACGTACAAACTCCGTACTGAGAGCACCCGTAGTCGGGATCGAACCCGGTACTCTGGCGCCGCATGCACTGTAAGGCAGCAACTCTAACGCTCTGCCACCGTGCCGCCCATACTCTTACAAGAGCGCCTGAACCCAAAATGCTGATTGTTTCCCTTTTAACAGATGCTGCCTGATATGTTGAATTTCTACCACGTATCATTTTTATTTTCGATATACAGCAACTGCAGATTTTTTAACATTTTATTCACTGAATTTTGACTTGCCTACATTTGGAACATTACATTCATGCTGTTTCTGGGGAATAGCAAACCAACTAATTCCACTTCTCTGCCTTCTCTCCATCCGTCTGCCCAGTTAATCCTTCTCCGAACATTAATTTTCCAGCTCTCGTTTGTGTGCTACAATTAAAACTACCTCTGGTGATGTATCTCACAACTTAACCAATCATTTGTTTAAGAAGGAACTGCAGATGCTGGAAAATCGAAGGAAGACAAAAATGCCGGAGAAACTCAGTGGGTGAGGCAGCATCTATGGAGCGAAGGAAATAGGCAACGTTTCGGGTCGAAATAACTCCGAAAGGTTGGTGTCTGAAGAAGGGTTTCAACCCGAAAAGTTGCCTATTTCCTTCGCTCCATAGATGCTGCCTCACCCGCTGAGTTTCTCCAGCATTTTTGTTAACCAATCATTGAATTTTTTTCATTTAGTTTAGTTTATTGTCACAGGTACAGCAACATTTTTTTGTTGTTGTTGCGTGCTATCCAGCCAGCAGAAAGACTATACAGGATGACAATCAAACAATCCAAACTGTACAGATAGAGGGTAAAGGGTATAATGTTTTGTGCAAGATAAGGTCCTTTATAATATATTCTTTTATGTTTTGTCTTCTGTTTTTTTTCTTCACCTGCTGTCTAAATTTATTTTAGTTTAGAGATGCAGCAAGGAAACAGGCCCTTCGACCCAATGAGCCCACGCCGACCATCGATCACCTGTTCACACAATCTACAGTATGATATCTATGATATCTGACTTTTACATCAACTCCCTTCACACTAGGAACAATTTTACAGAGGCCAATTAAGCTGTAAATCCGCACATCCTTTGGGATGAGGGAAGAAAATAGAGCACCCAGAGGAAACCCACGAGATCACAGGGAATGTGTGCAAACTCCACACAGACAGCACCCGAGGTCAGGATCGAACCTGGGTCACTGGCGTTGTGATGAAGCAGCTTTATCAGCTGTGCCACTGTGCTGCCCTTCCTTCACACCAATGCCTCTACTTCCTTAGAAAGCAAAACAACAACAACTATCTCCCTCCCTTCTCAGCTCTCCCTCAGCCTTCCGGCTCTTTCTTCTTTTCTCCCACTCCCCCCCCCCCCCCCCCCCCCCCCCCCCCCCCCCCCCACCCCTCCCCCCACCCTCACATCAGTCTGAAGAAGGGTTTTGGTCCGAAACGTTGCCTATTTCCTTCACTCCATAGATGCTGCTCCACCCGCTGAGTTTCTCCAGCATTTTTGTCTAACCTCTAATTCCTTAGAAGGTTTAGGAAGTTCGGCATGTTACCAACAACTCTCACCAACTTCTACAGATACACCATAGAAACCACTTTATCGGAATGCATCACAGCATGGTTTGCGAACAGCTCCATCTAAGAAATTGCAGAG
Organism: Amblyraja radiata; assembly: GCF_010909765.2. NCBI lineage: Eukaryota > Metazoa > Chordata > Chondrichthyes > Rajiformes > Rajidae > Amblyraja > Amblyraja radiata. The sequence goes on along the minus strand of NC_045971.1, from coordinate 27,685,126 downwards.
AGGCATGGATGCAGCCCGGACCATCACACAAACCAACCTCCCTTCCATTGACTCCATTTATACCTCACGCTGTCTCGGCAAGGCCAACAGCATAATCAAGGATGAGTCGAATCATGGCCACTCCCTCTTCTCCCCTCTCCCATTGGGCAAAAGGTACAGAAGTGTGAAAACGCACAGACTTCCAGATTCAGGGACAGTTTTTTCCCAGCTGTTATCAGGCAACTGAACCATCCTACCAACAACTAGAGCGTAAGTCCTGAACTATCATTCAAGACCCTTGACCATCTTTGATCGGACTTTACTAGACTTTATCTTGCACTAAACGTTATTCACATTATTCCCTTTATCTTGTATCTGTACACTGTGGATGGATCAATTGTAATCATGTATTGTCTTTCTGATGACTGGTTAGCATGCAACAAAAGCTTTTCACTGTACCTCGGTACACGTGACAATAAACTCAACTCAACTCAATTCATGAAATCCTCCATGATTTGAACCAATTCAATAGATCCTGCCTCAACGTCCTTTGTTCCCCGAAGAATTATCGCGACCTCTCCGATCTATCCATATTGCTCGTGTGGATTCTCGAAGCAATGTAAAAATTCTTCTGCAGTCTTCCCATAACTTCCCATAATCTTTCCAAAAACAACGCACTCGAATGTGGGAGCAATAGTCCAGTTGTATCCGAACCAGTGTTTTATAAAGGTTTGCTCTAAACACAGGATTCAAGGTGACTTTTTCCTCCTGCCCTGCAACTTTCAATGAACCATGAACTTTTACCCCCGAGATCACTCTGTTCTTCCATCCCATTTAGAATGTGCCTCGTAGTTTACATTGTCTCATCACATTCTTCCTACCAGAATGTAACACTTAAATTTCTCCGTATTAAATTTTATTTGCCACCAATCTGCCCATTCCGCAAGCTTGTCGACATCTCCTTGAAGTCTATTACTATCCTCGTCATATTTCATTATTTGTGTTATTTGTGGATATGGCGCTTTGTAACTCATTGATATACAAAGAAAAGCAGTTTTAAGAAAAACATCTTGATGGGGCGGCATGGTGGTGCAGCAGTAGAGGTGCTGTCCTACAGTGCTTCCAGCGCCAGAGACCCGGGTTCAATCCTGACTACGGTGCTTGTCTGTGTAGAGTTTGTATGTTCACCCTGTTACCTGCGTGGGTTTTCTCCGAGAACATTGGTTTCCTCCCACACTCCAAGGAAGTACAGGTTTGTAGGTTAATTGGCTTGGTAGAAAGGTAAAAATGATCCCTAGTGTACAATGGTCATAATGTGCGGGGATCGCTGGTCGGGCAGACTCAGTGGGCCGAAGGGCCTGTTTCCGCGCTGTATCTCTAAACAATTCTAAAGTAAACTAAACTAAACTCCACTTTATCAGTCCCTCCAAATTTAAAAAATAATCCTACAGTGTGTTTCTGCTTCCTGTTATTTAGTTAGTGTTTTATCCCTGCTGCTCTCACCCCCTCAAGTCCATATGCTTCATTGATGATGAACTCCTTTACGTGGAGTTTCATCAATCGCCATATAAACCACATCATTGACCCTCTCTGTTAGTTCATCAGAACATTTGTCAAGTCAGCCCGACAAATTTCCCTTTAATAAATTCATGCTGTCTCTAATCAATCCACACTTGTCCAAGCAATTGTAAATTCTCTTTGGATTAATGTTTGGAGAAATTTCCCCAACACCAAGTTTAAAGTGACCGGTCCATTATTATGAGGACAATCACTTCATCTGTTTTTTCAACATTGCATTTAACATTGCCATTTTCCAGGCTTCAGGCATCACTTTGAATCTACGGGATCTGGCCAGAGTCTGTGCAATTCCTATCTTCATGAACCTCAACAAACTAAGATGCACCCTATCGGACCAAAAGAATTACCCACCTTAGTTATTTTAATGACAACATAACAAACGTTGAGCATTTGACGACACTGGCCTCTATTCGTTGGAGTTTCGAAAGATGAGGGGGACCTCGTTGAAATTTACCGAATAGTGAAAGGCCTGGATCGAGTGGATGTGGAGAGGATGTTTCCACTAGTGGGAGAGTCTTGGACCAGAGGTCATAGCCTCAAAATTAAAGGACGTTCCTTTAGGAAGGAGGTGAGAAGGCATTTCTTTAGTCAGAGGGTGATGAATCTGTGGAATTCATTGCCACAGATGGCTGTGGAAGTGAAATCAATGGATATTTTTAAGGCAGAGATACATAGATTCTTGATTAGTACAGATGTCAGGGGTTGTGGAGAGAAGGCAGGAGAATGGGGTTAAGGGGGAAAGATAGATCAGCCATGAATGAATGAAGGAGCAGACTTGCGGGGCTGAATGGCCTAATTCTGCTCCTATCACATGAATTTATCAACATGAATCCATCCATCAATTGCGTCTTCCTTTGCTAAGACTAGCATCACCTTTTTTGGTCTTATTTCCCAATGTCATTGCTCTTGTCTTAGTTTGTAGAAGACAAACAATAACATTTTCTAATCATTTCATTTTCACATATGTCTCTTTGCTTTTACAGTTTAATATGATGTCCCTCTCACGATGTGTCTTGTATTCAATTTTGCTTTTTCTCATCGATACTCTACTCCTCCATAGTTACTTTCTGAAATATTTACAATCTTCAGGTTTATGCTCTTGGTAAAATTATATTTTCCTTTGAGCTGACACAACCGTAGCTTCTACATGGAAATGGCAAAGGCATTAAACGAGTATTTTGTATCAGTCTTCACCATAGAAGACACAAAAAATATTCCAACGCTGGATAAACAGGGGGCGGTAGGAATGGAGGAGCTAAATACTATTAAGATCACCAAGGAGGTGGTATTAGGGAAATTAATGAGACTGAAGGAGGATAAATCCCCTGGGCCTGATGGATTACATCCAAGGGTCTTGAGGGAGATAGCGGTGGGGATTGTGGATGCATTGGTGATAATTTTCCAAAACTCCCTGGAGGCAGGAACGGTCCCAGTGGATTGGAAAATGGCCAATGTAACACCTATATTTAAAAAAGGAAGTAGACAGAAGGCGGGTAACTATAGACCGGTTAGTCTAACATCGGTGGTGGGTAAAATGTTAGAGACAATTATTAAAGAAACACTAACGGGGCACTTGGATAAACATGACTTCATCGGACAGAACCAGCATGGTTTTGTGAAGGGGAAATCCTGTTTAACGAATCTGCTCGAATTCTTTGAGGAAGTAACAACCCGGGTGGATAAAGGGGAACCGGTGGATGTGGTATACTTGGACTTCCAAAAGGCTTTTGACAAGGTGCCACATAAGAGACTATTGCTAAAAATAAAAAATTATGGGATTGGGGGTAATATATTAGCATGGGTAGAGGATTGGCTGACAAATAGGAAGCAGAGAGTGGGGATAAATGGTTCATACTCGGGATGGCAACCGGTAACTAGCGGGGTTCCGCAAGGGTCGGTGCTGGGACCCCAGTTGTTCACAATTTATATAAATGATTTGGAGGAGGGAACCAAGTGTAATATATCAAAATTTGCGGACGATACAAAAATGGGAGGAAAAGTTGGGGATGAGGAGGATAGGAAGAGTCTGCAAATGGATATAGATAAGCTAGGTGAGTGGGCAACAACTTGGCAGATGAAATTTAATACTAATAAATGTGAAGTCATTCACTTTGGGAAAAAAAATGATAGGGCAAGTTATTTTCTAAATGAGGAGGAGCTGCGTTGTAATGCAACGCAAAGGGATCTAGGGGTATTAGTACATGAATCACTAAAGGTCAGTATGCAGGTGCAGCAAGCAATCAGGAAGGCCAATGGAGTTTTGGCCTTTATTGCTAGGGGGATTGAGTATAAAAACACGGAGGTCTTGCTGCAGCTGTACACAGTATTAGTGAGACCACATTTGGAATACTGTGTACAGTTCTGGGGTCCATACTTAAGGAAGGATGTACTAGCCCTGGAGGCAGTGCAGCGAAGGTTTACAAGATTAATTCCTGCAATGAGGGGATTGACATATGAGGAAAGGTTAAGTAAGCTGGAGCTCTACTCTTTGGAGTTTAGGAGAATGAGAGGCGATCTCATTGAAACATATAAGATCGTGAGGGGCCTTGATCGGGTGGATGCACCGAGGATGTTCCCAATGATCGGGGAAACTAGAACTAGGGGACATAGTTGCAGAATAAGGGGGGGCTCTTTTAAAACTGAGATGAGGAAGAACTTCTTCACCAAGAGGGTGGTTAATTTATGGAATTCACTGCCCCAGGGAGCAGTGGAAGCAGAAACGTTAAATATATTTAAGTCTAGAATAGATGGTTTTTTAGCTGCCGAGGGGATAAGGGGCTACGGGGAGGGATATGGACCTAGGTATGGTTAGTATAGTAAGACCTGAGTGATCTCCTGGACAAGTGTCGATCGCCTGGATTGGGGTCGGAGAGGAATTTCCCGGATTTTTTTTCCTGAATTGGACCTGGGTTTTTATCCGTTTTTTTGCCTCCCCCAGGAGATCACGCGGTTCTTGGGGTGGAGAGGGGTGATAGCGGTATGAAGGGGAGGGTAGTGTCTTGTGTTCTGTGTCTTGTGTCTACTGTTTGTGGGTAAGTGTGTCTGTTTAGTGTTCAGCCATGAGCGAATGGCGGTGCGGGCTCGACGGACCTGGTGGTCTACTCTCGCACCTACTTTCTATGTTTCTATGTTTCTCATTGGCCAAAGATAGATCACTTTTCTTGTCGTGATAAGCATTTGTTTGTAAACTCTATATTAATTATTTCAATTCTGGGCAATGTTTTTTTAAATTACATAAAAGACACAAAGTGTTGGAGTAACTCAACGGGTCAGGCAGCATCACTGGAGAATCGACCTATCAGGGAACCTCATTGCTTCAGGTCATCTGTTGCCACCTGTGATTTGTCCAGATTTTTCTTTTGCTTCCAGTTTTTTCCCCACTCCCCCTGCTCCAAACAGTCTGAAGAAGAGTCCAGACCCAAAACATTACCTATCCATGTTCTCCTGAGATGCTGCCTGGCCCGCTGAGTTTCTCCAGCATTATGGGTCTATCTTTGGTATAAACCAACATCAGCAGTCCCTTTTTATTACATTATCCTTGAAGAACATGGGTGGGTGACATTTCGGGTCATGGCCGTTCTTCAGACTGTTGGAGGCTGTGGAACGGAGATGACCAGAAGTGATAAGATCGGAAACAGTCTGGGAGATGGTGGCCTGGTGTTCATCTGTGGGGTCATGGTCAGTCTGAAGAAGGATCCCAACCCGAAGCGTCACCTACCCATGTTCTCCAGAGATTCTGCCTGATCGGCTGACTTGCTCCGGCTCTTTGTGTCTTTTTTACATTTCATAGAAACGTAGAAAATAGGTACAGGAGTAGGCCATTCGGCCCTTCGAGCCAGCACCGCCATTCAATATGATCATGGCTGATCATCCAAAATCAGTATCCTGCTCCTGCTTTCTCCCCATATCCCTTGATTCCGTTAGCCCTAAGAGCCATATCTAACTCTCTCTTGAAAACATCCAGTGAATTGGCCTCCTCTGCCTTCTGTGGCAGAGAATTCCACAGATTCACAACACTTTCCCAAAACCATCTCCCATCCCGGGAGTTCTGAATTTGCTTTGTTCAGTTTTACAACCTTAAAACTGGGAACTACCGTTAGTTGCAAATGGTGTTCTGACGTATCCATTTTCAGCCGTCACCTACAGTACACTCCGGGGAGGAAATGACTTATCTTTGATTACGCTCCCTGCATTACTTATCACCTGCACTTTCAGAATTCTTTTTCATAGAAGTAACAGGACAAAGCTATTTCTGTGAAAGGATCCTCTAAATTTAGTGTAATCTCGTGTCAGTGAAATTCTACCTGCGCCGATTCTGAAAAGAGCTGAGTGCTGCTTTACAATGACATCGACATGTCTATGACTCAATGTCAATCCTGTCATGGTATAGTGTGTGGCTTCCTCTCCAACAGTGCAAGCACACTAAAGCCAAACTCCAGCAATTCAGTCCTGCATTTTAAAAGCAGTCTGCTTTGTGGCTGGCAAGACACAGATATGTTTAAGACTGAATGGATTCCGCAAGGACTGAACGACAATAGATTTCTCTTACCGCAGGGGTTGAATGCAGCCGTGATGAATGTGATGAACTCACTTAGTCTCAGCTGACTGCAAGACCTCTCTGCAAAATTAATTAGGTCAACCACAGCCTATCTTCTTCAGTCCCAGAGCAGAAAACAATCCTCACACATAACCTCCATCTGCACTACCCCTCCCTCAGTTGCACGTTTCCCAGACATCTTACAGGGGCTAAGTCATCGGTTTTATTTATTTACTATTTTCAGGACAAGAACAAATAAAATAAAATTTCAAGTTACCCCTTCTTTCAATCACACTGTCAGAAGTTCATAGAGACAAAATGCTGGAGTAACTCAGCGGGCCAGGCAGCATCTCTGGAAAGAAGGAATGGGCGATGTTTCGGGACGAGAGACTTCTGAAGAAACATCACCCTTTCCTTCTCTCCAGAGTTGCTGCCTGACCCGCTGAGTTACTGCAGCATTTTGTGTCTATCTTTGGTTTAAACCAGCATCCGCAGTTCTTTCCGACACAGAAGCTCATAGAGTACCAATTTTTGAATGGTCCAAAGGAAAACAAGTTTAGAGTTTAGAGTTTAGAGTTACAGCGCGGAAACAGGCCTTTCGGCCTACCAGGTCTGCGCCAACCAGCGATCCCCGCACATTAACATTATCTAGCACACACTTGGGACAGCATCTCTGGAGAACATGGATAGATAACGTTTCGGATCGGGACCCTTCAATGGACAGATGGTGGAGGGCGGGGTGAATGGGTTTAAAAAGAAAGTTGGAAGAGAGGAGGGCCTGGACAAAGCCTGGCAAATAACAGGTTGATACAGGTAAGAGGGTGTTTTTTTGATAGGCAGATGGTGGACAAAGGCCAGAGATGAAAAGACAGAAGGTGTGAAGCAAAAGGATCGAAGAGTTGCGAATTGTGAAAGAATGTAAGTGGGAGGGGAGGGAGAGAGAAGAAATTGGTGCGAGCCCAGGTGAGGCACAATAATGATTCACTTCTCTGACCAGGTTATCGGTCACCTGCCCTCAGGTCACTGTTTCTTGCTCTGTATCGGAATGTACTTGTGAAGCATGAAGAGCTTGCCCCGAGGTTAAATTGTGGGGAATGTACAACCTGCTCTGATCTTCGGTGATGTAGAGAGGAAGTAAAAGAGATTGCTCTCATTAGAACAGAGAACATCGAGGGAATATTAACAATATTCAGATATATATCAGATATATTTTTCCTTTCCATGGCAATTGGTAACGAGAGGAATCGACATAAAATTAGATGCAGGATCAAAGCTGGGGGGGGGGGGGGGGTGGGGGGGGGGGGGTGAGAAGTGTTAATGGGTAGGAGGTGCGGTAACACCAATTTAGAATAGGCTGATCTTGTTCGAATATTAATGATAATGATCGGAATGCAGTGCATGAAATCGTGGTGGAAGTATAATCATTAGCAGCTTTCAAAAGGTTACTGGATATAATCGTTTCAAAAGAACGAAAAAAATAGTCTGAAGCACAACAAGAAAATAAATTATTTACCCTGGAAGCTATGATTGTAATCACGGCAGCAAATTTGGAAAAGTTTAGATGGAATTAGTCTGAACAGTCTAACATGTGCGTTTAACAGCAGTGAAGTTGATCACCATTATTTAATGTAATTGTACATGTCCTGTTCAACATGTAGCTTACTTGTGCAGTCTAGGGGAATGAGAAATAGTTACTTTGATGAGACGTGAGCATTAAAGAGAATAAATCGAAGTGTCATATTTGATGAGGCATTAATCATTTTTAAATTGTGCAGGTTATTAGAGAGAAGGAAAATGATCTGTAAACAATTTTGATAATTTGAAAAACCCTGATTATAAACTATGCCACCTGCCTATTAGAAATATCAAGCATAATTATCTACCTCAGACGAAATGTGAAATGCAAGTACGAATAAAGGGAAATCATCTTTTCGAGAGAAGTCTTTGAGCATACAAATAATGATCCATAAATCCATTATTCGGGCAGCATTAAATTACAGTTAGAATCAGGCTCATATTATTTAGGTTTTTAAATAAGCATGTAAAACATGACAGATCTAAGGGTGGCACCGTGGCGCAACTGGTAGAGCTGCTGCCTTACAGCACCGGAGACCCACGTTTAATCCTGACCTCATGTGCAGCCTGTGTGGAGTTTGCACGTTCTTCCTGTGACTGCGTGGATTTCCTCCGGGTGCTCCGGTTTCCCCCCACATCCCAAAGACGTGTGGGTTAGCAGGTTAATTGGTCTCTGGTAATTACCCTTACCGTGTAGAGAGAGGATGAGAAAGTGGGATAACATAGAAGCGGCGTGAACGAATGATCAATAGTCATCATAGACTTGATGGGCCAAAGGGCCTGTTTCCATGCTGTGTCTCTAACCTGTACTGATTATATGCAGTAGCCCGCGGTTGACCTGGGCTTGCCTGGATCAGGAGCACTACAATCCACCCAGCACGTGGACTGGAGTTTGGACTCTCTTCTGCACATGGCACCAAAATATGACGATGGGTGCAAGAATTTCACTGTGCGGTCCATACGTGACAATAGAGAACCATTGAACCATTTATTATTTCCATTAGTTTGTAAGTGTGAGATAAATCTTTAAGGGCCTGTCCTACTTGGGCGTCATTTGCTCGGCATTTACGCGACATAATTTACACGTCACGACGAACGGCGCGCGCGTCATAACGCGCGCACGGCGCATGGTGACATAGGCAGTGACGAGCAGTACTGCGTGGCGCCCCAGGATTTGGGGATTCTCAAAATCCTCGCGCCTCACCTGCGTGACGCGCAAATGACGCCTTAGTGGGACAGGCCCTTTAAGCTTGTGTACGTGCCAAATTAGTATTTACACAGTGTATGTCTACAGCCTGGGTCATTTTGGAGTCTGGAGATCAACAAATGAGAAAATATTTATATTAATTAACTCACTGGTGTGTTATTTCAATTGTGCCCCCACATGTTTGAGTGTTAATGCTCTCAGTGAAACCAGAGAAGGACAATAAATATTGCCTGAGAAACTCAGCGGGTGAGGCAGCATCTATGGAGAGAAGGAATAGGCGACGTTTCGGGGCCTTCTCTCCATAGATGCTGCCTTGCCCGCTTAGTTTCTCCAGCATTTTTGTCCACCTTCAATTTTCCCAGCACGTGCTGTTCTTTCTTAAACATAAATATTGCCTTGTTAGTTAGCCCATGGGCAGAGAATATTAAATCTAAACGCATTAAAGGGACCAACAAATGGGAAACTAAGTTAAGTGCTTGACTTTTTTTTCTTGCTGGAGGATCAGTTTCAATGGTGTGCGAATCCCTCGTTTATGACATCGTTTTTTTATTTCACTGTACCAATCGGTGCATGTAACAATAAATGTGGACTTGAACTTGAACTTGGACTTGAACTTGAACTTGACCGCATGGGTTTTCTCTGGGTACTTTATTTCCTCCCACATTCTAAAGACTTGCAGGTTGATCGGTTAATTAGCTTCTGTAAGTTGCCCCTAGTGAGTAGGGCATAGAACTAGAATATGGGTGACTGATGGTGATCATGGACTCAGTGGGCCGAACGGCTGGTTTCCACACTGTATCTCTAAACTGAACTAAAGTAATACAAAGATGAGCAGACTACCATGGAAAGGGTTGAAAGGGAACAACACTTATTATAAATCCAAGAAATCTACCACCCATCCATTTGCTTCACCTCTTCACCACTCGTCACCATTTTATTTATCATTGAAGGGAATGCCTGTTTCTGGGCTATGGCTCCACTTTGGCCTGGTTGACCATTCTTTTCACTGGCAATCCAGAATACAGCCTCGATTTTTTTATTTTACAGTGGACAGCATCCTCCACTCTACACATGGCATGGTGGCGCAGCGGTAGAGTTGCTGTCCTACAGCCCTTGCAGCGCCGGAGACCCGGGTTCGATCCTGACTACAGGTGCTGTCTGTACGGAGTTTGTACGTTCTCCCCGTGACCTGCATGGGTTTTCTCCAAGATCTTCGGATTCCTCCCACACTCCAAATACATACAGGTATGTAGGTTAATTGGCTTGTTTTATGTGTAATTTGTCCCTAGTGTGTTTAGGATAGTGTTAATGTGTGGGGAAGCATGGACTCGGTGGGCCGTAAAGGGCCTGTATTTGCGCTACGGTCCACCATCTCTAAACTAAAAACAACCTAAATAAGCCCCCTTTACACCAAGTAAAGAGTTAATCTGCATGACAGCCATCTCAGGGAGATAGTATATCCAAAAGAGTAACATAAAACATGATTGGCAAACCTGGGGTGAACAAGTTTAAAAAATCCCCCAAAGTGCAGGACCAATTCATCTGTTCAGGACAGCCAACAGGAGCTGAGGTCTATGATGACAATGTTGCTTTCCTTCATGACTTGAACTACTTCAGAGACGTTCGAAAGAGGAAGTCTTTGAGCAAAGTTCTCTACAAAGAGCATCTGAACCATTCCTGGTGTATGGAAATTGTTTGCACTTCAGTCCATATTCACGTACTTTAAGTGGGAAAAAAATATTTTGACCAACTGTTTCCATCATAACCAATGATGAGCCCAAAGACAATAGTTTGATGGTTGCCAGGTGACACAACAGAACACAAGCATCATCTCCCCAATGGGTGAAAATGTTGCACATTTTAAACTAGCTGCCATGTCTGAATCAATCAATTGAAACAGCTCACTCTCAGGTGAGAGCAATATCTCAGACACAAAGGCCTTATGGAGTATGGTCCTATCCCATTTACAGCACTATTAGTCTGTGATTTATCACTATTACAGCATGGAAACAGGTCCTGTGGCCCAACTTGCCCACATCGACCAACATGCCCCATCTACACTAGTCCCACCTGCCTGTGTTTGGTCCATATCCCTCTAAACCTATCCTATCCATGTACCAGTTGAAATGTTCCTTAAATGTTGTGGATAGCACCTGTGTCAACCACCTCTCCCAGCAGATCATTCCCGAACATCACCCTTTGTTTTAAAAAGTTGCCCCTCGGGTTCCTATTAAATCTTTCCTCCCTTCACCTTAAGCCTAGGTCCTCTGGTTCTCGATTCCCATGCTCTGGTTAAAAGACTGTGCATTAACCCAATCTATACCGCTCATGATTTTGTACATCTCTGTGAGATCACCCCTCATCCACCTGTGATCCAAAGAATAAAGTCCTCGCCTGCTCAACCTCTCCCTATAGATCATGTCCTCAAGTCCTGGCAACAAAGTCAGTGACTTGTTGCTGAAGCTTACAGCTAATATTGACATTCATGCACAAAGCTTCTTTAGTTTATATTAAACCTTTGGCTCTTCAGAGTCTGAAGAAACCTCTGAATTTTAAGCGTAATGATATTTCCAGCAATCATTCTAACACTTCAAGTAATGTATTCCAGGGTTGCCTGAATGTGTGTTTGTTATTTCAGATTTCACCGAAAATGTTAATCAACTGATAATTATTAAGCATCAATTTTCCCCCTTGTAATACTGAAGTGCAACAGTTATTAGCATTTTGAATAGAAAGTTGACAACATTTGCATAAATGGCATAAACTTTCAAGATTATATCACATCAGTCAGACTCATTACTGTGGTAAATATGTCATTGGAAAGTCATGGCCAATTGATTACTGAGAGTCTCTGTGGCCTTCGGCGCAACTCGCCCACACCGGCCAACATGTCCCAGCTGCACTAGTCCCACCTGCCTGCGTTTGGTCCATATCACTCCAAACTTGTCCTATCCATGTCTTTCGTTCATTTGTTCTATATCTCCCTATATCACCGTCTACATCTCCCATTTCCCTTTCCCCTGACTCTCAACCTGAAGAAGGGTCTCGACCCAAAACGTCACCTATTCCTTTTCTCCAGAAACGCTGTCTGACTCCAGCTTTTTGTGCCTTTCTTCGGTTTAAACCAGTATATGCAGTTCCTTCTGACACATAAAACCCAACCCCATGTGATTGACCTGGAGTTTAGTTGAAGGAAGTGAGGGCGTGGAGAGAGGAGGACATCAATCCATGGAGATTTGGTGGGGAAATGCTGAGATATTGGGAGAGTCTTCATCAAGGTTCACGATTCAAGATTCAAGATATTCAAGAGAGTTTTTTGTCACGTGTCCCAGATAGGACAATGAAATTCTTGCTTTGCTTCAGCACAACAGAATATAGTAGACCATATACCAATGAATATACATATACACACACATAAATAAGCAGATAAAGTGCAATGGGCTATTAATGTTCAGAGTTTTGTTTGAGTTGAGTTTAATAGCCTGATGGCTGTGGGGAAGTGGCTATTCCTGAACCTGGATGTTGCAGATTTCAGGCTCCTGTACCTTCTACCTGAAGGCAGTGGGGAGATGAGTGAGTGGCAGGATGGTGTGGGACCTTAATGATGCTGGCAGCCTTTTTGAGGCAGCGACTGCGATAGATCCGCTCGATGGTAGGGAGGTCAGAGCTATTTCATCAGGCTATTTCTCAAGCCTAACCCTTCGTTTTCAGTCCATGAGTTTTATTCATGGAAGATAAAAGCAGAGGTCTGTCTAAAGTTTACAGGAGGTATAATTGGACTTGCGTTGGGTATAAGGGACAAATTCTGCGCTGTGTGATTCTATAATTCTATGATAAAATTATAATTCTATAATTCAATAATTCTATATTCTCTCCAAATACATAATTTCCATTCATTTTGTGCATTAAAGGGATATATTTTTGCTATAAACTTGGCATTAATTCTTCAAATGTGAGTCATTGCTCACTTATTCCCAGCCTGTTTCCACCAACTGAATCTCTTGCTCCTTGAATCATCACGCCAATCTTGTAGCTCTCTACAATTTCAGCTGGTGGCAGATTGAAATAACACTGCAATTTCCGCACCACTTCAGTGAATGAAATATCTTTGACTTCCCGTCAGGCTACCAAATTAGTAATAGTGCAATATGTCACTGAGCCAATCTCTGCCGACAGAAAAACTATATACAACATACAACCATGCACAGAACAAGGCTACTTCCGCACTTACTAGAATGTTGCCTGGGTTTCAGCAACTAAGTTACAGAGAAAGGTTGAACAAGTTAGGGCTTTATTCTTTGGAGCGCAGAAGGTTAAGGGGGGACTTGATAGAGGTTTTTAAAATGATGAGAGGGATAGACAGAGTTGACGTGGAAAAGCTTTTCCCACTGAGAGTAGGGAAGATTCAAACAAGGGGACATGACTTGAGAATTAAGGGACTGAAGTTTAGGGGTAACATGAGGGGGAACTTCTTTACTCAGAGAGTGGTAGCTGTGTGGAATGAGCTTCCAGTGAAGGTGGTGGAGGCAGGTTCGTTTTTATCATTTAAAAATAAATTGGATAGTTATATGGATGGGAAAGGAATGGAGGGTTATGGTCTGAGCGCAGGTATATGGGACTAGGGGAGATTATGTGTTCGGCACGGACTAGAAGGGTCGAGATGGCCTGTTTCCGTGCTGTAATTGTTATATGGTTATATGGTTATATGGTTATACTTCAACCCATCGAGGCTATATGGGCTTTCAGAGCAATCACATACCTCCATTAACTTTCCCAATAACCTATTCTCCCTTTATTTGCATCACACCCTGACCACCCCTTCCCCCCTCCCCCCTCCCCCCCCCTAGAATTTCTAGCCTACAATTCACTTGCAAACATGGATGATTTTAGAAACATAGAAACATTGAAAATAGGTGCAGGAGTAGGCCATCCGGCCCTTTGGACCAGCATTGCCATTCAATGTGATCATGGCTGAGCATCCAAAATCAGTACCTCATTCCCGCTTTCTCCCCATATCCCTTGATTCCATTAGCCCTAAGAGCTATATCAAACTCTCTCTTGAATATATCCAGTGAATTGGCCTCCACTGCCTCAAAGAAACGTATGCAGTCGCAGAGAGAACATGTAAACTTCACATAAACAGCCACAGAGAACAGAATTGTACATAGCCATTGAACGTGACCAAAGCTTTTCACTGTATCTGGTTGCACCTGACAATAAACTAAACTCAATTCAACTCAAACTCATTGGAGATTTGGCTGGACCACAGTTCTGTGTATACTAGCTGCTATATTTTCACTTCTTCCCCCAAATTTCAAACAGTTAACAATTTAAATTTCACATCCCCTATAAGGTCTCCATCAGTCAAGGAATATCTGGTAATTCAAATACTGCACTATTCCAACATGTTATAACAGCATTCACATTTTAGTTTAGGAAATATCATTACAGTGTGGAAACAGGCCCTTCGGCCCACGAAGTCTGTGCTGTACAGTTCTATCCTCCACACTCAGGACAATTTTACAGAATTGTACGTCTTTGGAATGTGGGAAGAAACCGGAGCATTCGGATAAAGCACACACGGTCATAGGGAGAACATATACACTCCTTACAGAAAACACCTGTAGTCAGGATCAAACCCGAGTCGCTATAAGGCAGCAACTCTACCGCTGCACCACTGTGTACCGTATCTGCAATATTTACTATATTATCATCAACTTCCAAATTATTATTAAGAATGTTTTAAGAACATTTCCTTTTTCTCCATGTATGCAGTGAGGGATTTGCTTCACAGTTATAAACTCGTAGGCTGCCCATCCCTGCCTGAGTTTGAGCCGCTTTTTGGTCCTGTTTCCACCTGAAGAATAATCCCCCTACATTCAAGGCTTCTCTTCCATATACTCTGAATAGTCTGAAGAAGGGTCTCGACCTAACACATCACCCATTCCTTCTATCCAGAGATGCTGTCTGTCTCGCTGAGTTACTCCAGCATTTTTGCCAATCTTTTTTTGCCTTTCTCAGTTCTCCTGATTGAATTCCTGTGCTTTCTCCTGCTACCAAAAGCTCTCTGACCCTAACTGATTACTGCCACCATTTTAGTTGTCACGGCCTGAGTGCTAGACAATAGTTTGTTGAGTTAATGTGTACGTCTGAAAGCTCCAATATCCTAGTCTATTTCTCTTCCCTGACTGGGGAACATTTAGGTTCTGTGTTCAATGCCATCAGTTACTAAACTGCAGAAGATTCTGTTTGGAGTTTCTTAGTTTAGCTTAGTTTAGTTCAGAGATACAGCCCAGAAACAGTCTACAAACCTGTACGTCTTTGGAGTGTGAGAGGAAACCGGAGTTCCCTGGGAAAACCCACACAGGTCACGGGGAGAGCGTACAAAGTCCGTATAGATAGCACCCGTAGTCAGGATCGAACCTGGGTCTCTGGTGCTGTAAGGCAGCAACTCTACCTCTGCGCCACCGTGGCACGCTATTTCTTCAAAACATTTTTTTCCCTCTAATAGTCTCGAGTTGTTTTTTCTAGACTAACCTCATCATCAGTTATAGATCACCAATTTCCTTCGCTCCGTAGATGCTGCTTCACCCGCTGAGTTTCCCCAACATTTTTGACTACCTTCGATTTTCCAGCATCTGCATTTCCTTCTTAATCAGTTATTGAGTACTGGTAGGTGGCCTATGAGCCACTGTTGTAGAGTTGCACAGCACATGTCACACACATTATCACAATACATCAAGCACACAGATGATTCATTTAAGTATGAAAAGGACACATACTCATACCCAGTACGGGTGTCAGGGGTTATCGGTATAAGGCAGGGGAATGGGGTTGAGAGGGAAAGATAGATTAGCCATGATTGAATGGTGGAGTAGACTTGATTGGCCGAATGACCTCATTCTGCTCCTAACTCTTATGAACTTGTTGATTCAAAAGCAGAACCAATTCTTTATCCAGATTTTTGTAACATACTTAGCAAACGACTACCTTACATCATTTATAGAGCACGGTGTTTGTGGGAGACAGCACTCAATAGAGACTTCAGCAGCTGCTGCCTCACTGTGCCAGAGATCCAGGTTCGATCCTGACCTCGGATTCTATCTGTGCGGAGTTTGCACGTGTTCTCTGTGACTGCGTGCTCTGGCTCGGGACAGTCAGCGTTTTGGGTTGGGACCTATCTTCAGACCTCTTTCGCCGATGATTCCAGCATCTGCTGCTTTTCAAGCAGACTGGGTAAAGAGTCGACTTTCATTTCCCAACAGAAGGAGGAGATTTTGGTCATTGAGTCCATGCTGGCTCACAGAGCGATCCCACCCCCTCAACAATTTCCCCTGATTCCCGATAATGTCCTCATAACCACATTAAAGATAATCTGTTACCAGCAACGAAAGGTCCTGACACACATTGGTATATCATCTCCTAAAATGCAATTAATTGAGCCAAAGTCCACAGGTATGAGAAATAGATGCATTGTATTGCAAATGTATGAGCTTTCAACTCTTCTAATTCTCTCCCTCGTTCAAATAAATTGGCTTACCAAGAAAAGCTCTTGTCTCCTCTGAACTGGTAGCTCAGGGTTCATCATTCCTTCACAGAGACAAAAACGTTCTCATTATTTCAGCGCATCATTTTTCAGTCCTCCTTGGAATCTCTGCTCGGTGAACTGTTTGCTCCGAGAATAAATCACTCTGAGATGTCTGATTCCTTCAGCAGTCACCTCTTCCCCAGCCTCCCATCAACTCATCGCGTGGATTAACCTACACCAAGAAAGGAAACCTGGAGTCAAATATTATTTAACACAACTAAAAACCTACAAGTGTGAATCCTCTCAGATATTAGTGTAATTAAGTACAACAGCATCGGAGCATTTTCATCAGGCAACGCTCCCTAATAAGAGAAGATGTTCGTGTGATCATGCTTTATATATGGGCCCCATACCTGAGGAAGGATGTGCTGGCGTTGGAGAGGGTCCCAAGGAGGTTTGTGAAATTTGTCCCGGGTTGATTAAGTTAACTTATGATGCGCGTTTGAAGGCATTGGGCTTGTACCCGCTGGAGTTTAGAAGGATGAGGGGAGATCTCATTGAAACTCACCGAATAGTGAAAGGCCTGGATAGAGTGGTTGTGGAGAGGATGTTTTCACTTGTGGGAGAGTCTAGGAACAGAGGCCATAGCCTCAGAATAAAAGGGCATACCTTTACAAAAGAGATGAGGTGGAATTTCTTTACTCAGAGGATCTGGGGAATTCATTGCCACAGGCGGCTGTGGAGGCCAATTATTGAGTATTTTTAAGGTGGATATTGACAGATTCTTGATTAGTTAGGGTGTCAGGGGCTTTGGGGAGAAGGCAGGAGAATGGGATTGAGAGGGAAAGAGAGATCAACCATGATTGAATGACGGAGTAGAATTGATGGGCCGAATGGCCTAATACTGCTCATGGAACTCATGACCTATGAACTTAATAGTGGCATGAACACTGGAAGGGAGAGAGCGCACGGTGCCTCTTTACTTGGCAGTCAAGGTGGGTGAGATGCACGTGAAGCAGGTGGTATTCACTCCTGTGAAAGCCTGGAGCCCTTCAATGGCCATAGATTGGCATGGCTGGCTGGAGCACGAGTTCAGTTTATTGTCACGTATACCGAAGTACAGTGAAGAGCTTTTATCACATGCTAACCAGTCAGCTGAAAGACAATACATGATTACAATTACATATGAGGGTGGTATTTAAAGTTGTGCTAGTGGCATTTACAGTTATGAGAGTGGCATTGAAGAGGCACATGGAAATGCAGAGAATGGATGAATATGCATCCTACGCTGGGAGAAGATATTGGTTAACCTGGCATGGGCATTGTGGGCTGAATGGCCTGTTCTCGTGCTGCACTGTTCTAAGGACACACTGCATGATTGTGACCAACCTCACTGAGGCCCAACACCGATGCTGGCCTGATCAGGAGAGAAAAGGTCAAATGTGAACATTGCAATTTGTGGTCAATGAAGAAGGAAAGTTGACCGACTGCACCGGTTCTACAGAGTGAAGGTCTGTGTGCCAGTACTGCGACTGAGGACTTCGATGTGGAGTTCAGCAGGGGAGCATGCAGCAAAGGGTTAGCATGAAAGCAGAGGAAAAATGCTTGCCACTTTGCTGCTAAATTAAAGAGCAAAATGAAATGATATGCACCCCTCTGCCAGCCCGTGTTGGCATGTGTGCGTTACAGTGGTTGGTGACGCAGGCAGGCTTCTGAGGAAGCACAGATGGAGACCGTTCAAAGTCTTTGTGTCTCTGTGGAGACTGCGACTGATCCCACCAGAGCTCGGTTCACTGTCACCAGTGCGCAGGTTAGTGTGGAGAGGGAACCGAGGGATGCCAACTGGAACAGATTACATCTCAGCGGGTGCCCATAGCTGCTCAGCATGACCAGAGAGCTGATTCAAGAGAGAACTCAGCAGCCCTCAGGAAGCCGACAGCTCTATCGAAGGGCTTACCTGGGCCAGGGGCACTTCGGTACTTCCAGAATGTGGACTTTGGGCTGTTCAGCGTGGGGTGGGGGGGGGGGGGGGGGTACGTGGGGGGGGGGGAAGAACAATGAACAATGGAAGACCCAACGTGGGGGAGGGGAGAGGGGAAAACAAAGGAAGAGCCAGCGGAGGGTACTTGTAACTTAGTCAGTGCCCTTTATGTGACCTTCAGGCTATCCTTGATCAGGCTTTACTGGCTTTACCTTGCGCTAAACCTTATTCACTTATCATGTATCTGTACACTGTAAGTGGCTCGATTGTGATCATGTGTTGTCTTTCCGCTGACTGGATAGCACGGAACATAAGCTTTTCACTCTACCTCGGTATACATGGCAATAAACTAAACTGAACTGAACTAATGAAGGGGTAAATGGAAACCAGTCTCCTGATATGTGTAGGATGGAACTGCAGATGCTGGTTTAAACTGAAGATAGATACAAAATGCTGGAGTAACTCAGCGGGACAGGCAGCATCTCTCCAGCGATGCTGCCTGTCCCGCTGAGTTATTCCAGCATTTTGTGTCGATCTACAGCCTCCTGATATTTTGTTTCGCTGTTGTGGGTAGATTTCAGAGACCATAGGTAACTGAATTCAAAGTTAGGGTTGATGCATACTCCAGTGTGCCAATTACAGCCAGCTGCAGATTAAGACACTCCACCGCGAATTAGCTGGAATTATTCAAACAGCTTCAACAAGTGGGAGGGAGACAGTTTATGTATGTTAATGTATTCCAATTAATGCTAATGAATGAGACATTATAAACCAGTATCTGCATAGACTGTAAAATGGTAAAGGAAACAGAATCCAGCAATAATCTCACGTAGCCTGTTTATATTTAAGGGTCCGATGCATTATTCACCATGGCACGGCTGTGAAATGCATTGGTCCCCAAGCATCTCTCAGGGGGAATGGGCAATGATAGATTCATCAACATCCAAGTTATGATGAGCTGCAAAGAAATGATAAATGGGAATCTGCTTCAAATGAAGGGAAATGGTAATTAGTTTATTTTAAGTGTAACACTATTCTAAATGGTTCAATATTTAATTGTTAGAGGATTAATTAGTAACCTTATATTTCTTCATTAGAATTTATTATTCTGTGGTGAAATGATAATTAGTGATTCTGCTCCAACTAATGCAACCAATTAAAAATGGTAATTCAATGCTCCCCTTTCCATTCTCTGCAATCAAACTTCACGGGTCATTCTAATTGGCCTGTCCCACTTAGGCGACTTTTTAGGCGACTGCTGGAGGCTTTGCAGTCGCCACATGGTCGCCACATGTTCGCGGGTGGTTTCCGGGGAGTCGCCTTCATGGTCGTGAGGAGTTCCCACATTTTGGGAACTAGTCGCGGCTTCATTATGGTCGCCGAGAATTTTTCAACATGTTGAAAAATTAGCGGCGACTAGAATGAAGTCGCCATGGAGATTAGCGAGAATTCTCGAGCAGTAGGTGGGTCGTAAGGTGGTCTTAGTGGGTTGCCAGGAGGTCGAAGGTTCTCGGAGGTTCTCGTAGGTTTGAGCTGGTGCTGGCCGGGAATTTCATTGGGTCATTGGGGAGAAAAAAAGGTAAGCAGTAGTTTTCAGAACAAACATCGGTTATGTTAAATGTCCGCCGAACTTCACAGCCATGTATCTCTTGCTTCCTAAAAGTTGTCTCCATTCCTTCTCCCCCCTCTCCATCCCCGCCCCCCTCGTCCCCCCACCTTATAAAGGACTTACCGTACACTGTGCTTCAGCTGTCTTAATTACAGCGCCAACCTTCCTGTTCATCGCAGTGTGTCTGTATCGCCTTGGCTTTGCACCGTGGGAATTTTTTAGACAGCGCTCCCCCGCTCCCCCGCTTACCCTGGCCTCCGCCTTTGCGATGGGAGTGTGTGTGTGTGTGTGTGTGTGTGTGTGTGTGTGTGTGTGTGTGTGTGTGTGTGTGTGTGTGTGTGTGTGTGTGTGTGTGCGCGTGTTTGCGTGTTTGCGTGTGTGTGTGTGTGTGTGTGTCCGCTGAAAAATCGCCAAAGTGGGACAGGCCCATAAGGATGCACATTTCCATTTTCCTGAGGGGGAATTTCTTTAGCCAGAGGGTGATGAATCTGTGGAATTCATTGCTGGAGATTGGGTGTTTTAAAAGCAGAGAGTGATAGGTTGTTTATGAGTAAGGCGTCATTGGTTATGGGGAGAAGGCAGGAGAATGGGGTTGAGATGGAAAAATGGATCAGCTTGATCGAATGGCGGAACAGAATTGATGGGCCGAATGGCACAATTGTGCTCCTATGTCTTATAGTCTTATAAACAGTAAAATCAAATCAAAATATTGTACCAATCAGCAAAAAATCTATTAATCACTTTTTCACAACTATGTACTTTTGTACTCCAACTTTGTTCTTCATATACTCCAGCACTTTGTGATTTATGGAGGATTCCCCCATCTGCAGTTCCCTGTGTCTGCATTTTGTCCCCATTGTAAATAGGCAAGGCTTAAGGTGAGATCGCTGACATAAATTAAATGGATTAAATTAAAGATGAGATATTGTATTATACGTCAATTACATTTGACTGTAGTATAATCATTGAATGCCTTTGGCATGTCCTTTGGTTTTATTGACAAGGATTCAATAACTGCATCCAAGCTAGCTCTGGGTGCAGTTTAGTTTAATTTAGTGATACAACATGGAAACGGGCCCTTCGGCCCACTGAGTCTGCGCCGACCAGCGATCATCCGTACACCAATTCCATCCTACACACTAGGAACAGCTTACAATTAACCTGCAAACCTGCACATCTTTGGTATGCGAGAGGAAACTGGAGCACCTGGAGAAAATCCACTCAGTCACACGGAGAATGTACAAACTCCATCCAGACCGCACCCGTAGTCAGGATCGAACAGGGGTGTAATTCGCTGTAAGGCAGCAACTCTACCACCGTGCCGCCCCTATAAATTTTGATCAGATATCTGAAAATGATCACAACATTTAATTTGTGGTTGAATAAAGGCTGTAACAAGTTCAGATGGAGTACAGGGTAATCCAGTGTGAACATGGGACCCAACGGGTCCCACTTAGTCTAGTATTATATTAAATGCTTCTTTATTTCCTCTTCCATCCATATCCAAATGAATCAAGAAGGATTGGGAGTGGCCCTGTTAAATATTTAACTCCACTTGGACAAGTAATGGCCAATGGAAGGATTAGAAACATAGAAACATAAAAAGTAGGTTCAGGAGTAGGCCATTCGGCCCTTCGAGCCAGCACCACCATTCAATATGATCATGGCCGATCATCCAGAATCAGTACACTATTCCTACTTTCTCCCCTTAATCCCTTGATTCCGTTAGCCCAAAGAGCTATGTCTAACTCTCTCTTGAATATATCCAATGAATTGGCCTCCACTGCCTTCTGTGGCAGAGAATTCCACAGATTCACAACTCTCTGGGTGAAGAAGTTTTTCCTCATCTCGGACCTACTTCTCCACCTCATTCATCAGATTTCTTCTTCATAGAAGGAAAATATTACATCCTAGAATCAGCATTCTTCACTCCAAATAGCAAACATTTCAGATTGATCATAAGATTGCGAGTGAACCATGTCTCTGTACGTTGGACAGTAAGACCATAAGATTTATAGTAGTTTGAATCACATTGGAACCTGAAAGTTAGTGATTTTGGTCGGTCAAAATAGTCCATGCTTCCTCTCAAACCCCGAGTCCAGTAAAGGTTTGATTCTCATCATAATTACAAACACACAATATAATCAGTCAAAGTCCATGTGATGAGCATTGGTTGAGCTCCGAAATATCCCCCAATGGCTGCATGTTGGAAGAAATAGAGAGGAAAAATAAACTATATTAAATTAAATACTATCAACTATATTGAAATAAATCTCACACAAAAGGTGGTGGGTGTGTGGAGCGTGCTACAAGAGGAGGAAGATGAGGCAGCTACTGTTACAACATTTAAAATACATTTGCAGGTACACGGATAGGAATAGTTCAGAAGGATATGGGCCAAACACAGGTAGGTGGGACTATTGGAGATGGGGCATCATGGTCAGCATGGGCAAGTTGGGCCAAAGGACCTCTTTCCGTATTGTAAAACTGTATGTCTCTATAAATATCTATTTTGGAAATTATCTGCAGGCATACATGTAAAAATTCAAATTCAAAGTCAGTTTTCACCTTTAGTTATTTAAAAAATCTCATGAATCAGGACTGAGCTATAGGGAGAGGTTACGCAGGCTAGGACTATTCCTTGGAGCATGAGAGGTAATCTCATAGAGGTGTACAAATTGGGTAGAGGCACAGTCTATTGTTCAGAGTAGGGGAATAGAGAACCAAAGGATATAGGTTTAAAGTGAGGGGGAGAAAGATTTAATAGGTGCCTGAGGGGTAACTTTTTCACACAAAGTGTGGTGGGTGTATGGAACGAGCTGCCGGAGGAGGTAGTTGAGGCAGGGACTATCACAATGTTTGAAAACATTTAGGCAGGTACGTGGATAAAACAGATTTAGAGGTATGCTAGACCAAGTGCAGACCCGTTGGGTCTGCTCCCCCAACGCAGCCGTTACCTACCCGCAGCCCCCATGGGAGACGTGGTCCTCCAACTCAAGCGGCTCAAGAATCAGCAGTGCGGCTGTTTTTAAATGGTGTCTTTGAGGCGAGATGCGGGCGCCAGCAGCCGTTATGGTCGCTGGCCAGCAGGAGACGACAAAATGAGTGAGTGGGGGGGGGGGGGGGGGGGGGGGGGGGGGGGGGGGGGGGGGGGGGGGAGGGGGGGAGGAGGAGAAGGATTTGATTAAAAATGTGTACATAAGCATGACAAAATTTAATGAGGTGTGGATACTTGGAATGAAAAGTGAAATCTCTACCGAAATGGAAAAAATCAGGGCGTTTGTGGGTCGGGTGTTGTCGTGGCAATGAATCAAAGGCTGGCACCCACAGGCTGGCAACCACAAGTCAGGCAGAGAGCCAGCAGCCAGCCAGCAGGCACACAGTTTTATATATATACTAGACTAAGTGGGACCCGTTGGGTCCCAGCATCACACAGGAGGGCTGGTCATCCAAAGCAATATCCCACCTCTCCACCAATTCCAATATTGGTGGCCAGTTGGGGGGGGGGGGTCTTTCTGGAGCGCTAGTATGGGTGTTGTGGGCTGAAGGGACTGGTTTCCAGAGGGCTAGTATGCAAATTGTGCGCCAAATGGATTATTGGGCTGGCGTCTCAGTAAATCAAGCCTGTTGTGTTGGCAACTCACTCACGGCTGGTGGGCTGGTAGTTGACACGGCTAATCCTTGAAATTCTATTTCAAGCAGGGTATAAGGCCACCAAATTCAAGTGCAGTTTCTTACCACTTCTAGCAGGGTGCAAGGCCACCAAATTCAAGTGCAGTTTCATACCATTTGAAGTAGGGTGCAAAGCCACTAAAGACAGCGAGTCGTGACCTCTCCCTCCTCCATCTTGCAGAGACTGAGCCACACCCACATTTCCGGGTTTTATAAGCCCGGCCCCCCCCCCCCCCCCCCCCCCCCCCCCCACCGGAAAAGGTGTGGCTTTCATGGAGTGATTGACAGGAGAGAGATTCTCAACATTTTTTAAAAAACTAATAACACTTTTATTTTTCATTGATGGGAAGAATTCTCTGCACCTGCTCAGCGGAGGGGGACTGAGTAAGATGGCCAAAAATCACAGCCGTAAGTGGTAGCGTTTTATCTAAAATCAATATACAGTGCAAACAGGAAGTGCATTTACAGTAGTGCCTTTTAACTTCAAGCCATTGCATCCAAGCCACCATTTGCAGTAAGTAGTGCCTTTCAACTTCAAACCACACCCAAGCCACACCCAAGCCACCATTAGCAGTAAGAGGTGCCTTTCAACTTCAAGTCAAAGCTCCCAAGCCACCATTTGCAGTAAGTAGTGCCTTTCAACTTCAAGCCAAAGCAACCAAGCTACCATTTGCAGTAAGTAATGCCTTTCAACTTCATGCTACCATTAGCAGTAAGTAGTGCCTTTCAACTTCAAGCCAATGCACCCAAGCCACCATTTGCAGTAAGTAGTGCCTGTCAACCTTATGCCACCATTTGCAGTAAGTAGTGCCTTTCAACTTCAAGCCAAAGCACCCAGGCCACCATTTACAGTAAGTAGTGCATTTTTCTACTTCAAGCCAAAGCTCCCAAGCCACCATTTGCAGTAAGTAGTGCCTTTCAACTTCAAGCCAATGCACCCACACCCCCATTTGCAGTAAGTGATGCACTTTAACTTCAAGCCATTGCACCCAAGCCACCATCTGCAGTAAGTAGTGCCTTTCAACTTCAAGCCACACCCAAGCCATCATTTGCAGTAAGTAGTGCCTTTCAACTTCAAGTCAAAGCTCCCACGCCACCATTTGCAGTAAGTAGTGCCTTTCAACTTCATGCCACCATTTGCAGTAAGTGGTGTCTTTCAACTTCAAGCCACACCCAAGCCACACCCAAGCTACCATTTGCAGTAAGTAGTGCCTTTCAACTTCAAGCCAAAGCAACCAAGCCACCATTCGCAGTAATAGTGCCTTTCAACTTCAAGCCAAAGCTCCCAAACCTCCATTTGCAGTAAGTAGTGCCTTTCAACTTCATGCCACCATTTGCAGTAAGTGGTGTCTTTCAACTTCAAGTCACACCCAAGCCATAATTTGCAGGAAGTAGTGCCTTTCAACTTCAAAGCTCCCAAGCCACCATTTGCAGTAAGTAGTGCCTTTCAACTTCAAGCCAAAGCAACCAAGCCACCACTTGCAGTAATAGTGCCTTTCAACTTCAAGCCAAAGCAACCAAGCTACCACTTGCAGTAATAGTGCCTTTCAACTTCAAGCCAAAGCTCCCAAGTCACCATTTGCAGTAAGTAGTGCCTTTCAACTTCAAACCAAAGCTCCCAAGCCACCATTTGCAGTAAGTAGTGCCTTTCAACTTCAAGCCAAAGCACCCAAACCACCATTTGCAGTAGGTAGTGCCTTTCAACATCAAGCCATTGCACCCAAGCCACCATTTGCAGTAAGTACTGCCTTTCAACTGCAAGCCAAAGCACCCAAGCCACCATTTGCAGTAAGTAGTGCCTTTCAACTTCATGCCACCATTTGCAGTAAGTAGTGCCTTTCAACTTCAAGCCACAATTTGCAGTAAGTAGTGCCTTTCAACTTCAAGCCAATGCACCCACGCCCCCCATTTGCAGTAAGTAGTGCCTTTCAACTTCAAGCCACACCCAAGCCATCATTTGCAGTAAGTGCCTTTCAACTTCATGCCACCATTTGCAGTAAGTGGTGTCTTTCAACTTCAAGCCACACCCAAGCCACACACAAACCACCATTTGCAGTAAGTAGTGCCTTTCAACTTCAAGCCAAATCAACCGAGCCACCATTTGCAGTAAGTAGTGCCTTTCAACTTCAAGCCAAAGCAACCAAGCCACCATTTGCAGTAATAGTGCCTTTCAACTTCAAGCCAAAGCTCCCAAGCCAAGCCTACCAGGGGAGGAGGGGGGGAAGGGGGGGGGGAGGGGGGGGGGCGCGGGGAGGGGGGGGGGGGGGGGGAGGGGGGGAGGGGGGGAAGGGGAGGGGGGGGGGGAGGGGGGGGGGGGGGGGGGGGCTTTCTGGAGCACTAGTATGAACCATTTTAGAACCAATAGACATTTTTTTGCAAGCTTTAGAACCAATAGACATTTTTTTGCAAGCTTTAGAACCAATAGTCATTTTTTTTGCAAGCTTTAGAACCAATAGAGACACTTTTTGCAAGCTTTAGAACCAATAGACATTTTTTGCAAGCTTTAGAACCAATAGACATTTTTTGACAAGCTTTAGAACCAATGGACATTTTTTGACAAGCTTTAGAAACAATAGACATTTTTTTGCAAGCTTGAGAACCAATAGACATTTTTTTTGCAAGCTTTAGAACCAATAGACATTTTTATTGCAAGCTTTAGAACCAATAGACATTTTTTGCAAGCTTTAAAACCAATAGACATTTTTTTGCAAGCTTTAGAACCAATAGACATTTTTTTGCAAGCTTTAGATCCAATAGACATTTTTTTGCAAGCTTTAGAACCAATGGACACTTTTTTTGCAAGCTTTAGAACCAATAGACACATTCTGCAAGCATTTTAGAACCACTAAGGGCACTTACATTTGAGTAGACATGTGTTCAGTGTTATTCACAGCTCTGAGAAACGTGACCCTCTGCCTTCCTCCATCTTGAAGAGACTGTGTGGCCCACCACTTTCTGGTTTTATAGTCCCTCCCCCCTGCCGCCAGCGGGGGCAGCAGAGAGAATGGGGAATTTTGTAAAAACATTAATATCTCTGTCATTTTTAATCGACGGGAAAAATCCTCGGCACACATGTGGCGGAGGGGGGCTCTGAGCAAGGTGGCCAAAAATGACAGCCGTAGGTGGCGGCGTTCTCTCGGAAATCACAGCACAGATAGCCAAAACCAGTCAAGAACAGACTTTTAGTAATACAGATAGATATAGAGAGATATAGATAGAAGATAGATATATAAGATAGATAAGATAGATAAGATAGATAAGATAGATAAGATAGATAGAGATAGAGATAGAGATAGAGATAGAGATAGATAGATAGATAGATAGATAGATAGATAGATAGATAGATAGATAGATAGATAGATAGATAGATAGATGAGCCAAATGCAGGCAGGTGGGACTATGTGAATGGGATACGTTGGTCAGTATGAGCAAGTTGGGCTGAAGGGCCTGTTTCCACGCCATATGACTATGAATCTATGATTGTAAGAAACAAGACAGACTAAATCCAATGTGTAGAAAGTTACTGCTTGGAATCCAGACTACCGTAGAAATGTTTAATTGTTCACTTCATCTTCATTGCAACAATGGCTGAACTTCAAAGCTGTTCCTTGCTTGTGAAGTACTTTGGAAATTTTCTGTGATAATATGTGATATAAGTATGTTTATACTTTTTTTAAATATTTCATATGAGGTCCGTGTTCAATGATGGTTGAAGCGTTCTCCAGCAAATCTCCAAACCTGAAAGTGTCAGGTCTCCACAAGCCTTTAAAGAAAGGATTAAAATGAAGATTACATTTGAAGACGGAGCGTGTGTATTAACTTTTAGGTGGATTATCTATTGCTTGGAGAACACTATTCTTCAGAAAATTCCTTCCGACTTCACAATTACTCTTTCAAGTGGAGTGTAAAAATCTGGACATCTTTCTAACCCCTTCTCACAGATTCTGCTTTCAACGCTGAATTTTACATTCATGGATAGACACAAAATGCTGGAGTAACTCAGCGGGTCAGGCAGTATCTTTCCTTTACATTCGTGGATCTTGCCAGGTTATGAATTTGATTAGTTTAAGTACACCATCAACATGATAATGTATCATGTATTCCACGGCACATCCTCCGAAGAACTTTGAGAAGTGGGTGTTGCAGTTTGCTTAACAAAACAAGCTCATTACAGTATTGAAGCCGAGACAACCTTTTTGCTGACCTGGGCTGCCTCATTAAAATGTACTATAAATAGTCTACTTGAAAAGTAATTACCCTGCAATCTTCTGAGCCAATCAATCCTTACTCCGTTTAGTTTTCACATTTTGAAAACCTGAAAACATGGATTACATCATTTCACTAAAACAGTCAAAGCTGTTTAGTTTAGTTTAGTTTAGTTTAGTTTGGGTTGGGTTATGTTAGTTTGGGTTAGTTTAGGTTAGTTTAGGCTAGTTTAGGTTAGTTCAGGTTAGTTCAAAGGTCGGTTTATCATCATATGTACCAATTATGGTACAGTGAAACTCGAATTACCAGTTTGAGAGATTTCAGAGATTTCAGAGATTTAGAGAATTCAGCTTAGAGATAACAGCATGGAAACAGTCCCTTCGCTCCATAGAGTCCACACCGACCATTGATCACCCGTTCACGTCAGTTCTATGTCGTCCCACTTTTACATCCACTCCTTACACACTAGGGCCAATTTCACAGTCCAATTAACCTACAGGCTTGCATGCCTTTTGGATGTGGAAGCCCACGCAGTCACAGCAGGAACGTGCAAACACCATACAGACAGCACCAGAGGACAGGATCAAACCCAGGTCTCTGGCACTGTGAGGCAGCAGCTCTACCAGCTGATCCCAACATTCACATTTCTCCACTTCACAGGTTTAAGAAAACATTTAATTTTCAAGGCAAAATTGAAAAAGTGAAGGGAGGAATAGGAAGATAGGACAGATGAATGTGTGGCTCAGGAGTTGATGCAGGGACAGAGATTCTGATTTTTTAGACCATTGAGATCTCTTCTGAGGCAGAAGTGACCTGGACAAGAGGGTTGGGTTGCATCTGAAGTAGAGGGGGACCAGTATACTTGCAGGGAGGTTTTGCTAATGCAACTCGGGAGGGTTTAAACTAGAGCGGCAGAGGAGTGGGAACCAGAGCAGTAGATCAGGAATTGGAAGGGATGTTGGGAAGGTAGAGGTCAGGGCCCATTAGTCTCAAAGGAAGAACAGGCAGGGAGAGGTGAAGGAATATGGTGACGTTAATGTGTGTATTTCAATGCAAGTCAAGTATTGCAGAGAAAGCAGATGAGGTTAGAGCCTTGATCAGTGATCGGGAAGATGCTGTTGGGGCCACTGCAGAGGCATGGTTGCGAGAGGGGCCCGACTGGAAGCTCAATGTTCCGGGGCTTCGATGGTTCAGACATGATCGAGAGGGAGGCAAAAGAGGTGGGGAAGTGGAGTTACTAATCAGGGAGACTGCCAAGGTTGAACTCAGAAAGGACATACTGGTAGGTTCATCACTGAGGCGAACCTAGGAATAAGAAAGACGCAAGCACTTTAATAGAATTGTACTATAGGACCCCAATAGCAAATGGGAGATAGAGGAACAGATATGAAGACAGATTACTGAAAGATACCAAAGCAATGTTTAATAGAGAACTCAGTCTGAAGAACTGTCTCGACCCGAAACATCAGCAATTCCTTCTCTCCATAGATGTTGCCTCACCCACTGAGTTACTCCAGCATTTTGTGTCTACCTTAGATACCATGGTTGTCTTGGTGGGTAACTTTAACTTCCCTGATATTGACTGGGACTTGCTCAGTGTCAAAGATTTAGATGGGGCAGAATTTGTGAGGTGTATCAAAGAGGGTTTCTTGGAACAGTATGTTGGATAGTCCAACCCGACAAGGGAAAATACTGGGCCTTGTGTTGGGAAATGGGCCTGGCCAGGTGACTGGTACTTCACTGATGGTATTTTGGGGATAATGATGACAACTCTATAAGTTTTAAGAGTGTTTTGAATAAGGAGAAGGCTGGACCCTGTGGTAAGCCACTAAATTGGAGCAAGACAAACCACAGCATTATCATCAGCACAGCATTCTTCCCACCCTGCTTCCTGTAAAGACTCTATCCCCTACTCCCAATCCCTTGCTTTCCCTCTCTCTTCATCCCCTACCCCTTCCCAGTTCTCCCACCAGTCTTACTGCCTCCGACTACATTCTATCTCTGTCCCGCCCACTCCCCTGACATCAGTCTGAAGAAGGGTCTCGACCTGAAACGTCACCCATTCCTTCTCGCCAGAGATGCTGCCTGTCCTGCTGAGTTACTCCAGCATTTTGTGTCTACCTTCGATTTAAACCAGCATCTGCAGTTCTTTCCTAGTATGTTGGGTTTACATGCAAACAAGTTTTAAATACACTCGCATATCTCCCATAATTTTGCACACCAAAGATCAAAATGGTGTAGAGCATGGATCTGTGGCATGGTCTGAGGTAGAGGGCTCATGAATCAGACACCACCTCTTACTTAACCTTGGACCATGACCCCACAGATGAGCACCAGGCCATAACCTCACAGACCATTTCTGGTTTTATCATTTCTTGCTGACTGCCATCCACAGCCTCCCACCTTATCGTTCCCCAGCCCCTCACGGCCCAGTTTTACCTTCTCCCCAAAATCCATTAACAGAACTGCCCTGGCAAACCCATTGTTTCTGCCTGTTCCTGTCCCACTGAATTCATTTCCACTTACCTTGACTCCATCCTTTCCCCCCTGGTCCAATCCCTCCCAACCTATGTCCAAGACACCTCACGCTCCCTTCCTCTCCTCAATTACTTCCTTCTTCCAGGCCCCTCATCTTTATCATATCCAGGTCTGAAGAAGGGACTCGACCCGAAACGTCACCCATTCGTTCTCTCCAGAGATGCTGCCTGTCCCGCTGAGTTACTCCAGCATTTTGTGTCTATCATGAGTTTGAAGTTGTGTTTAGGTGCATTTGGAGGTAATGTGAGTTTGTATATGGTTCGTGACC
This sequence comes from Amblyraja radiata, assembly GCF_010909765.2. Classification (NCBI taxonomy): domain Eukaryota; kingdom Metazoa; phylum Chordata; class Chondrichthyes; order Rajiformes; family Rajidae; genus Amblyraja; species Amblyraja radiata. The sequence goes on along the minus strand of NC_045971.1, from coordinate 27,654,448 downwards.
TTTTACCCAAAGCTTAGTGGATTGTTGGTTATGCTGTAGATTGCTATTTTCTACAGACTATTGGTTTTGCTGTGTGTTTTGTATGGTGCAGGGGGTTTATCACAAGGTCTCTGCAACAGGACTTGTGGTGTAATTGAAAAGAGATTACAAAATATCCACTCACCTGCCACCGCTCAACGGCCAGTTAAATCCTGAGAAAAAGGGAGATAATAGGAATGAGAAAACTGTAAGTGTACAGGTTTCTCAGACGGTAAATGGTATTTCAACGGAAATCACTTTTCTCTCGAGGTCTGAATCTCAAACTAATTAACGCTTGAAAGAATACTTTTTTTTCCCAAAAACAAACTTTATTCAGAATAAAATATTTTAAAACTTTTCCGAAACTCTACATACATTCATTAGCGTTGCATTCGATAGTGATCACAAAACTATTATTATACACATCATACAGCTGAAGCAACTTAGTGGGTCAGGCAGCATCTCTGGAGGAAGGGAATGGGTGATGTTTCGGGTCGAGATCCTTCTTCAGACTCAAAACATCATCATTCATTTTCTCCTGAGATGCTGCCTGACCCGCTGAGTTAATTCAGCTTTTTGTGTCTATCTTCGGTTTAAACCAGCATCTGCAGTTCCTTCCTGCACATTATACCAGGCACTCTTGCCACTCTGCGGCCCCTTGGGGCGACATCCCTTCCCTTGTTTGAGGGGCGTCTCCACCAGACTCTGTCCCTCAATGTCCAGCAGTGGAAGGACGCTAGACTGTGGTGCTCCCCCATACAGCCTTAGTGTTGACTGCACCGAGCTTCAGTGTGTCCCTCAGCACGTACTCCTGCAGTCTGCAGTGGGCCAGTCGACAACGTTAACTGCTGGGAGATCAACAAGGTTTGGGCAGACCAAACAACGTCTTTCAGCAAGTTGATGACCTTCCAGCAGCATCCGATGTCCGTCTCTGAATGTGTGCCTGGAAACAGTCCGTAAATTAGAAAGTTGAAAGGATACAGTGCATTGAAAATTTGGTGCCTTTCAAATAACAAAATGAAGGATATCAGCCAATCTAGGTCCTATGCAAACTGACACCAAAATACCCACGTCAGCATGCACTGCATTTAAAAAGAAACCATAGCCAAACTGTCAATGAATCATTAGGTAATGTAATACTTCCTATTATAGTGAACCTGAAGCAATAGGAGACAATGTGGCTGGTAGGAAGTAGATTGGAATCACGTGGTACTTGAGAAAGTGCTGATACTTTCTAACGCTTTATAACAAGAGTGGATATGAAATCAAATGGCCAATTAACTGCTGAGTGACTGCCCAATCCCAGTCAGTTAGAATTGGTTGTAAGCAAAACACAAAGTGCTGGCGGAACTCAACAGGTCAGGCAGCATCTGTGGAGGGAATGGACAGATCCATTTCGGGTTAGGACCCTTCTTCAGAATTGTCATAGCATTTCCACCACCCTAACCTTCAACAATGGTGCCCCTCAGGTTTTTGCCCAGTGCCCAATTCCCTGCTCTACACCCTGTACACCAGTGTCTGAATGGCCAAGTATGAATCTTTAATCGGGCCGAAACCCTTCTTCAGACTGATAGTCCCACTGAGTGGTCCCCATCAGTCTGAAGAAGGGTATCGGCCGGAAACGTTGCCTATTTCCTTCGCTCCATAGATGCTGTTGCACCCGCTGAGTTTCTCCAGCATTTTTGTGTACCTTCGATTTTCCAGCATCTGCAGTTCCTTCTTAAACACATGAATCTTTAATCTTTAAGTTCACCAATGACACCACTGTTGTCGACCAGATCAACAACAATGGGGAGATGGAAATCTTGTGTCAGCGCATCAGAATATTCTGGCCCTTAACATGAGCAAGATAAATGAATTGGCTGAAGACCCAAGGAAGCAGGAAAGTGAACAATAACAATGGAGCTACTGAAGAGATGGTCAAAAGCTGCAGGTTCCTTGGCACCCATATCACCAGCAATCAAATCTGGTCCCTTTGCACTGATGCAACGATCAAGGAAGTGCATCACTGTATTTAATTTCTGAGGCATCTGGGAAGATTCAGCATGTCTTTGAGGATTCTCTCAAACTTCTACAGATGTGCTACAGAAAGTATTCTGTTGAATACTAGAATGGGAACTGCTCTGCTCTTGACCACAAGAATCTACAAAGAATGGTAAACACTTCCCACTTCATCACAGGCTCATCATTCATTTCCATCCAGTCCATCTTGATAGTGTATTGCATCAGGAAGGCTGGAAGTATCTTCAAGAATGCGTGCCTCCTTGGCCATTCCCTTTTCCCGCTTCTACCATCCGGGGAAAAAATGTAGAAGCTTGAATGTCCCCAACATCCAGACTTAAAAATAACTTCTTACCCACTGCCATCAACTCGTGTACCAATCATCTCTTTCATATCTCCTTCATTGAGATGCTGCCATGTCATCCTAATCTTAATTCTATCTCTTTCAGTTATTCCATTATTTCCCTTGAGTTTTTTTACAGGCTACTTCAGATTGCACTTCAAACTTCGCACCATTCAACTGTTTTACATTCATCATTGTATTTATAGTTGCATCTATCATTGTCACATATACTGTTTACTCTGTGAGTTTCATGCAATAAATTAATCTGATTCAAATGCTAATCTGTAAGAAAGATGGATGTGCGTTAGGGTATTTAATGTGCATGTAATCCACAAAGAGACAAATGCAGATAATGTATGCGTTTTGCAGAACTGAATGCATTTGTGTTGGGCAATACAACTGTTTGGAGCATTGATTTCCAGGAATTCTTAATTGAGTGATGAAGGTGTGGTTCGGGCAACAATTTGCAGCTGCAGTAATTCATGGGCGGCACGGTGGCACAGTGGTGGAGACCTGGGTTTGATCCTGATTATATGTGCTTGTCTGTACAGAGTTTGTACGTTCTCCCCATGACCTGCATGGGTTTTCTCCGAGATCTACGGTTTCCTCCCACACGCCAAAGATGTACAGGTTTGTAGGTGAATTGGCTTGGTAAAATTGTAAATTGGCCCGAGTGTGTGTGTAGGATAGTGTAGGTGCGCGGGGATCGCTGGTCAGTGTGGACTCAGTGGGCTGAAAGGCCTGTTTCCGCGCTGTATCTCTAAAATAACAAAACTAAATTTGTTGGTAGTTAAACTTTGTTGCTGGATCCGCACCTGTGTGATCACAAAACCTATTCAGTTACTTGGGCCAGGTAATGGCGCAACACTTTAGCACTGACACCACTGGGGTCAACACAACCTCTGGAATTAATCACAGTTAAAATAAAGTAAGAGGGAAAGACCTAGACTGGCAGCACTAAAGTGCTTTGAATCTTTATACATGGGAATCCCATGCAACAGCACTGATTTCATATGTGATTCTGTTGGCCAATAATTTTCTAAGCCACATAACCTCATGTAAACCAAAGCGATCATAACTATCCAACCATTTTCCCTATTAAAAACCTAAGAACAATTAACTATGCTCATGAATATGGAGGAAATTAATTGTATCTTCCAGTGAAAGGCTATGAGTTAAATCAACAAACATACTATCATGTAGACACAATGAACTGCAGATGCTGGTTTACAAAAATGGACACATATTGCCGGAGTAACTTAGCGGGTCAGGCAGCATCTTTGGAGAACATGGACAGGAGATGTTTCAGGTCAGGACAGCTCTTCAAATTGATTTATATGGTGGGAGGGAGAAAGCTGGAAAAGAGGCGGGGGCAGGACAAAGTATGGCAAGTTTTAGGTGGATGCAGATGAGCAGGCTTTAGATTGGCAGCTGGGTAAGCGAAGACCAGAGATGGGACGAAGACTAACGGAGATACGGAGAGAAGAGGTATGAAATGTGAAGTCAGAGGAAAGGATGTAGGAGGAAGGAGACGGGAGACGGGAGAAGGGAAAGGGTTGGTGTTGGTGGGTGAGTTACCTAAAATTGGAGAATTCAATATTCATACCATTGTGGTGTAAGCTACCCAAGTGGAATAGGAGGTGCTGCTCATCCAGATTGTGCGTGGCCTCCCTCTGGCCACACTGTCCTGTTGTTTATATGTGATTGTAATACTTCAGCAATAGATATTTCAAGAGGATATTCATTGATACTTTTCATTCTATTAAGAGCTATTTATAGTATTTTTCCATCTCCACAGAATTACACGAAGCAATACTATTTTGTTGATTATTGCTATGACACATACAAAACGATACGATACTATTTTATTTATCCCAGGAGGGAAATTGATCTGTCAACAGAAGGTATGTTACAAAACTTACCTTCAGCGGCGCTGTAATTCTGCCACTGGCCGTGTGCGCGATTTTGGGGCTTTTGAGGGGGGGGGGGGGCGGGGTTAAAACGGAGTTTTTTTCCCGACCTGGTCCTGTATTATATTTAGAAACATAGAAAATAGGTGCAGGAGTAGGCCATTCGGCCCTTCGAGCCTGCACCGCCATTCGATAAGATCATGGCTGATCATCCAACTCAGTATCCCATCCCTGCCTTCTCTCCATACCCCCTGATCCCTTTAGCCACAAGGGCCGCATCTAACTCCCTCTTAAATATAGCCAATGAACTGGCCTCAGCTACCTTCTGTGGCATAGAATTCCACAGATTCACCACTCTCTGTGTAGAAAATGATTTTCTCATCTCGGTCCTAAAAGACTTCCCTCTCATCCTTAAACTGTGACCCCTAGTTCTGGACTTCCCCAACATCAGGAATAATCTTCCTGCATCTAGCCTGTCCAACCCCTTAAGAATTTTGTAAGTTTCTATAAGATCCCCCCTCAATCTTCTGAATTCCAGCGTGTACAAGCCGAGTCTATCCAGCCTTTCTTCATATGAAAGTCCTGCCATCCCAGGAATCAGTCTGGTGAACCTTCTCTGTACTCCCTCTATGGCAAGAATGTCTTTCCTCAGATTAGGAGGCCAAAACTGTACGCAATACTCCAGGTGTGATCTCACCAAGACCCTGTACAACTGCAGTAGAACCTCCCTGCTCTTATACTCAAATCCTTTTGCTATGAATGCTAACATACCATTTGCTTTCTTCACTGCCTGCTGCACCTGCATTCCTACTTTCAATGACTGGTGTACCATGACACCCAGGTCTCGTTGCATCTCCCCTTTTCCTAATCGGCCACCATTCAGATAATAGTCTACTTTCCTGTTTTTGCCACCAAAGTGGATAACCTCACATTTATCCACATTATACTGCATCTGCCATGCATTTGCCCACTCACCCAACCTATCCAAGTCACCTTGCAGCCTCCTAGCATCCTCCTCACAGCTAACACTGCCCCCCAGCTTCGTGTCATCCGCAAACTTGGAGATGTTGCATTCAATTCCCTCATCCAGATCATTAATATATATTGTAAATAGCTGGGGTCCCAGCACTGAGCCTTGCGGTACCCCACTAGTCACTGCCTGCCATTCTGAAAATGACCCCCAATACCGTGTGCTTTAAGTTTGTATACTTATTTGTTGGAGTGCAAGATGTTGCTAAAGAATCGTTCCTACGGCCGTTCTGTGTGTTTTAAAAAAAAATTCACCCGACAAGTTAATCGCTGGAATGATTTTAAAATCAGCTTCTGAAGCCGTCAATGCCGACAACTGGGACGGATTTCATGGAGGACCAGGTAAAAGAAAGTAGTTTATTTTTATGTATAAAAGTGTTTCTTAAGATGTATTTAATTCACATTTTAAGTTGCGAAACGGTGATTTTTCCCCCCGAAGAACCAGCAGTGTATTTGCTGCCGATATGGAGGACTAAATTCACCGCATCCTGAACATTCTAAATGGTCCCGTTCCAGAAAATCCCACTCGCAAGCTGATTTAAATGGCCATTAATTTACAGGTATTAAACATTAAATTCCTTCTATTTGGCCTATAAACCCATGACAATGAGATTTAAAAATTATGTTATATTCTGAATTCTTGTGTGAATGTTATTTGGACACTTAGGCTATTAAAAATGTTAATCTATTCTTAAGAAATGGACAGATGTTTAGATCTAGTAATTGAATTTTGTAATTAGCTACAATTAGGTAACTAATTATATGCTTTAATTTCAAGTAATCTAAGTAAGATTGTTTCATATTTGTATCAGAATGCTTCAATCTACAATAACTGAAAATTTCTTTCAGTTCTCTTAAATTTTAAGAAAGTTATCGGCTTTTAAATGTTCTCGATCACAGCTTTTGTGTGAAGTCAATGAAAAAGCAATAGGGAACAAGATGCCAATTTCCGAGCATGAAAATGGCCATAACTTTTTTAATACTGAAGATATGAAAGTGAATTAGGTGTCAAATTAAACTTCTTTTTATGCTTTATCTGATGGGATAAATTAAAGACTTGATTTTTTAAATCTCAAAATTTTGTAACAATGCTATCAACAGACATAAAACACAAAATACATGAAACATGAAATTAAAGTGATGAGTGGAAAGGCTTGGGGGATGAGCAAAGATCGGGTGGGGGTGGGGGGGGGGAGGATGGAGGGGAGTCGGCCGACCCCATGACAGAAGGGAGAGGAGTTGTACAATTTGATAGCCACAGGGAAGAAGGATCTCCTGTGGCGTTCTGTACTGCATCTTGGCGGGGATGTACAGTGATAACCTTAACATAGTTTATAGATCTTGTCATGAGACTTTCACCCCTCTGCCAGAACTTACTTTGCAAGACCACGATGTTTACCGATCATTTTACTGACGGTGGACAATGCTGCAGTGGTGACTACAGGTGCTGTCTGTACGGAGTTTGTATGTTCTCACTGTGACCCTGTGCTCTGGTTTCCTCCCACACTCCAAAGATGTGCAAGGTTTTAGGCTATTTGGCTACTGTAAATTGTTCCTTGTGTGTAGGATAGAACCAGTGCATGGGGGGTCGCAGGTCGGCGTGGACTCGGTGGGCCAAAGGGCCTGCTTCCACACTATATCTCTAAACTAAAGTGAACTAATCAGCCCTTGGTCCATGACTTGCTCTCGATAGCTGGAGTAAGGACAATGGTTTTTACACGACTGATTGAATGACTTTTAATCCAATCAAGGGACATGAACTGGAGCATTTCTCCAAGCATGATCTGATTGATTTCTGCACCAGAAAATTAGTTAAGTAAGTATACCGAGGAAATCCAACAAGTCATAATTACTGAGCAGCAGCATTTCAATTTATTACTGTTAGAATGAACAAAGAGGAGATAATGCCTGTCGTAGAATGAATGGGAAAGTTGTGAATTGTTCTATGGAATCTACCTAAAAGTGGTCTCACAGACAGTTATTGAAAATAGAGTTTATTAATTCTAACAAAGGCCTCCTCAGAAAATCTTAACGAGCTTTAAATCTGAGCCCAATCAATAACCATTTCTCAACCACTGAAGAAAAGGTTTGATAATTACTATAAACCGCATATTTTAACTGGAGCAGTAATTGATTTGGAGTATGTGAGATAACAGCTTGAATGGCAATCTTGTGGGTATTGACCCAAATTGACATCTGACATATGGGTGAATCTGTAGCAAGCACAAGCACGCCTGCAAACTGATTACATCAAACTGATTACATCAATATGTTGCTTTTCACTGCATTGTTGTACAAAAAAAAATCATATCTTTATAAATGCAATATGAATGCAGTTCATCAAAAAAGGGAAATAACGCAGGTGATTCAAAGCCCCGGTGAATTGCTGCAATAGCAGACGCTGTTTAAATGGAACAGAAATTGGTGCCAAGCACCAAGAAGAGACTGAAGAAAGGTCTCAACCCGAAACGTCACCCATTCCTTCTCTCCAGAGATGCTGCCTGTCCCGCTGAGTTACTCCAACATTTTGTGTCTACCAAGAAGCTGTGATAGTCACAGCTCACAAGTAAAGGCTATCATTTGGGGTGGCATGGTTCAATTCTGACTTGGGATGCTGTCTGTATGGAGTTTGTATGTTCTCCATGTGACCGCATGGGTTTACTCTGGGTGCTTCTTCTTCTTGCGTATGGCGTGCACAGCCTAAGGTTGTAGGACAACTTGTTCTATTTGATCTTATTTGATTATGCACGCCAGGTTGAAACAGGGCGGACCAAGTGAAGGTTGCAATCTCCCACCCCAACTCTGGGTGCTCCGGTTTCCTCACACACTCCAAAGATGTACAAGTTAGACTGGCTTCAGTAAAAAATTGTAAATTGTCCATAGTTTGTAGGATAGTGCTAGTATGCAGGGATCATTGGTTGGTGCAGACTGGATGGGCCGAAGGGCCTGTTTCCGCGTTGTATCTGTAAAGTCTAAAGTACTGCACTGGATTTTTCAATAGAAAATCTGAATATAATCAACAAGTCTGCTCAATTAGATTCTTGTAAGAATCTTTCACCTGTTCAATAAGCTAAATCAAGTCAGCTGTAAAGCCCTCTGGCGTTTTTGCTTCTCAAAGGAGTTTGGGTTTGAAATTCCCCTATGACACAGAATCTGATAGGATTATATTAACCAGATTGCTAAGAATAGGCGGGCAGCACGGTGGCCTAGCAGTAGAGCTACTGCCTTACAGGTTCGATCATGACTGCGAGTGCTGTCCGTGTGGAGTTTGTACGTTCTCCCCGTGACTTGCATGGGTTTTCTCCGAGATCTTTGGTTTCCTCCAAAGAAGTACAGATTTATAGGTTAATTGGCTTGGTGTAAATGTAAAGTTGTCCCTAGTATGTGTAGGATAGTGTCAGTGAGCAGGGATCACTGGTCGGCGTGGAATCGGTGGGCCGAAGGGCCTGTTTTCGCACTGTATCTCTCAACAAAACTAAAAACTAAATAGAGCCGAGAGGATATTTCAACCTCATTGCACCTAAAACTCAAGTGTCAGTCACTGTCTTCGTTCTATGGCTCGGAACAATGTGTTTCAATTGAGAACAAAGCACTACGGTGGCAGAGAATCTCACACAGACGTTATTAATATTTATTACAGGTGATCGGATGTCATTGAACAAGACACAGAGCAACTTTGCAGTTTCTATCTTTGGCGCTCTCCATGAAAGTATTGCAAACTGTACCAAACTTCTCAGTAGCCTTCATCAAAATGTATCATCACAGATAAAAACATATGGTTCATCTGTCTCCGAATCCTTTGAAACTGTCCATGTTTCGACATAGCTATTCACTTCAAAACTATTTTTTTGCCAAATAAAATTCCTTGAACTAATTCGTAAATTACAAAGCATAGGTCAACCTTCTTTCTTCTATTATCTGTTATTTTTCAATAGAAATGTTATTAGATCCCTTCATTTAAAGTTATTACATCTGATGCTGTTTTAATCATTTATTTCCATGCGCCAGCATTTCTTAAATGCCATACGAACACATCAATTAATAGCAGATGGATCCAGCCTTCTTTAAAGAATGAGACTGATAAGTGTTGGCAAGTGTTGCTGAGGCAGAGGTGAGGTATAAATGAAAGGGAAGTTGGTTTGTGTGCAATTTCATGCCGTCTTGGATGGAGCTGTTCCCAAACCATGCTGCGAGCTACGAAACCACTAAACTACAAAATCTACGAAACTTTCTCAAAATTACTTCAAACAGTTACATCCTTCATTAAATTGAGAACAATCTGCACACATTGTTCTTGATATGATTACACCAATACTCTATGTTTAAACTCCCTATTTTTGAATTCAAATCAAGAGTGTTTAATTTACAAATGTACTGAAAAGACAACAATGAAATTCTTACCCACAGCAGCACAACAGGTCTATAAACACAGTATTCATAGGTAACACAATAATTTAAAGTTCACTAAATGTAAAATATCCTAATATTAGTGGAAAGAGAGTCAACAACTTCAAGCATCTGGGCGTGCATATCTCTGAAGACCTGTCCCTGGCCCAGCACATTAATGTAATCATGAAGAAAGCCCTTCAATGCCTCTGCTTCCTTGTACGATTGGGGAGATTCGGAGAAAAGCCGTAAGACGCTAGTGCAACCACAACAGTTTGTAGTTCAACGTTTAGTTGGTGTTTGTAGTGCTCAAGAGCCATCTATTTTTTACTATGTTGAGACTATGATCCAATATTGTTATGATGATTACGACTGCACACGATACCAATTAAGATTTTAAGAATGTTCCAAACAGCACTAAAGTCCCAATGAAACACATCCAACTAGTATCCTTTTACAGCAACTGGAGAAAGCTGACAGGCTCCAAAAGAGCTGACAGAGGCCAGAGCAGGCGCCTTCTAAACAAGTCTGGAAAGAAGCGTGTAACAATAGAACAAGCAATTATTCTAATGATGCCATGGTCCTGGGATTAAGTGTGTGTATAATCTAGTCCTTTGCTTCCATTAAAATAATCGAGGATACGCCGGTGTGATTCATGGAGAGTCATGAGTTGGGCGGCACGGTGGTGCAACAGTAGAGTTGCTGCCTCACAGCGCCAGAGACCCGGGTTCTATCCTGGCTATGGGTGCTGTCTGAACGGAGTTTGTACATTCCCCCTGTGACCACAAGGTTTTTCTCCAGGTGCACCGGTGTCCTCCCACATTCCAAAGACGTGCAGGTTTGTAGGTTAATTTTCTTTGGTAAAAGTATAAATTGTCCTTAGTGTGTAAAATAGCGTTAGTCTACGGGGTGAACGCTGGTCATTGCGGAATCGGTGGGTTGAAGGGCCTGTTTCCGTGCTGTATCTCTAAAGTCTAAAAAGTCTAAAGTCTAAATCTAGTGGAGGAAAGAGACAGATCGGGACCCTTCTTCAGACTGATGCAGATTTAGTAAAAGGTCAGCTCCAATAAAGCAAAAAGGAGAAAATACAATCAGAAAAAAAATACGTAACGTCAGCAATCTCACGGCAGTGTTAAATCTGCCCCATTAATTTACTTTGGATAACAAAATGTAAATTATAACCTATCACCATGAGTCCCTTTGCTAACTGTAGACCTCTTACCAGGGCCAGTAGGTGAAATGACTAATGTACGGTGTTAGTAGAAACAAACGAACAGCAGACACTGGTTTATACCAAAGATAGACACAAAGTGCTGTAGTAAATCAGCAAGTCGGACAATATCTCTGGCCCGAAACTTACCCGACCTGAAACACCGAAGATACTGCCTGACCCACTGAGTGACTCCAGCACTAGATGTCTATCAATGTGTAGTGACTATGTAGGTGAGTGCAGGATCTGTACTCTGTACAGGAGACAATTGCAATGTGGGCAGATTTAAATGGATTTAGTGTTGATGGGTGTTTAATAGGCCATGGAGATTTGATGGGCTGAAGGACTTGTTTCCATGTGGTGAGATTCTATGACATCCATGACTTCTGACAAAATTGCACGCAGAATTGAACTACTTACATTCAAAACATTTATTTAAAATTGATCTTTTGATATTCAGTTATTTATGTTAAGTGAAGTCCTATCAAAGGAAGGATGCAACTGCTGATATTACTCCTCCTTTATTAGTCTACTTTAGCGATACAGTGTGGAAACAGGCCCTTCAGTCCACCGAGACCACGCCGACCAGCAATCACCCATAAACGAGTTCTATCCTACAAACATTAGGTACAATTTACAGAAGGTAATTAACCTATAAACCTGGCATGTGGGAGGAAAGCGGTCAAGGGGAGAACGTACAAACTCCGTACAGACAGCACCCATAGTTGGGATCGAAACCGGTCTCTGGTGCTGTAAGGCAGCAACTCTACAGATGTGCCACTGTGGTGCTGTATTATTGTAACATTAGTGAACGCTTCTGTTTTGCTTTGTGAATGGTGATAACTCATACAGCTCAGTGGATCCAAATAAACACCCACGTTGATGAACAGCTTTTGGCAGACGTTGTCTGTACTTCTGAGTATTCACAGAATACCGTTTTATTCTGTTTTATTAGCCTTTTCTTTGGATTCTCCTGGGATCCAAGAATTAAACATGTTGATTCTGATTTTGGAAGTTATTTATATTTGGCAACTGTTCACTTTATTTACTGGTCTCAGCTTCTGGTGGCCAGAGGTTTGGTGAAGGAGCATTATAGTTGAGTTTAGTTCAGAGTTACAGCACGAAAACAGGCCCCTCAGCCCACCGAGTCCTCACAGACCAACGATCTCCGCACATTAACACTGTCCTACACACTAGGGACAATTTTACATTTATAAATTTACTAGACCAAGTGGGACCCGTTGGGCACCGTTCCCCCAATGCAATATTCCACCACTCACCCGTTCCCCCAACACAACCCGTTTCCACCACTCATCTGTTCCCCCAACGCAACCAGTTCCCCTAACACAATATTCCACCACTCACCCATAGCCCCCAAATGCGCAGGTGAGGCTCATTTCTCCTCATCCCCCAACACTCACTTCCCCTCTTCTTCACCCTCCCTCTTCTCTCCCCTCTCATCCTCCACTTCTCCACTCCCTCCCTCAACTCTCCCTCCCACAACTTCCTCCACCCTCGGTCACTGCCTACCCTCAGTCACTCCCTCCCTCCATAACACCTCTCCCATCCCTAACCCCCTTGATGTCATTGTGAGCAAAGATCCTATAGCAAGCAAGATAGTTCACTCGACGAAAAAGACGTAGTACGGTCATGGGCAGATTCATGGGTAATTTTCGGCCTCATTTCCGTAACCGGCTTCCATCTCCACACCAAAGATACCATAGCGGAGCAAAGATACTAGTGTGGAAACAGAAGCCAGTTATGGAAACACCCTCATAAAAATCAAAGTTATTTGGTAAAAATCTTCTCCTCATTTCAGAATTATAATTTATTAACACAAACTGTCCCCCCGCAACGTTGATTACACTGCGAGAGGGGTAACCAAAGTTGGGTTGGGTTACTGAAATGGATGAAAAAAAGGCCCACGTTCCGCTCCGTTGCATACTACACATTCAATTCAATTCAATTTATTGTCATTTGGACCCCTTGAGGTCCAAACGAAATGCCGTTTCTGCAGCCATACATTTACAAACAAATAGACCCAAGACACAACATATTTTACATAAACATCCATCACATTGCTGTGATGGAAGGCCAAAAAAACTTTTCTCTCCACTGCACTCCCCCCCCCCGATGTCAAAGTCAAAGGCAAAGCCCCCGGCGGGCGATGGCGAATTGTCCCGTGGCCATTTAAGCCACGCCGGGTGATGCAAGGTCGCACACCGGGTCTTGATGTTAGAGCCCCCGGCGTGCGCTCGCAAACTCCCGCGGCCATTCCAAGCCGCGCGGGGCGGTGCTGTAAGGCCCCGCTCCAGGAGCTCTTCAACCCCGCAACTCGGGCGGGAGAAGTCGCCGTTGCGGGAGCCCTGAAAAGCGGACTCCCTCCAGGGACCCGCGGGCTCCCGGTGTCACTGTCCGCCAAACCCGCGGTTGCAGCCACCGAATCTCCGGGGGTCGGGCCGCAGCAGCGTCCACCACAGCTCCACCCGCTCTGGACTCGGCCAGCTCCGCGACGGTGAGGTGAGTAGTCAGCACCAGAGCCCCCGGTTTTCCTGTTGGAGGCCGCTCCTCGTTGCAGCCCCAACGACAACGGAGACCCGACAAAGAAAAGGTCGGGTCTCCCGTGCAGGGAGAGATTTAAAAGTTACCCCCAACCCCCCCACACCACCCCCACCCCATCCCCCCCCCCACACACATACCCCAACAAAAATAACAAAAACTACATAAAAAACATAGACATAAAATAATAAAAACGCAGACGGACTGCAGAGGCCGCTGCAGACGAGAGTCGCGCCGCCACTCAGCCCATTGCATTTAGCAGGAGTGGTCTATCTTGCTCCGCTATAGGATCTTTGATTGTGAGGTGGAAGCTGCTGTTTTGTTTATTATGTAAATTAGATCCCATTGTGATGTCATTGTGGGCCGGAGAGCTGCTGACCGGCAGTTTGCATAAATTAGATCCCATTGTGATGTCATATCTGCTAACTGCCACTGCAACTTCATGTGATTTTTCTCAAACTGGATTTTGTAACGTTTAAAATGTGAATAGCTTGTAAAATATACCATCAATCTGAACGAAACATGATACAACACACCACATGATAACGTTGAGTAAGGTGGTCCAAAAATTGTAGCGTTATTGTACACTGTTTTGGCATAATTCAGGGCATGATTTGCAGACAGAGAGACACGCAGACTCACAAACAAATAAGATGAGAGTTTTAGTTATATACTAGACCAAGTGGGACCCATTGGGCCCCGTTCCCCCAATGCAAAATTCCAGCACTCATTTGTTCCTCCAACCCAACCCATTTCCACCACTCACCCGTTCCCCCAACGCAAACCGTTCCCCCAATACAATATTCCACCACTCACCCATAGCCCCCAACTGCGCAGGCACGGCTCATTTGCCCTCATCCCTCAACACTCCCTCCCCCTCCTCTTCACCCTCCCTCTTCTCTTTCCTCTCCCCTATCCCTGCTCCCCCACTCCTCACCTCTCCCCTATCGCACTCTCCCACTATGCTGCCCTTTGCTGATATCTTTTTTCAAATCTGCTCAAAAGTAATTGACTGATAGCTTGAAAGATACAGCATGGAAACAGGCCCTTCAGCCCACCCAGTCCATGCTGACCATTGATCACCAATTCTATGTTATCCCACTTTTGCATCCACTCCCTACACGTCAGGAGCAATTTACAGAGACCAATTAACCTGCAAACCCACACATTATTGGGATGCGGGAGAAAGCCAGATTCTCATTATACCCTTTCTTTTTATTACCTATTTCTTTCTCTTTTATTTCAGTGGCAGTGAACAAAAGATCCTTATTCAAAAAGGTGAAGATGATTTAGACGAACAAATCATCTTAATTTATAAAAACTATTTATGGGTAATTTTTTTGCAATGAAATGGAATCTCAGTTCTGGAGCTGGATATTAAATCTCCATGAAATCAAAGTGAAATTGATCTGCAGCTGGAACCCACTTCTTCGTATTAATTATGTGCCTCTGGGCAATTTGAAATAAATGGGTTTCTGTTAAATATTTGTCAATGAAACTCGGCTCAATATCATAAATGTTACTGACACAAAGGCTTTAAAGAAGTAAAAAGAAATTGCTTCTCCCAGCCATCGAAAGAATCAGCAGTTTAAGGAGAGTTTAGTTCTTGGGCGTGCACATCTTTGAGTTAGAGCTTAGGTTTGGTTTTAATTTATTGTCACGTGTACTGAGGTAAAGTGAAAAGCTTTTGTCGCATGCGATCTAGTCAGCGGAAAGACAACACATGATTACAATTGACCCATCCACAGTGTACAGATACACAAAGGGTGTAAGATTTCACACAAAAGGGTTGTGGGTGTATGGAATGAACTGGCAGAGGAGGCAATTGAGGCAAGGGCCTGTCCCACTATGGCGACCTAATTTGCGAGTTTAGAAGGGTTTGCGCTCCCCACAAGCTCGCAGCATAGTCGACACGTGGTCCTAGGAGGTCACTGTAACTCTCCTTCATGCTCGAGAGAAGTACCCGCATACTCGCGGCCTCATTTTGGTCGAGGAAAATTTTCAACATGCTGAAACATTTTCCGCGAGTAAATATTGGTCGGCATGGTTCTTTTGAACTCGTAGTGCAGTGGTAATGGGGTCGCCATGTAGTTACAGGTAGTCGAGGTAGCCATAGGCAATCTCCTTTGCTGACCGGGCATTTAAATTGGTTCATTGGAAAATAAAACGTCAGCATGAGTTTTCAGAACCAAGGAAAACCGACCGTGAATGTTAAATGCCCGCTAAACTTTATTAAAAGTTGTCTGGCTTCTTAAATGTGTCTCCACTCCTTCTTCCCCCCTTCTCTCCCCTTCTTCCCTTCTCCACCCTTCCTCCCCCCTTCTCTCCGCTTCTCTCCCCTTCTCTCCCCTTCTTCCCTCCCCCCCCCCCGCTCTTTTAAAGGACTTACCGTACACTGTGCCAGCCGTCTTTTACCTTCCTGTTCATGGCGGGTGTCACCTTGGCTTTGCACCGTGTGAATTTCAGACAGCGCTCCCCCATTTTCCCTGGCCCCCGCCTTTGCGATGTGTTTGTGCGTGTGTGTGTGTGTGTGCTAACGGTCAATTCAGCTTGCGGTTTCATCGTTGATGGTTGATCCAGCTCGCGGTTTTTCAGGCGAGTGCCCCCAAGCTTGAAGGTCGAAGACAGTTGCTGAAAAGTCACATAAGTGGGACAGGCCTTGCAGGGACTATCCCGCTGTTTAAGAAACAGATAGACAGGTACATGGATTGGATAGGTTTGGAGGAATATTGGCCAAACGCAGGCAGGTGGGACTAATGTAGCTGGAACATGTTGGCCGGTGTGGGTAGTGGGCCAAAGGGTCTGTTTTCACGCTGTATGACTATGACAGGGAATAATGCAAATAACGTTTTGTGCAAGATTAAGTCCAGTAAAGTTCAATCAAATATAGTCCCAGGGTCTCCAGTGAGGTAGATAGTAGCTCACGACTGCTCTGTCGATGTTGGTAGAATGGTTGATAACAGCTGGGAAGAAACTGTCCCTGAATCAGGAGGTGTGCGCTTTTACACTTCTGTGCCTCTTGCCTGATGGGAGAGAGGAGAAGAGGGAATGCTTGGGTTGAAACACTTCCTTCTGATGATAATCTGTCCTGGGCCCAGCACATTGATACAATTAGAAAGAAAGCTCACCAATGCCTCTACTTCCTCAGAGGTTTGAGGAGATTCAGCATGTCAATGGTTCTCTATTATCACTTGTACTGAGGTACAGTGAAATTCTTTCTTTGTATACAGTTCAGTCAGGGCCATCTTAATGCATGGGCACGCTGGGCCCACGGGCATAGGGGCCCCATGCTAATCTGTGTATTGTAGAATGTTATTGTAGAACATGAAAACGAAGAAGAACATTGCAAGTACATGACGGCATATTTGATTCGGCATAAAAAAACTGGAAGTGTAGCGGCCCCAGTGCACTGCTTTGCCCGGGGGCCTATACTGCTGTTAAGACGGCCCTGAGTTCAGTAAATTATCACCATACATTAGCACATCACAGATTAAGTACAACTGTATAGAAATATCCCACTGAGACTGCATATAAGAATCACCAGGTTTTGGCACAATTTTCACACGATATTTCACAAGTCATACGATACGATAGTAGACAAAAATGCTGGAGAAACTCAACGGGTGAGGCAGCATCTACGACAAAAATGCTGGAGAAAACTTTTTTTTATCCCAGGAGGGAAATTGATCTGCCAACAGCCATAAAACATAAAATACATGAAACAGGAAATTGAAGTGATGAGTGGAAAGGATTGGGGATGTGCAAAGATTGGGGAGTGGGGGCAGGGGAGTCAGTCTCAGTCTACCCCATGACAGAGGGGGAGGAGTTGTACAGTTTGATAGCCACAGGGAAGAAAGATCTCCTGTGGCGTTCTGTACTGCATCTTGGTGGAACCAGCCTGATGCGAAAGGCCCTTGCGTTCGATGTCGCCGAGTCCCTCCACTCTCCGGCCCTCAGCGGCTTCCCCCTTCGGGTTCCACGGTGGGCGAACCAGGCCCGCTGCTGGGGAATAGTCACAGCCTGATGGTCGTATGAATACTCGATGGAACTTCTATTCTGCATTAGATCAGAAACTCAAACGCTCTCGAATGAAGGAAGCTGCGGAAAGCTGAGTACGAGTCGAGTTTAATTTATTGTCACATGTACCAAGGTACAGTGAAAACCTTCTGTCGCATGCTATCCAGTCAGCAGAAAGACAATACATGATTACAGGGATTAACGTGAATAACATTAAGTGCAAGATTAAGTCCAGTAAAGTCCAAGCATATAGTCCGAGGGTCTCCAATGAGGTAGATATCAGGACTGCTCTCTAGTTGTTGGTGGAATGGTTCAGTTGCCTGATAACAGTATGTGGTGACCATGGCCTGATCTATCAAGTGTACTGACCTTCCCACCATTAAAGGGATCTACAAGAAGTGCTGACTCGGGAAGGTACCACGCCATCAAAGGCCCACATCACCCCAGCCACGCTCTTTTCAGGAAGAAGGTGCAAAAGCCTGATCATTGCGTAGGAAAGAATTGCAGATATTTGTTTAAACCGAAGATAGACATAAAAAGCCAGAGCAACTCTGCGGGACAGTCAGCATCTCTGGAGAAAAGGAATGGGTGACGTTTTGGGTCGAGATCCTTCTTCAGTCCCTGTTGCCTGACCATTGTTCCATCCAGGTTCAAGAGAAGCTTCTCATCAACCATCAGGTCTTGAAGCACCTGCTCAACCCTAATCCTCAGCACTGAACCACTGCGGGCTTTCACTAGTGCGGTTGATCTACTTTGGTTTTTACACTATCACGGTCCAGTTAACTTAAAATAATTGTTAATTTATTGCACATTTATTTCTGTTATTGTATTCTGTAAAGCTGCAGCAAGTAAGAATTTAATTGTTCCAATTCCGATCTGGTACATAAGAAAATAATCACTTTCACTTGAAATGTTAAATAGAACATCTAGAATATGTTTCCATGCACCAGATCAGACTTAGACTTTAGATTTTAGAGATAAAGTGTGGAAACAGGCCGTATAGCCCACCGAGTCCGTAGCAACCAGCGATCACCCCATCCACTAACACTATCCCGCACACCAGGAACAATTTTACAACTTACTGAAGCCAATGAACTTATAAACCTGTATCTCTTTGGAGTGTGGGAGCACAAAACCACGCGGTCATGGGGAGAACGAATAAACTCCGTGCAGACAGAACCCATAGTCAGGATCGAACCCGAATCACTGGTACTGTAAGGTAGCAACTCTACCGCTGCGCCATCGTGCCGCTTTAATCCTTTTTAAGTTGTTTATTTCACATTTACATAGCAGTTGTAGAGATGGTGGAGATGAGTAACACGTGCCTTTAAGGGCAAGCTAGTTATCTCTGTGAAGAAGAAAGGAATAGAAAGATAGGATAAGGTGAAGTGAAGTTAGAAGAGAAAGAGTAGTCTCGTGCTGAACATAAATACCAACACTGAGACGACAGATTAGATGGCCTTTCTCTGTGAGATAAGTTGTATGAATTTATGGTGTATAATTCAAACTAAAATCTCCTACTGTTGCCAATTCCTTTGACTTTTCATATTTATTAACAAAATCTAGTGGAATCTCCAAGAAATAATCTGTCCCTGAGCGAACGTTGATTTAAACCCGCAGTTCTAATAATAGATTCATAGGGACAGTGATGGGCTGCTTTTGGTATTAAAAGAAAAAAAGATGTTGATTATATTCAGATTTTCTATTGAAAAATCCACTACAGTAAAATCCACTACAGTACAATCGAACCATGCCACCCCAAATGACACTTGTGAACTGTGACTATAGTGAGATCTCCACCTTCTTGGTAGACACAAAATGTTGGAGTAAAGGCCTGTCCCACTTGGCCATCATTTACGCGACAGGCTGGTAGCGACATAATGCGTCCGCACAGCCGTTTGGAGCGCTTGCCGTCATTTGAAAATAGACACAAAATGCAGGAGTAACTCAGCGGGACCGGCAGCATCTCTGGAGAGAAGGAATGGATGATGTTTCGGGTCGGGACTCTTCTTCCGTCTGAAGAAGGGTCTCGTCCCGAAACGTCACCAATTGCTTCTCTCCAGAGATGCTGCCAGTCCCACTGAGTTACTCAAGCATTTTGTGTCTATCTCCAATCGTCTTGGCCCCGCTCTGGGTGTAGGATCCGCAACGGCCATGAGCCCCAGGCCGAGCTCGGCGATTGTTTGCCTGCTTCTGCTGCTGATGGAGGTGAGACGTTGCGCCGCGCCAGGATATTGGGCCTGTCCCACTTTGGCCGTCAGTTATGCAACAGGCCGGTGGCGCGCGAAGATTACGTGCAGGACAAAGTCCACACTCCTCCATGCCACTCCACACTCCTCCACACCACTCCACGTGCCCGTCCCGCGCTACCCACGCGCTACCCACACGCTACCCACATGCTATTTGGTCGCGTAAATGGCGCATGAATGACGGCCAAGTGGGACAGACCGTTTTTTAAAAATAATATTTTTATTAGATGCATATACATATCGTAATCAAAACACAATTTGTTTATCAATTACATATTAACACAGCTTCTATTTGTTTATTTTTTTTATAGATAGAAAGAAAGGGGAAAAAAATATGAAAAAATAGAATAAATTACCAATAATACAGCTTTGGAGATAGGTCCATAGATTATAAAACGTAACTATTCATCTAATCCTGGATTCAGGTTTCAGTCAGGCTTCCGTGATGGACCAATTTACCCTTTCAGAAAATCATTAAGTGGAGACCATATTCTAGCAAATAATTCTGGTTTGTCAATTAAGACAAGTCTAATTTTTTCCAAATGTAAGGTCTCCGACATCTTCATAGTCCACATTTTATTTGTGGGGGTTGTTGGGTTTTTCCTAAATTTTAATATTAATTTCTTCCTAATTATTATGCTATAATCAAGGAAATTTCTTTGGCTTGTTGTAAGTTTTAAACTTTGTTCTGATGTTCCTAATATTATTAGTTTTGGATCGGGATCCAATTGGATACTAACAACTTCAGAAATAATTTTTAAAATATCCGTCCAGAATTTTTAAATTTTTATACAATTTACAAAAGTATGAGTTAAATTAGCCTCTGAATATTGACTTTTTTCACAGATTGGGACAGGCCCTTAACTCAGCGGTTCAAGCAGCATCTCTGGAGAGAAGGAATGGGTGATGTTTCGGGTTGAGACCCTTCCTCATATATTATAAGCACAGATTCTACACATCCTATTGAAGCTGACAATTAAAACTGTTAATTAAAAATAGCCAAATGCTTGTAACAATGATACACCACCAAGGATTTGGTAAGCGCTGATCTATTTTCTGCCTGTACAGCTCTAAGTGTCTTGTATTAAGATTGATGGAATGATGTGTGACACCAGTTGGATTAGGGTTACAATGGTGTTAATGTTTCAGCACCTTTCCTGGTGTTCACAGCTGTGCAGTGAAGGACTCCTGCATATATTATACCAGTCAGGTCCCACTGTGTCCCATAAGCAACACATTTGTGAAATTTGTTGCTTATGTGAAATTCTCCAGTCCCCTATTTAACCAAAGCCCTCCGTGAGGTAGCAGTGTTTGTAAATAGAGGGCAAAAAGAATTTTAAAACATATTTATCACTCTGCCTTAACTTAGAATAATCGATCATTTCTTGTCGATTTATTCCTGCTATTATATCCTGTAAAGCTGCAGCAAGTAAGAATGTAATTGTTCCAATTCCATTCTGCTGCATAAGACAAATAATCACTCTTCATTTGAAATGCTAAATAGGACACTCTTGAATAGGCTTTTATGCACCAGATCATTAGACTTTAGACTTTAGAGATTCAGCGTGGAAAGTGGCCCTTCGGCCCATCGAGTCCGTGCTAACCAGTACACTAGCACTATCCTACACACCAGGGACAATTTTACAACTTAACAAAGCCAATTAATTTACAAACCTGTACATCTACGGAGTGCAGGAGTAAACCAGGGCACCCGGACAAAACCCACAAAAACCATGTCATTCAGCCCACCAAGTCCGATCCCTGCGCACTAACACTATCCTGCACACACTGGGGACAATCTACAATTTTACCAAAGTCAATTAACCTACAAACCTGTACGTCCTTGGAGTGTGGGAAGAAACCGGAGATCCCGGAGAAAACCCACGCAGGTCACAGGGAGGACGTACAAACTCCGTACAGACAGCACCCGTGGTCAGGATTGAACGAGTCTCTGGTGCTGTAAGGCAGCTGCGACATAGTGCCGCCTCTCCGGTTTCAACTTTAATAAGGAGAATTTTCCTTGCACTCAAGGGGACAGTGAAATTTGAAATTCGCAACCTTGGACGGTGATGGAAACTAAATCACTGATTGCATTAGAATTTACGAGGATGTTGCCAGGACCTGAGGGCCTGAGCTATAAGGAGAGGTTTGCAAGGCTAGGGCTTTATTCCTTGCAGTGCAGGAGGGTGAGGGGTGATATTATTCATAGAGGTGTATAAAAGCATGAGGAATCAATAGGGTGAATGCACAGAGTCCTTTTACTCGGGTTAAGGTAATCAAGAACCAGGAGCATCGGTTTGTGAGGGGGACAAGATTTAATAGGAACCCGAGAGGCAACTCCTTTACATAGATAGGTGGGTATATGGAGCGAGCTGCCAGAGGATGTTGTTGAGGCTGGTACTGTAACAACGTTTAAAAGGCATTTGAATAGGAACAGTTAAGAGGGATGTGGACCAGAGGTGGGCAGGTGCAACTAGTGTAGACAGAGCATCTTGATCAGCATGGGAAAGTTGGGCCGAAGGGCCTGTTTCTCTGCTGTGTGACTATGAATCAGTGATCCACGGGTTTCTGGATATTAAAGACATCAGGGAGGGATATTGGCTCAGGGCTGGAAAGTAGTGTGTGAGCTGGAATTTGCCATGATCAGTTGAATGATGAAACAGCCCTGAGGGGCCAAATAGCCTAGTCTTGCTCCTATTTGTTACATAAAAGAATCACTAAACATGATGGGCATGATTTTGTTTTTTTAAATCAGTTTTGCTCAAAGCTGGTAGTCAGTGGCATTCTTGGTTTATTAAACTTCATCATAAACCTCGACTACACAGTTGCAGAAATCGACCTTGAACAGTTCCCTCTCTCAGACCGTTTTATGCAGGCCTACTCACACTAATTTCTTCCTGTGAACCTTAATCAGATGGAGCTGATGTTCAAAACAGAGTGCCTTTAGCAGCGTGGCATCTGTAACCAATTACATTTGCCTACCAGCCTTCAGATTTTGAAAGGAGTTTGTGTTGCCACTGAAAGCATAATGATTCAATGCTTTATGTTAATGTTCGTTTAGTTTAGAGATACAGCATGGAAACAGGCCCTTCAGCCCACCGAGTCCACACCAACCAGGAATCACCCGTACACTAGTTCTATCCTACATTAGTATGTAGAGCCAATTTACAGATACCAATTAACTTACAAACCTGCACTTCTTTGGAATGTGGGAGGGAAGCGGAGCACCCGGAGAAAATCCATACGGTCACAGGGAGAACGTTCAAACTCCGTACAGACAGCACCCGTAGTCAGGATCGAACCCAGGCCTGGTTCTGGCTCAAAATTTAGAAATACTTAATAATTCAATGGGACTTCTTTGTCACATAAACATATTTCACCTATAGTGATTTTTTTTTGTATATAGTTCAGTAACAATCTTACTATACATTAGGCACAATGATACTTAAGTAGATGATTGTAAGAATAGCAGATCACACTGAGACAGTGCACAAGAGTCGCCACGTTTCCGGTACCATCCGATACTCTTCAAGTTCAGAGTTGTTACAAATGTTAGCGTTTTAACTTGGCCATAAAGGCCCGTTGTCCTGGCGGCGGCACTGGGTTGAAGTTGCTGGGGTCAGCCTGGACAAGCGATGTTGTCAATGCCCTCCGCCGCTCTTGTGTCTGGCTGCAGGCTGCATCTGATCCACCCGCATGGCCACTTGGAGCAGCGCGTGATCTAATCGAGTCCCAGGCTGCTGTGGGGCCTCCAGTGCCCCCCTCACATGTAGGAAGAGCAGCCAATAAAGAGATATACTGACCAGAACATACGTGTGTGTGGGGATGATGGTAGAGAGATGTATTTATGTTCCTTGCTATTGCCCCTGACCCAATCATGCACAGCAGGGAATCTTTGTAAATGGAGTGGTGTCCAAGCACAAATGATAGGTGTATTTGTAATTTGTGTAATGGTAGTATGAACCAACATCTGGTTCTGTGGTGTGGTTGACCGGATAAGCACAGTGATGCAACGGATAGAGCTGCTATCTCAGAGAGCCAGAGACCCCGGTTTGCTCCTGACCTCTGGTGCAATCTGTGTGGAGTTTGCACGTTCTCCCTGTGACCACATTGGATTCCTCTGGGTGCTCCGGTTTCAAGAACGTGCGGGTTTGTAGGTTAATTGGCCTTTCAAAATTGTTCCCAGTGTGCAGGGATTGGATGCAAGACTGGGAGAACATAGAACTAGTGTAAACGGGTGATCGATGGTCGGTGGGCCGAAGGGCTTGTTTCCACTCTGTTTATCTAAATTGAACTAGACCAAATGGTAGAACAGAGTGGACAGGTATTATAGAAATAGATCTTCCCCCAATCCCACATGGAATTCCAAAATATGTTTCTAAACACTTGTATTTTAGATCATTTCTATTTTAGATCAACTTTGATAATCTCCCATGTTTCACTTTAGTATCAATCAGCTGTTGATAAAACTGTTCCAAAACCATTAACCTCTATTGCGCTAACAGTGAAGCTCTCTTTATGAGAGTCATATATTATACCGAGAATTCAGACTGCATTTCGATTTTACCTTAGGGTACAAATTATAGCTGCAAACAGAGTTTCAACACAATCTAAACTCACTGATAAGATCACTACCTTATAATTATTTTTGAGAGTCCCTTATTCTTGATATAGTCGACAGTGCAGTTTGTTTCCTAGTAACATCTTCCCCAAAACAAAAATCACGGCATGTTAATACACCAAGTGTAGGAAGCTGGCTTCAGCCCTTGGGTCCAGGATCATCAGCTAATTTACTATTCATTGGGGTCACCGAATCACTATGTGATTTATTTCAAACTCATCCTGGTGATTTGACCAATAGGCTTTAGACTCAGTTACGAATACAAAATCTCAGGGGCATATGGCATGTCGCTAATGTGCAATGGAGAGATGGAGACAAGAGAAGACTTTTAGTTTAAATTTTAAAGTAGGAAACGACTCCTCAAAAGCTAAACGAGAAACAATATTAGAGTCATATAGTCATACAGTGTGGAACTAGCCCCTTCAGCCCAACTTGCCCACACCGAGCAACATGTCCTATCTATACTAGTCCCACTTGCCTGCGTTTGGCCCATATCACTCTAATCCTGTCCTATCCATGTACCTGTCTAATTGCATCTTAAACGTTGATTGCTTCTTATACGTTGCTCCTCAAACATTAATGAAAGACATGAAGGTGTAAGATTGGAAATTAACTCAGTTATGGGCAGGGAACAGGAGAGATGCTGAGAGGTCAACATGACACAGGGATGGCAAGGTGGCACCGCTGTAGAGTTTGCTGCCTTGCAGCGCCATAGACCCGGGTTTGATCCTTACTACGGATGTGGAATTTGTACATTCTCACTGTGACCGCGTGGGTTTTCTCCGGGTGTTCTGGTTTCTCCCACACTCCAAAGAAATACAGGTTTGTAGGTTAATTGGCTTCTGTATATTGAAAATTGTCCCCAGTGTGTAGGATAGTACTTGCGTATGGGGTGATTGCTAGTCAGCTCGGACAGGGTGGGCTGAAGGGCCTGTTTTCGCGCTGTATCTCTAAAATCCAAAGATAGTGACATTTAAGAGACTTTTGGATAGGTACACAGATATGCCATGAATGGAGAGATATGGATTATGTGTGTAATAGTTGATTGAGTTAATGGTTGGATTAGATAAGTGTTTGTCTTGGCATCGTTTGGCACACACATTGTGGGCCGAAGGGCCTGTTCCTGTGCTGTACTATTCTATTTTCCATGTTCTAGGCCAGGTTATCTGGAAGAATTACGTTCCCAGCTGAAATGAATGTTAAGACCTGATTAGTAATTTGGGTCTGTTACACCCAAGGGCAGGTCCGGAGGGAGACCTGGAGAGAAGTACACCCGAAAACTAGTTCTGCCTACACACTGGGGACAATTTACAGAAGCCAATATCTGTACATGTATCTGTACAGAAGACATACCTGTACATCTTTGGATTGTGGGAGGAAACCGGAGCAACCAGAGAAAGCCCACATGGCCACAGGGGAAATGTACAAACTCCGTACAGACCCATAGTCAGGATCAAACCCGAGTCTCTGGCGCTGTGAGGCAGCAACTCTACCGCGGTGCCACCTCTTTGCTGAAATTTAGTCATGTTGTTCATCATTAGACCAGGGAGATGATGCAGCTGAATCTATGGTTCTGATGAAATACAAATTGAGCATAAGTGATCAGGTTATTGGTGAGTACGTGCCACTTGATTGCATTGTTTAACAATACTTTAGAAACATAGAAATATAGAAACATAGGTGCAGGAGTAGGCCGTTCGGCCCTTCAAGCCAGTACCCATTCAATATGATCATGGCTGATCATCCACAATCAGTACCCCCGGTCCTGCGTTCTCCCCATGTTCCTTCCGTCACTTTAAAGGACAGATGGGACAATAATCATCTGGATCGGGTTTTCCCTTTTCCATGGGAACAGGCTGTACATAGACAATGTAGGCAGTATGTACACTACTGCCCAGGCATTATATCACTCACTATCTAGATGGTGTCCTGCCAGACAAGAAAAATGTAAAGGGTCTGAAAAAGGATCTCAAGCCAAAACGTCACCCATTCCCTCTCTCCGGAGATGCTGACCAACCCGCTGAGTTACTCTAGCATTTTGTTTCTATCTTCAAGGCAAAACTGCTCGCTCCTTATGCTATTATTCAGCAAAAAAACATGCTGTTCTTCCTTTTAATATAAAATGTGTACAAGTATCTGTAGCTGTGGGTGCCCTGCCAATGTAAGGCTGCAACATTTTGCTCAGTTGTAATCACTTCAAGGGACTATAATAGTTTTATTCACATTTCTGAAACTAATAAATCCAGGACTTCATGTTTCTACCCAGCAGAGATTTAAACATCCTTCTTCACTCAGCTCCTGTGAAATCAGTTGTGTCTGTAGAAAATGGGTTTTGTTATTGTGAACCTCTGGGCTATGCACATATCTCTTTATTAGTTTATCCCACCTGGATCGTGGCTGCTCACAAATAAATCCTCACACAGCCCATTATTATCACAGAATTCACCCGCAGCCATTTTCAAACCATCTTCTCTTAATTTAGCACCAACACGGTTTCAACAGCTAGAGTTTTTTTTGTTCTGAAGATCGACACAAGATGCTGGAATAACTCGGAGGCTCAGGCAGAATCTCTGGAGAGAAGGAATATTTCTGTTCAGAACCCCTCTTCAGGCTGAAAGATAGAGAAGGCCGGAACAAAACAAGTTAGGGTGGGATTAAGGATATATGTGGAGTGAACGCACACAAAAAATGACGAGAAGGCACAAAGTGCTGGAGTACCGGCACAGTGGCGCAGTGGTAGAGTTGCCGTACAGAGCCAGTTTGTACCTTCTCCCCGTGACCAGCGTGGGTTTTCTCCAAGATCTTCGATTTCCTCACACACTCCAAAAACAAACAGGTTTGTAGGTTAATTGGCTTGGTATAAAAATGTAAATTGTCCCTTGTGTGTGTAGGATAGCCCTGGTGTATGGGGATCGCTGGTTAATGCGGACCCGGTGGGCCAATCTGCCTGTATCTCTAAACTAAAACAAGTTTGAATATTTTTGATCTGTTGTTTATTACCAGAGCTCCAACACATGTTCATTAGTTCATAAGTTATAGAAGCCGAATTAGGCCATTCTGCCCATCAAGGCTACTCCGCCATTCAATCATGGCTGATCTATCTTTACCTCTCAACCCCAATGTTCTGCCTTCTCATTACCCCTGACACCCTTAATAATCAAGAATCTGCCAATCTCTGCCTTAAAAATATCCATTGACTTGACCTCCACAGCCATCTGTGGCAATGAATTCCACAGATTTACCACTCTCTGACTTAAGAAATTCCTCATCTCCTTTTTACAGGTACGTCCTTTAATCCTGAAGCTACGGCCTCTGATCCTAATCTCTCCCACTAATGGAAACATCCTCTCCGCATGCACTCTATCCAGGCATTCTACTGTGTTAAATGCAGACACGCAGACACAAGAAACTGCGGATGCTGTTAGCAAAAAATGACACAAAGTGCTGAAGTACTGTAACTCCAGTCTGAAGTCTGAAGAAGGGTCCTGACCCGAAACGTTACCTATCCATGTTCTTCAGAGATGCTGCCTGACCCGCTGAGTTACTCCAGCACTTTGTGTCTTTTTTTACATGCAGACATGTTGACAGCCAATTGTTTAGGGTTTACGATGATTCGGACTTGCACCGTGACAATGAGAATCTGGAGAAGGTTGTTAATGAATTGTTTTGGTGCTCTTCATGGTAGGTTAATGTACAGATCGACAGAGTTCTCAAAGTGCTGGACAAGTATCCATGAAACTTCTTAATTGGCACTATAGAATCTGCATGCACCACCACCCCAAATTTTGCCCCATAGAGTCATAGAGTCATACAGCCGAACTTGCCCACACTGGCCAACATGTCCCAGCTATGCTAATCCCACCTGCCCATATGTGGCCCATATCCCTCCAAACCTGTCCTATCCACATACCTGTCTAACTGCTTCTTAAATGTTGGGATAGTCCCAGCCTCAACTACCTCCTCTGGCAGCTTGTTCCATACACCCACCACCCTTTGTGTGAAAAAGTTACCCTTCAGATTCCTATTAAATCTTGCCTCCTTCACCTTAAACCTATGTCCTGTGGTCCTCGATTCACCTACTCTGGGCAAGAGACTCTGTGCATCATCCTTCTGTGCTCCAAGAGTCCCAGCCTACTCAACCTCTTCCTATAGCTCACACACTCTAGTCCTGGCTACATCCTCGTAAATCTTCTCTGTACACTTTCCAGCTTGACAACATTACTTTACTCTAAAGCTGTGCCCTCTGGTTTTTGACATTTCCACCCTGGGAGAAAGGTTCAGACTATCTACTCTAGCTATTCTTCTCATCATTTTTTAAGCTTCCATCAGGTTTCACCTCAGCCTCTGACGTTCCAGAGAAACCAATCCAAGATTATCCCAACCTCTCCTTATAGCTAATAACCTCTAATCCAGGCAGCATTCTGCTAAATCTCCTGTGCTCACTCTCCAAAGCCTCCAAAGACCCAGTCTGAAGAAGGGTCATGACCCGAAACGTTGCCCATTCCTTCTCTCCAGAGATGCTGCCTGTCCCGCTGAGTTTCTCCAGCATTTTGAGTCGACCTCCTAAGCCTCCACATCCTTCCCGTAAAGGGATGACCAGAACTGCACACAATACTCCAGATACGGCTGAACTAAAGCTGCAACATGTCCTCCTGACTCTAATACTCAATAAACACACTATTAGATTATGTTCTGCACTGTCAATAAACCATTACCACCTTTATGCCGCATCTCAGTCTTGTTGTGATGACACTGCAACCTTAATCCAATGGAATTGTAAAAAAAAGAACGTATTTGATTTAGTTTTAGTTTCGTTTATTTTAAAGATACAGCATGGAAACGGGCCCTTCGGCCCACCGAGTCCATACTGACCAGCGATCCCCATATACTAGCATTATCCTGCATACACTAGGAACAACTTACATTTATACCAAGCGAATTATCATATAAACCTGCACATCTTTGGAATGTGGGAGGATACCGAAGATGTCTTCGAAAATACACGCAGGTCATGGGGAGAAAGTACAAACTCCGTATAAACAGCTCCCGTAGTCAGGATTGAACCTGGGTCTCTGGCGCTATAAGGCAAATTTGTCTACTGGATTTCTTTAATGATGCATCTGGCAGAGTAGATGAAGGGGAATCAATGTAAGCTGAAGTAGTGTCCCAGCGCTGCGCTTTGGCCAGCTACTAGTGTTAAAAGTGCCAGAAAACAGATCTCAGAGGCAGCTCAGTGGAGCACATACTTTTCCTGGAAGTGAAAGCGTTGGCCAGTATTCCTCATTTCAGTTGAGGACTATGACAGCATGATCAATTTACCAAGTGGAAAGAAAGCAAAGGAGACAGTTGCTAGAATTGAAGGTTTTACCAAGTAGTTGCAGGCCATCAGCATAATTGTCCAACTGTCAGGTTAAGTTGCAGCTGCCAGTGTGTGCAGCAGCTCTGCTCATCTCCACATGTATTTGTCAGTCCTTGCACTGCACCATGTCTTCTACACTCAAGCTAATTAGTTTAGTTCAGTTTAGTTTAGGGATGCAGCATGGAGGTAGGCGCTTTGGCCCACCAAGTCCATGCCCATCATCTATCGTCCGTTCGTGTTTGGTCTATGTTATTCCACTTTCTCATCTGCTCCCTACACACCAAGTGTTGTTTTTAAAAACACAGGCCAATAAAGGCCATAAGTTCATAAGTTATAGGAAGAGAATTAGGCCATTTGGCCCATCAAGTCTACGCCATTTAATCATGGATGATCTATCTCTCCTTCTCAACCCCATTCTCCTGCGTTCTCCCCGTAACCTTTGACACCCGCACTATTCAGCCTACAAGTCCGCATGTCTTTGGGATGTGGGAGGAATCCGGAACACCCGGGGGAAACTCACACAGTCACAGGGAGAACTTGCAACCTTCCACACAGAATAGCACCAGAGGTCAGGATTGAACCCGGGTCTCCAGTGCAGCTCTACCAGCTGCACTACTTTAAGTGAAGACAGACATAAAAAGCTGGAGTAACCCAGCGGGTCAGGCAGCATCTCTGGAGAAAAAGAATAGGTGACGTTTTGGACGAGACTCTTCTTCAGACTGAGTGACACTCTGTGCTTTTACCAAACTGTGATAAAACACAAGTATCATTGTTACTTTTTTGCATATTTTTCTTTCATTCATTTGTTCTAGATCTCTCGATATCACTGTCTATATCTCTCGTTTCCCTTAACCCTGACTTTCAGTCTGAAGAAGGGTCTCGACCCGAAACGTCACCTGTTCCTCCTCTCCAGAGATGCTGCCTGACCCGCTGAGTTACTCCAGCCTTTTGTGTCTATCTTCGGTGCAAACCAGCATCTGCAGTTCCTTCCGACTACCCGAAGCGAATCTGTATATTTAAAAGCCTGACAAGTATTCACTTTATCATCCCAACTCGTCCCACTCAACCAACTAACAGGCTCAAATCTCCCTCAGTGT
The DNA here is from genome assembly GCF_010909765.2 of Amblyraja radiata. Lineage (NCBI taxonomy): Eukaryota > Metazoa > Chordata > Chondrichthyes > Rajiformes > Rajidae > Amblyraja > Amblyraja radiata. Next base: position 27,623,649 of record NC_045971.1, on the reverse strand, counting down.
GAACAATGTAATCACAATCCTAGTTTCTGCGGCAGCTGAAACTCCCTGGGACTGTCTGACTTATTTTTATTGCTTAATGCTTCATCTCGAATGTCCCTCTAAAGGTAACTGAATCACATTCCACTGAAAATGATCAGAGCCAGATCACAATTGCTCCAGCCTTCACCTGCCAGCCTGACAATGGCATTGACAAAATCGCTGTGGAATTTGAAGTGACCTTATGGCAGCATCGCCTGTCACCGAGCTGAGACACTTCACTTGTTAGAGGTACCTGGGCATGACCAGTACAAACCCATCATAAAAGTGCTTGTCAGGTTCTGGCACCAGGCAGACATAAGTAATTCCACATCCTTTAGTTTTAAATTGAAAACGTCTAAAAAAAAAAATTTACTGGGGTGACTGCAATTAACAGTGGCTATCAAAAAAAAAGCATTACAGGTTTTAAAAGACCATGAAGAGGCAAAGAATCAGAAAGTCTGAAGAACGGTGTCGACGCGAAACGTTGCCTTTTTCCTTCGCTACATAGATGCTGCCTCACCCGCTGAGTTTCTCCAGCATTTTTGTTTACCTTTGATATTCCAGCATCTGCAATTCCTTCTTAAACAAGAATCAGAAAGGATAGTTTAGTGTAGCGATACAGATATCATGGACACAGGCCCTTCGGCCCACCTTGTCCTCGACGACCAATGATCACCCGTACACTGGTACTATCCTACACACTAGCAACAATTTGCAGAAGCCAATTAATGTACAAACCTGTACATCGTTAGAGTGCGAGAGGAAATCGGAGCACCCGGCGAAAACCCACGCGATCACGAGGAGAAAGTCCAAACTCCATACATACAGCACCCGTAGTCAGGATGAAACCCACTGTAAGGCCAGATAAGTTTCAAATAGAAAGATACATTTTAATTCTCCCCGGTGCTGTCAACAGATTTAACTTGTTAAATGAAACCATAAAACGTAGGAGCAGACTAGGCCATTCGCCCCACCGAGTCTTCTCTGCCATCTGATCTATGTTTCCCTCTCAACCCCATTCTCCTGCCTTCTTCCTGTAAATAAGATCACATGGTAGAAAATAAGATACAATGCCACTGTGCTGCCCCCTGTGACCATAATTAACCATTAACCAAGGAACTGCAGATGCTGGTTTACAAAAGAAGACACAAAGTGCTGGAGAAACTCAGCAGCTCATGTTTGTCTGATGCTGCCTGACCCGTTGAGTTACTCCAGCACTAGTGTCTCCTAATCATAGATACTTTTTCTCAATGTGAATAATAATCAGATTCTGATGAGCCAAAGGTTGGTAACTTTAAACAATATAAACTGATTATTAAATTATTTTAATTGCCTGGCTATCAGAAGTCCAAAACAGCTAGAGCAAGGGGCAGCACAATTGTGCAGCGGTAGAATTGCTGCCTTATGCCCCTGTCCCACTTAGGAAACCTGAACGGAAACCTCTAGAGACTTTGCGCCCCACCCAAGGTTTCCGTGCGGTTCCCGGAGGTTGCAGGTGGTTGCCGGAGGTTGCAGGTAGTGGAAGCAGGTAGGGAGACTGACAAAAACCTCCGGGAACCGCACGGAAACCTTGGGTGGGGCACAAAGTCTCCAGAGGTTTCCGTTCAGGTTTCCTAAGTGGGACAGGTGCATTACAGCTCCAGACACCAGGGTTCGATCCTGACTACGGGAGCTGTCTGTAAAGAGTCTGTACGTTCTCCCCGTAACCTGCATGGGTTTTCTCCGGGATCTCCAGTTTCCTCCCACATTCCAAAGATGTACAGGTTTGTAGGCTAATTGGCTTGGTATAATTGTAAATTGTCATTAGTGTGCGTAAGATAGTGTTATTGTGCGGGGATCGCTGGTCGGCGTGGACTCGGTGGGCCGAAGGGCCTGTTTCCGTGCAATATCTCTAAACTAAACAGAACATATAGTCCTCATATCCTTTAAACATTCACAGACACAATAACTAACTCTAATAAACTGTAGCCTCGATATACAAACAAAAAATGGTTGCTGTCGTTGCATCTTGCCTGGGAGATTCAGATTGTTTCGATCATAGTACGTGATTTAACTTTGAAAATAGTAAGGTTTGGGCTAAGAAACTGTACTTTATATTAACATTACCAAAATTTCAGAGTAAGTGATTTAGCTAACCCGGGTGGAAATTCTTCACGTGGACTTTTTCAGATTCTCCAGTGTATGTTAGCTGAAAGCATCACCAACGCTAAAAGATCAAATGGCACAGGAAACAAATACATCCAATTAAAAATTTAAAAGGACTGTGTGAAAGTGAATAGGATTATAGTTTAGAGATACAGTGTAGAAACACTTCCGCCAACCAAGTCCGCACCAACCAACAATCGCCCGGTACACCAGCACTGCCCGATACTCTCGGGACAATTCACTGAAACCAATTAACCTTCAAACCTGCACGTCTTTGGAATGCGGGAGGAAACTGGAGCACCCTGAGAAAACCGACACGATCACAGGGGGAACGTGCAAACTCCATACAGACAGCACCCGTAATCAGGATCAAACCCGGTCTCTGGTGCTGTAAGGCAGCAACCATGGTGCCACTGTGCCAACAAAGAGAGACATATAAATGGATTGTGTAGGAAGGAACTACAGATGCTGGTTTACGTCGAAGATGGACACAAAATACTGGAGTGACTCAGCGGGACAGGCAGCATCTCTGGAGAGAAGGAATGGGTAACTTTTCGGGTTGAGACCCTTCTTCAGATAGAGCGTCAGCGAGAGGGAACTAGTGATATGGAAGGGTACAAAGAGCATGTAAGGTGTGAAAAGGACAGATCAAAGCAGACGATAGTCATGGAAATATATAATGGTTCATTGTTGGCTGAGGGGATGGTGACAACGAGGCATACAACCAGTGTGTTAAGGGCTTGTTCGACGGGCATCATTTGCGCTTCATTTACGCGACATCATTTATGCGTCACGACGCACGACAGACGCGTGGTGACACGTACGTGATGCGCACATGGTGCGCATGGTGCGTGGTGACGTAGGCAGTGATGCGCGGTTGCGTGCGGCGCCCCATGATTTTGGGATGTACAAAATATTTGCGCACGATCTGCGTGACGCGCAAATGACGCCCAAGTGGGACAGGCCCTTAAGTTTGTAACAATTAGAAAACAAGAAGTCAGATTCTATTGTTTCAGGTTGCATTGAAAACAGCAGAAGTAATTTCTTCTTCCAATAACAATGGTCTCCTTTTTGCATATCTTTCATTCATTTGTTCAATATCTCTATACATCACCGTCTATAGCTTTGGTTTCCCTTTCCCCTGACTCTCAGTCTTGAGAAGGGTCTCGACCCGAAAGAGTTGTGAATCTACGCAATTCTCTGCCACAGAAGGCAGTGGAGGCCAATTCACTGGATGTATTCAAGAGAGAGTTAGATGTAGCTCTTAGGGCTAACAGAATCATGGTTTATGGGGAGAAAGCAGGAATGGGGTACTGATTTTGGATGATCAGCCATGATCATATTGAATGGCGATGCTGGCTCGTAGGGCCGAATGGCCTACTCCTGCACCTAGTTTCTATGTTTCTGTTTCTATGAAACGTCACCTATTCCTTCTCTCCAGAGATGCTGCCTGATCCGCTGATTTACTCCAGCATTTGTTCGAAGTAACTTTAAGTCTCCCGGCGTGTCGTATCGTATCGTATCGTATCGTGTCGGCAGAGCAGGGGAGAAGGGAGCAAAGAGTGAGACACGATGGCAGATTCTCACTACTGAGGTCGGTCTCCTTTCCCTTCATTCAGGTGGCGAGAGCAATAAGCTGTGGGTCACCAGCACTGAACACACCGTCACTCATCCTGGTCACAGAGGTTGCTTCTAACCTCGGCATTCAAAGCCAGGCTGCCAGCTGCAGCTCAGTGGAGAAGCATTCCGCCTGGGGACAAGCACCTGGGAGAAGAAAATCAGGAGCCTGCCTACTCTCTGATCACCCACTCAAAATCAGGAGCCTGCCTACTCTCTGATCACCCACTTTAACATCAAGTCTACTCCGCCATTCAATCATGGCTGATCTGTCTTTCCCACTCGACCCCATTCTCCTGCCTTCTCCCCATAACCCCTGACACCTTTTGTTTCCTGGTATTACAGCCATGTCCATGTATGAATGCATTTCTATTTAATTTCCACAAGTGATAAAAGAAACCTAATGTTCTGAATAATGTTCACCCTTTTACTTTAGTTTAGTTTAGAGATACAGTGCGGAAACAGGCCCTTCCACTCACTGAGTCCGCACCAACCAGCACACTAACACTATTCTACACAGACTAGGGACAATTTACATTTATACCAAGCCAATTAACCTACAAACCTGCACGTCATTGGAGCGTGGGAGGAAGTCGAAGATCTCAGAGAAAACCCACGCAAGTCACAGGGAGAACGTACAAACTCCGTACAGACAGCACCCGTAGTCGGGATCGAAGCCGGGACTCTGACGCTGTAAGTGTTGTAAGGCAGCAACTCTACTGCTGCGCCACCGTGCCTCTTTTTATTTGGGGATTTAACACCTTGAACCTGGATGTGAAGAATGGACCCTGGTTAGAGTGTCGCTGAAGACCGCTGCTCATCCTGTTGGCACCTAAGGCCCTCCCAACCTTGCTCGAAGCTCACCATCCTCATTAAGAACAGAAATGAGATACATAACAACGAGACATTTATTGCTTGCTCCGTGTTCGTGACAGATGGGTAGGTAATTCAATTAATGCAGTATCATTACAGAGCACCAGCAAACTTTCCTGAATAATGACCTTCAAGACCGAGCCTCTGCTCGCAGCGATGATTTTGGCAGATGCTTTGTACTGGAGTCACTTGTGGCTTAAATCTTGCATATACAATTTCCACAAATATGACTAAAATTAATCAGAATCTCAACCAGATCTTCCAAGGAAGAGACAGGCTGTTAGAAAGCACTACACAAGCAACATTTAGCATGCGAGGAAAAGATAGAAAGACTTAATATGAACCTGAGGAGCAATTTTTATACTTAGAGGGCTGTGGGTGTAAGGAACGAGCTGCCAAAGGAGGTGGTTGAGGCAGGTACGATAACAGTATTTACAGGACATTTGAACAGGTATATGGATAGGAATGGTTGAGAGGGAAATGGGCCAAACATGGGCAGGTGATTCTAGCATAAGGGTGGCACGGTGGTGCAGCGGTAGCATTGTTGCCTTACAGCACCAGAGACCTGGGTTCGATCCTGACTATGGGTGCTTGTCTGTACGGAGTTTGTATGTTCTCCGTGTGACCTGTGTGGGTTTTCCCCGGGATCTCCAGTTTCCTCCCACATGCCAAAGACGTACGGGTTTGTAAGCTAATTGGCTTGGTAAAATTCTAAATTGTCCCCAGTGTGTGTAGGATACTGTAAGTATATGGGGATCGCTGGTTGGCGCAGACTCGGTGGGCTGAAGGGCCTGTTAAAAAGTCTAAACTAAAATTGTAAATTTGTGAATGTAAATCCTGAATAAATGCTGTAAGATTGTTCCGTGAAGGTAAAATGGTTGGCCAGGTGGACTGGATTAAAAAACATAAAATGGCTGCTGACCAAAGTTGCTGAAACTGGAGCTGCAGGTTTCAGGAAGTTGTGGTCAGGAAATACACAATGTCTTGCAGTTACTGCATAGTCGTGACTAGCGGATTACCCGCACCCGTCTGACAAGGTTGAGGAATATACAATCCGCCTCGCCGGGAAGACTAAGGAATGTACCTGTCTGAGTAGTGTTGTTCCACTAAATAACATCTCCTTATATGTACATACCTGTTGTCCTGTCTATTGCGTACGTGTCTGTTCCTTGATTGGGGAATGTGGGAGGTGATAAACCATAGCATTAAAATATATAAGGCATTACGATTAAGGGCAGAGAGCTTGACTCTTTGCTAGGTTGTTAAACTGTGTGAAGACTGCTGCTGAATAAACGTACATTTAAAGCAACCCCGGTGTCCGGTCGATTATTGTCGAAACAACCGATGTAAGAGAAAAAGGAGAATCAACAAATTGTCCCTAGTGTGTGTAGGATACTGTAAGTACACAGGGATCGTTGGTTGGCGCGGACACAATAGGCTGAAGGGCTTGTCTCCGTGCTTCATCTATAAACTAAACTAGATGAGACATCTTGGGTCAGCATGGACAAGTTGGGCCGAGGGGCCTGTTTCCTCCAAGGCTCAACTGTTTGACCAATCATAAATTAACAGGATGACCGCCTTGCAACAGCATTTATACTGTTTACAATGCTTTTGCAGTGACCCAATAGAAATGATGCATTTTAGGTTAGTTTGCAAAACCACTATACATGTTATCAATTTAAGAGAAATATGGAGAACACCTGGACCCCTTGCCATCCTGCATATCGGTCTGAGCCTAGACAGGCTGGTGCCAATCAAAGCCTGTAAAGTTTAACTGACAAGGGTTAAGCAATTCTGACAAGTGCAGGGATCTCCATTTTATGGTGTCTTTAATTTAGCCAATAGTAACATTCCCCCATTTTATCATTCATGATAATGCTCATCACAAATGATAACTCCAGAATACAATGATGACTGCTACACTTTAACAATGTCCTAACAAGAAGATGTTAATGTAGCTTCTCAGAATTTCATCGAGGTTCCCGAATTTTCATGGGCACGATTTCCCATCCATCAATCTTGATAGTCCATTGGTCCTTAATTAAAATTCCTAAGAAAACGTGGGAGAAAACAAGTTAACTCCTAATACCTTCACTAATACTTTTACAATGATGAAGTTGCACCCAGGCATTTCTTCCTTCTACCTTTACTGCGATCAAAGTCATTAAATAAACTTGGTACGGTCCTTCCCAACAAACTTACGATCCTTTCCTTAATCAATTCTTCACTAAGACATAGTCTCCAGGTTTTACTTTAATGGGAGTTACAAGTGAAGGCATATCCTCGTAGGCTGCATGTGGACCGTTATATGAGCTAGGTCGAATAAGAATGCCGAATCTAGGGATAATTTCTCTCATTAGCACCTTGGCAACAGTAGCCACTTTATTGTCAAGTGTTGGGTATGCTTCAATCCACCTGCTGAATATATCGACTATGACAAGAACGTATTTGTATCCATGAGATCTTTCTAATTCAATATAGTTCATTTGCAATGTCTCAAAAGAACCCAAAGGCAATGGTGTTTTCCCTTCCTCACATCCTATTCCTTTCCCTGGATTATATTGCTGGCAGACCAGGCAATTACTGCTCACCTTTTGTGCGAAAGATTGTAATTTTGGATGCCACCAAGTAGCTAATAGAGTGTCCCCAACTGCTCTTGCACCACAATCGGTTGCATAGTGCATACACTCAATAACCCATATGGCCAATGAGTCTGTCATGCAAGTTTGCCCTGCTGGAGTGGTCCACAGCCCAGTCATACAATCCAATACACATCCCAGTTGTCTCCATCTATCCTTATCTCCTTCAGTAGCCTCTTCTTGAGATCGAACGTTTTCTTGGATGGTCGGCATTAGTTTCTCCAAGGTTCCCCACTTGTTAGTTACACTTTTAGTCTGCATCATCATTCTAGGTATCGCCACCTTACGTTCCCATGATACTCTATTAGCTACTAAATCGGCATTACGATTTCCAATGTCTACTGGGGTCTGTTCTTTAGTATGGGCACTACATTTTATTACAGAGAATTGTCTGGGTAGCATTAAGGCCTTCATTAAATTTGTCACCAATTGTTTGTGTGATATTTGGGTTCCTGCAGAAGTTAGAAATCCCCTATTTTTCCACAATTGTCCAAAATCATGCACCACCCCAAAAGCATATCGGGAATCAGTGTAGATGTTTACTTTTAGATCTTCCCCAATAATACAAGCCCTAATTAAAGCGAATAATACAGCTTGTTGTGCTGAATAGGGTGATTCAAAAGCAGCTGCTTCTACAATTTCTGTCTTTTGATTAATAATTGCATACCCAGACAACCTCTCACCCTGCGGTCCAATGGATGCACTACCATCCACATATAATGTGAAGTCAGGGTTTTCCATGAGTACATCCCTCAAGTCCTCACTCACTGATGTTTCCTCCTATATAACAAATAGACAGTCGTGTCCTTCTTCTGCTCACTCTTCTGGAGGCGAAATAAGAAAAGAGACTGGGTTAATTAATGTACAGTGTTTAAACTGAAATTTCGGATTGTTTAACAGGTAGATCTCATACTTATTTTGGCGGGCCTTTGTCAAATGCTGGGTTTGAAGCTGCCCCAACAATGCTGATACCGAATGTGAACTGTACACTACAATTTCCTGCTGGAGTGTCAAATTAGCAGCCGATTGTAAACTATTGTAGATTGCAGTTAAGATTTGAGTGCAAAGAGGATGTCCTCTGGCTACTGGATCTAATTTGGAGGAGTAATATGCAACTGGCCTATCCCCATGCTTTTGTTTTAATACTGAAGTGGCACAATCGGATAGAATTGTACATAATAATAATAATAATAATAAACTTTATTACGGACTCAAGGTCCAGACAAGGGGCAACATTACATTAAAAATGCATTGCATATCAAATATGATAAATATATATAAAATCATGGTATATCACATAAAAACATCATAATTTATATTTAACAATACATAAGTTAAAAATCCAGATTAAAAGATGATCAATGTCCTACAACGAGACAACGATACCAGTGTCTCCACAACTGGGATTCGTAGCGTGTAGTGCTAACCATTATGTTTGTCAGGGCCACAATAAGCACATTTTTAGTCATTTATCCTGCAAATGAATTTATACATGTGGTGTCTTAGGATAGCTTCTAAAGTACTGACTCCTGCAGCCACAAACATATTACTGGCACTACACAATCTAGGTTGCCTTAGCAGTGTTCTCATGGCATCGTTATATGCCACCTTTAGTCTCTGCATACTTGTCTTTAAATAGTTCGACCACAGGTGCGCAGTGTAGAGGGGTGTGCAGTATGCTCTAAATAGCGACATCTTCACCACATCTGCACACGCACCAAATTTACGCAAGAGGATATTTGCCTGTACATACAGCATGCATCGTTGCCTATAAATATCCTCATCATCTGTCATTTGTTCTGTAATAATATGCCCTAGATATTTTATCTTATTACAGGCACTAAGATTGTTGTCAGACAATTTAAAAACAGGATATTTTAGGCATTTATCCTCTTTGGTTCTACAGCCCATACAGCACTCTTACTAGCATTATATTTAATGTCATGTTCCACACCATACACGGAACATATAGTAAGGAGCTGCTGGAGACCAGCGCTAGATGGACTAAAGACCACAAGATCATCTGCATACAGCTGGAAAGAACGATCGCATAATGGCCTTCCCAATCCCGGGGCTCGCATCAATGATCTTTTCAAGTTCTTAAATACTTCCTCTTTTGTGCCTCTTTTGTTAGTTTAAATTCACCCTCCTTGCTGGTATAAGGTGTTAGCTCCTTTGTTTCCAGAGCTATATTTGGAATCCATGGTCTGCTATAATTGACCATGCCAAGCCATTGCCTCATTTGTCTGGCTTCTTTTGGGACTGGAAATTTGCAAATAGGTTAGAGTCTGCTCTTCTCAAGACTTCTTTTGGTGGCCAAAATTATAATCCCTAGAAATTTTACTTTCTCCTGAGCTACCAGTACTTTAGATGGGGAAACCACATATCCTAGATCGGCTAGATGATTTGATAGTTGTGCAGTGTCTTCCCGATTACTGGATTCATCTTTACTAGCCACCAATAGGTCATCAAAATACTGCAATAATGTTGAATTCATTTTAAACTTTAAAGTACTTAGCTGATCCTGCAGGTACCTGGAAAATAAAGTAGGCGAGTTGACAAATACTTTCTCGTTATCAACCTGGTCCAGGTATATTGTTGGCCCTTATAAGTGAAGGCAAACAAATATTGGCTGCTTCATGAAGAAGAAGAGAAAATAATGCATGGTGTAAGTCGAGTATCGAACAGACTTTGGCTTCAGCTGGTATTTGGGCTGGGCTATGGGCAGTGTTTGGCACTAGGGCATGAAGTGGCTCTACAACAGAATTGATTTCCCTTAAGTCTTGTACGAGTCTATATTGACCCTGCTTTCCCGGTTTTGGAGCAGCAAGAATAGGGGTGTTACAGATAGATTGGCACTTCGCCAATATTCCTTGTTCTAGCAAACCCCGAATTAATTTGTCTATGCTGCTGATGGCCTGTAGTTTCAATGGATATTGTTGGATTGAAGGAAGTGTCACCCCTTTCTGGAGAGCTACACGGATGGGATTGATGTTCATGCCTCCTACCTGAGCAGTGTCTTCTGCCCATACTTGAGGGTTTACGTATACCTTGCTCCCCAGATGATGACATAAGTGGGTAACAACCTTCCATGGGGCCTGGTAAAATTCAACAACAGGTTGGATTAGACAAATGTTGCTTCTGGTATTTATTTGGGTTTGCCAAGGTAATTGCCTTTCTTACCATCGTTCCTAGATCTTTAGCTCAAGCCTGGAAATGTTAGGAGCAACCTCGTCAGTTCTTTTCCATAACTGTGCTGGTATTTTAGCATAATCGTCCGCTCCTTCTTTTCCTTCCACTAGGGCCAATACTTCTATTTCCCATTCCTGTCCTTCGTATGATTTAAAGAAGGCTTCCAGCTCACTTTTCTTCCACTTCTATCATAAGACAGTGTAATGTGAAGTGGGGGTTCTTCGTCCAGATCTAAGGACCACCGTTGAGGGGTCACTATGGAGTAACATTGTCGTACAGGGGCCCAGGCTGTCACTATTATACCTCTATCGCCACATTCTATTTTTAGTTGGAAAGCACAGAGTAAATCTCTCTCCATCAGGTTGCAATCTAATCTGGTGGTTATCACAAATCTATGTTTGATTGTCTTTCCTCCATACACTGCTTCGACTGGCTCATTGATGGGATACTGGCAAATTTGTCCTTGAAACCCAGACAGATTCTGAACTTCTCTTGATTCTGGTAAATTATAAATTGATTGAAGAGATGACATGGATGCGCCTGTGTCTACTAGGAAGGTGCAGATTTTACCTTCAACCTGTAGAGACAGCATCATCAGACTTGCATCCAGTCACTACCAAGTTTGCTAACCATAGGCATGTAAATGTGTTACTCTGAGAAATGGAGATTTGTCCCCTTGGCTCCTGATTTTCCTGACAGTTCCCTCTATGTTCTCTAGGATCCCGTTGATCCCTCCATTCTCTTTGATCTTGGAGATTCTTTCTGTGAACCCCTCTGTCATTCCTTTCTTTACTTGGGCACCCTCTACTCCAGTGACCTACCCCACCGCAATGATAACACTAGCTCATTCCTGGTGGCCGGCCTGTCATTAACCCTGGTCTTTGGAGGACTGGCTCCAGGGCAGATGCTTCCCTATAACATCAGTCTGGATATATCGGAACTCTAACTTCTCCCAGTCCATAGCTTGCTGGTGCTCTAGGGATCCATGATTCAGAGTCGAATTTTGGTATTTCTTTTCGGATCACATATTCAGTTCCCGGTTTTACTGCAGGCCGGCTATCCTGCTTCTTTATTTCCTTCCAATGATATCTTACAGCCCTAGCCATTTGACTGGCACTATTTTCTGTCCAGTCCATGTTATTATCCAACGTGGCTTCTGCTACGTAGGTGGGAAGACAATTCACTAGGATGGCACAATATTGGGGGGAATTTACTGCATTTCTGTAATTTAAGTCACCTGATTGAACCATATATAATTCAGAAAATCACTCTAAAAACTCATCCGCTCCTTCTCCCTTTTTTGGTCTTACATCTAATATTCTGGCCAAATCGATTGGTTTCTGAAGGGCGTTGGCAAGAGCTGTTAAAACAGCTTCCTCCCTTGCTCCATTGTCCGCTATTATATTTGCAAGAGCTTCATGCGACGGATGTCCTAAATTCGTTAGGAATCTGTGATGCTCACTTGGGGGTCATTATTTGCTGGATCACTGCCCATAAATCCCGGGAATCAGCGTGATAAACGCGCATTGTAGTTCTTAAGTGATCCACAAAAGAAGCGTGTGATTTTCTACGATCGGGTATTTGACTTAAAATAGCCATCATCTCGTTAGGCTTCCATGGGGAATAGACTCTAATTGTACGGGGATTATTTGCACTCACTGCATTGGCTGGATCAAAAGAAGGAATCGGCATTTCCCTTACAGGGAATTGTCTAAGGGTTGTTTGTTTAGCTTCAGGATCTACCTCAGCCTCCTCAGTTATGGTCTCACACCCAGATGTATCTTTCTCTTCACGGATTTCCTTCCTTCCTTAACTGCTCGTTCAATTTGTCTAGGGGTATGCTCTTCTTTTTCCATAACTAATTTAGTCTTTTTCCTAGTTTGGCTTCTGGTACCGTGAACTCTAGGACTGTCTGTAATGGATGGAGCGGTCGGAGTCAAGGATGTTTGTGCCCTGGGATTTGATTGTCTATTCCTATTACGAACTATTATGTGCATTTGAGGTATTGGGATCGTAATGTAAATAAGGTGCTGGACCTGAATATCTAGTTCTAAATAATCGTCGTCATCCCCCTCGTAACCTGTGCCAACCATCGGGTCCTCACGCTTAAGACTTTTGGAGCGAGTACAAGCTCTCTCAATAAGATTACAAATATCTAGGTCTCAGCTAATGCCCTACAGATATCTCACCCCAATACACTGACAGACTCAGCGGGTTCCCAAGCCGCTGAGAGGATTCTCCCGACGCCGGAACACCATCACCCGGCGAGGACAGCCTGGAACATCGGGCCTCCGTAGAGGCAACTGTGGAGGCCTCAATAGGCCCGACTATGGGTGAACATTGGGGATGGGACTGGACTTTGTGCCTTCCCCCATAATGGGAACCATTGTGGGGGGATGTTTTTATGTTTTTATGTTGAAGCTATTTATTATTGCTATGTTTGTATTCTTTTTTATGTGCTGCATTGGCAAAAAGAATTTCACTACACCTAGGTGTATGTGACAATAAATACAACCTTTGAACCTTGAACCTTTGAACAAAGTTTCTGAGGCCTTGTAGAAATGTCAAACATCTTTGATTTTCAGAGACATTTAAAGATTTAATAACATTTCTCTGAATAATTAAAATAAAATTGATAAAATGCATAGTCAATGAGCTTTACAGTAAGGAACCGGCCTCTCAGCTCAACACATTCATGCCGACCGAGATGTCTACCTGAGCTAATCCCATTTGCCTGCATTTGCCCATTCCTTCCACACCCTTTCTATCCATGTCTAGATGTTTTTTCTTTAAATCCAGTACAATTCAAACAATGGTGCAGCGGTAGAGTTGCTGCCTTACAGCACCAGAGACCTGGGTTCGATCCTGACTATGGGTGCTTGTCTGTACGGAGTTTGTACGTTCTCCCTGTGACCTGCGTGGGTTTCTCCAGGATCTCGGTTTCCTCCCACACTCCAAAGACGTACAGGTTTGTGGGCTAATTGGCTTGTAATGATTGTAAATTGTCCCTAGTGTGTGCAGGATAATGCTGGCATGCAGGGATTGCTGGTCAACGCGGAGTCGGTGGGCCGAAGGGCCTGTTAAAAAAGCTAAACTAAACTAAACTACCCTGTTAAATAAATAAATAACAGGTAAACTTTCTCCCCTCACATCTCCCGCCTGGGAATCCACAACCTATTGAATGGAGATTCCAAATGTATACCAGGTATGGCCGGTGTAAAACGGCAGCGTAAGGCAGGAGAATATCGACAAGACAAGGCTCCTCCAGAGGCGTCACTCACTAAGTTTGCCCAGAACTCACACTGCCACGGCAAGGCCAGCAGCAGCGGTATGAACATTGACTTCTCTAAGTGGTATGAACATTGACTTCTCTAATTTGCACCCCAGCAGTGTGAACATTGACTACTCTAATATTTCGCTTGGGCAGTTTGCACCCCAGTGGTATGAACATTGACCACATTGACCCCCCCCCCCCCCCCCCCCCCCCACCCCGCCACCCTCACATCAGTCTGAAGAAGGATTTCGGCCCGAAACGTTGCCTATTTCCTTCGCTCCATAGATGCTGCCTCGCCCGCTGAGTTTCTCCAGCATTTTTGTCTACCAGCATAATCAAGGATGTGTTTTCTTGAATTAATCCCATTTAAAATAACTCTACTTCCTGAGAAGGCTTGGGAAGTTTGGCATGTCCCCCACAACTCTCACCAACTTCTACAGATGCATTGTAGAAATTTTCTTATCAGGATGCATCACAGCTTGGTTTGGGAACAGCTCCGTCCAAGATCACAAGATATTGCAGCAAATTGTGGACCATCACCCAGACCATCACACAATCTAACCTCCCTTCCATTGACTCCATTTATACCTCACGCTGCCTCCGCAAAGCCAGCAGTATAATCAAGGACTTCTACTTCCTGAGAAGATTACGGAGATTCGGCATGTCGAACAGGATTCTCCTAAACTTCTACAGGTGCATGGTAGAGAGCATTCTGATTGGTTGCATCGTGGCCTGGTTCGGCAACTTGAACATCCAGGAGCAAGAAAGACTACAAAAAGATGTGACCACTGCCCAATCCATCACTGGCTTTGACCTCCCCACCGTCGAAGGGATCTATCGTAGTCGCTGCCTCAAAAAGGCAGCCAAAATCATCAAGGACCCACACCATCCTGGCCACACACTCACTTCACCATTGCCATCAGGAAGAAGGTACAGGAGCCTGAAAACTGTAACGTCCAGGTTCAGGAACAGCTTCTTCCCTACAGCCATTAGGCTATTAAACACAACAACAAATAAGCTCTGAACTGCAAAAGACTATATTATTATTGCACTATATTTGTTATTTATTGAACTTTTTTTTCTCTTTCCCCGTTATGTACTATGTTTACATATTCACATATTCTGTTGTGCTGCAGCAAATAAGAATTTCATTGTCCCATCCGGGACATATGACAGCAAAACACTCTTGACTCTTGACGGATGAAGGTGCACCTGGCCAATCCCTCTTCTCCCCTCTCCCATCAGGCAAAAGGTACAGACGTGTGAAAATGCACACCTCCAGATTCAGGACAGTTTCTTCCCAGCTGTTATCAGGCAACTGAACCATCCTGCCAACAAACAGACAGCAATCCTGAGCTACTATCTACCTCATTGGAGACCTTCAAACTAACTTTGATCGAACTTTACTGGACTTTATTGTGCACTAGACATTATTCATGTTATTCCCTTTATCATGTATCTGTACACTGTGGATGGCTCGATTGTGATCATGTATTGTCTTTCCGTTGACTGGTTAGCACACAATAAAAGCTATTCACTCCACCTTGGTACATGTGACAATAAACCAAACTCAAACTTACAAGGGGATCGCTGTGCCTGAAACACGTCTACCAGCAAGGGTCTAAGTGCATCGTTTGTAACCGTTGATCACAGCCCCTCAATGCAGCATGTATGTTAATTGTTATTTTAGATTACCTGTTTAATATATACAATGAGGAGACAATCATTAGGATGTAATTGCCTCATTGACCTTTCAATGGTGTCAGGCAGAGTTTTAGAAATTTGTATAAAACTTATACTGAAGATAGACACCAAAAGCCGGATTAACTCAGCGGTTCAGGCAGCATCTCTGGAGAGAAGGAACGGGTGACGTTTTGGGTCCTAACCCGTTCCTTCTCTCCAGAGATGCTGCCTGTCCCGCTGAGTTACCCCAGCTTTTGGTGTCTATCTTCGGTTTAAACCAGCATCTGCAGTTCCTTCCTACATAAAATTTATACTGGGTTGTTTTATTTTTAGTTAGTGAATGACTTGTTTACGTTGTTTAATGCATTCATTCGTCTTCAAACCTTATAGATCAATTGTAGTCCACTGACTCCATTCATTCTCACCCCAAAGCTGCCCTGAGGCAGCCAGGGTTAGTCGCACTGTGTTTTAGTCGTAAAGGGAATAGCAGACTTGGAAGAATCTACTTTGTGTCAGCAGGGGTAACAGCGGGGGATGAAACAAAATGAGTCCTCGATCCCAGTTCTCCAGCAAACCGCACTCACTGCCCTGCATTGATTCCCCCTGCCCTAGGACCCACCGAGACCTCAATGTCCTGAGCTCTGCTGTACCCCTTCACTCAGCCTCACATTTTAAAATAACCTTCCCAAATTCACTGTCCTCCCCTCTCCTTCTTCCTCCAAGACTCTCCACAGCATTCGCCCCTTTAATCAAATGTTGTGTCATTTGCTCTAACGCTGTTTTTTAATTCGGATCAATGTCACTTTTTGTCAAATTAAACTCTTGCAAACTGCCGCGGGGCATTTATTTTATAAAGAATGCTGCTCTGTATCAAGATTTTGTTTTTCGTAATTCCTCAAAGTATTTCACTTATAAATAGATGTACAATCAAGTGATGCAAACAAAAGTAAACTGAGCAATAAATTTAACGAACCATTAACATAAACATGTTGACAGTGAGGTTAACTAAAATTATTTGGGATGATTGCGCCATGGAATCTTTAATAGGCAACTGAACAAGCAGATATGGCCTTGTTTTAACCTCACTGAGGTCCAATGAGGTCTTACCATCATTTGTATAATATTTGTGGCATCTTGATCTTAATTAATTTAGCTTAGTTTAGTTTAGTTTAGAGATACAGTGCGGATACAGGCCCTTCGGCCCACCAAGTCCATGCTGACCAACCATCCCCGCACACTAAAACTATCGTACACACACTTGGGACAATTTACAATTTTACCCAAGCCACTTAACCTACAAACCTGTATGTCTTTGGAGTGTGGGAGGAAACCAGAGCACCCGGAGAAAACCCACGTGGGCCACGAGAAAAACGATTCCGCTGGCTGGTCAGCCTGCAACAAAAGATTTTCACTGTGCCTCGGTACACTAATAAACTAAACTGAAGGTGATCGGGAACAAGGGGATCGAACCAGGATCTCTGGCACGGTCAGGTAGCAACTCTACCGCTGCACCATCATGTCAACCCCAAATGTTGCATTTGTGCTGTCACTCATTATGGGGTTATTTAATGTGACAAGATGCGGGCTAATTTTGCAATAAAACTTTGTGACAGGGAATTCCAGGAAGTGGTATGAAACAAAACACCCTTAAGGAAACTGATTGTTTCTGTAATGTGCTTGATTATTAAAGTACCTTGACTGTATCAATTATTTATTATACTGTAACTTTAGAGAGCAAATAAGAGAGGTACTGAGACACGGTGTCAGACACAGCAGCTGATGAATTCATGAACCTTAACTTCTATCCTTGAATACAAATATTGAACACTAGGCTAGTAAAGGAGAAAGTGGACATGGGCCAAGCAGTGAGCTGTATGGTTCCACATAGAGAGGCCAGAGAGCAAATAAAGTCACTGGACATGTTGGATTTGCATGCAAATAACATATCTAAAGAGGAGGGATTGGAAGAAAGACCTTACACTGAATACCAAATTGGTTATGTGCATACGGAGTTTGTACGTTCTACCTGTGACCACGTGGGTTTTCTCTGGGTGCTCCAGTTTCCTCCCACACTCCAAAGACGTTCAGGTTTGTAGGTTAACTGGCTAGGTATGAATATAAGATTGTCTCTAGTGTGTATAGGATATGGGGATCGCTGGTAGATGCGGACTTAGTGGGGCCGCAGGGTTTGTTTCCGCGCTGTATCTCTAAACCAAGCTGAACTAAATTTTAAAAGATAACTCCTCAGTTTATGTTCCACAAAGGGAAATATGAATTTGTCTACATTTCCAACGTTAGATAAATTATGCAAAAATAAATTGAATGGCATATAACTGAGTTCAGCAGATGAAGGGTGGAGGTCTGTCATCACCTATTGAATCAGAAATCTGTATCCCGAATACTCTAATCCAGACTCCCCTCGTTCCAGCAGTGAAGAGGTGAACAGTTTTTATTCTAATACCTTTAGCTGTGTCTTCAGTTGTTCAATCAAAACACCTAATTCAATTTTCTTGACTTAACACAAAGACATTCTGGTCCATTGATTCCCTTCCTGATTATATAATTTGGATCACATCTTGCCTTTAGTCTTCATTATTTCCACGTTAAAAGAAAGGTTTAGCTTCCTCAGCCTTTTTCACAGCTCATTGATTTAAGCCTTGCCTGATAAATATCATTTTACAATTCCCAGCAAGGCATTTTCTCCAACTACACTCCAATATCATCCCCTGTCATGATGTGAGCTCCGGATACCACAATACTGAATTACGGATGCGCTTTTAGAAATCTGAGCTTTGCAGGTGTTGACTTGCTGGTGTGGAGTGATTTTTTTTCTAACCAGGATTATGTATGTTGAATGGTGAATGAACAGTGAGAAAATAATTAACAGTTGCTGGTCTCTTGGGTTAATTTAGTTTAGAGAAACAGCATGGAAACAGGCCCTTCAGCCCACCGAGTCCACACCGACCATTGATCACCCGTTCACACTAGTTCTATGTTATCCCACTTTCACATCCGCTCCCAGCACACCAAGGTCAATTTACTGAGGACAATTAACCTACAAATCCACACATCTTTCTTCTACTTATTTACCTCCTATTTTCAACAGCGACCCTATATCAGAGTGCTGATGCCCATGTCCAGTGGGTGTGAAAGCTGCCAATTCAATATGTTGAAGGCAGGGAAGTTATTGCCGCTATCTCCATCAATATTTACCCCATAATCAACATAAGCAGGTAGAGATTGTTGAGGAGGTGATGAAGGTGCTAGATGAAGCTAAGAATGAATACGTTTATTGGCCAAGTATTCACATACAAGGGATTTGCCTTGTTGCTCCTCCCGCAAGTTACAACATGACATACAGTGACAGTTAAGAATAATGCATAAAACATTAAACATTAATAATAAAACATTATTGATTAAACATGTGAATTAAATAAAATACCAGAGCAAAAGGAGGCTACAGGTTTTTGGTTATTGAGCAGAGCTACTACTCGTGGAAAAAAGCTGTTTTTATGTCTGGATGTGGCAGCTTTGACAGTCCGGAGTCGCCTTCCAGAGGGAAGTGATTCAAAGAGTTTGTGGCCAGGGTGAGAGGGGTCAGAGTTGATCTTACCTGCTCGCTTCCTGGCCTTTGCAGTGTACAGTTCGTCAATGGAGGGAAGGTTGCAGCCAACAACCTTCTCAGCGAATCAGACGATTCGCTGTAGCCTCCAGATGTCGTGCATGGTGGCTGAGCCAAACCAGACCATGATGGAGAAGGTGAGGACAGACTCTACGATGGCCCTATAGAATTGGACCATCATTGCTTGTGGTAGATTGTGCTTCCTCAGCTGCCGCAGGAAGTACATCCTCTGTTGTGCCTTTTTGACTGTGTAGAAACATAGAAACATAGAAAATAGGTGCAGGAGTAGGCCATTTGGCCCTTTCGAGCCTGCACCGCCATTCAATATGATCATGGCTGATCATCCAACTCAGTATCCTGTACCTGCCTTCTCTCCATACCCCCTGATCCCTTTAGCCACAAGGGCCACATCTAACTCCCTCTTAAATATAGCCAATGAACTGGCCTCAACTACCTTCTGTGGCAGAGAATTCCAGAGATTCACCACTCTCTGTGTGAAAAATGTTTTTCTCATCTCGGTCCTAAAAGACTTCCCCCTTATCCTTAAACTGTGACCCCTAGTTCTGGACTTCCCCAACATCGGGAATAATCTTCCTGCATCTCGCCTGTCCAACCCCTTAAGAATTTTGTAAGTTTCTATAAGATCCCCCCTCAATCTTCTAAATTCTAGCGAGTGGGGCCATGGATGTACCTGAGGAGCACCTTCAGCAATAGACTGATTCCACCAAGATGCAGTACAGAACGCAACAGGAGATCCTTCTTCCCTGTGGCTATCTAACTGTACACCTCCTCCCCCTTCAGACATTGTAGGCTGAAGATCCTGTTATTGCGTGGCACTGGTCTCTGCTCTATGTTCATTGCCTGGTCTTGCTGCACGCACCCATAGACTTTAGGCTTTAGAGATACAGCACGGTAAAAGGCCCTTCAGCCCACACCGGGGGGGGGGGGGGGGGGGGGGGGGATGGGGGAGGCTGAGGGCAGAGGCCAAGAATCATAAGAGCAAGAAACAATAGCTTAAAAAACGCTCACAATAAACATCAGCTCAGTGGCGTGAGATGTGTCACAGAAACGTAAAGCAGAACTGGCAGAGTGTGAGAGCTGGGCTCAAAGTTACACATCACCTCCCTCAGCCAGCAGATGAACAGAGACAGTCAGCTGCAGTTCCAGCTCGTGGGCAGCGAGATGGGTCGGGCGGAACACAGCCAAGCATGCAGGCGTACGTACGATGAATACATTAGTGCGAGCCATCACAGGCTGGGAGATATTCTTTGTCCTTCCTATTAAACCTCATTTATTCTAGCCTGCAGCCTGACAGTAATCAGTGTGCACAGCTTTGTGCCAGTGGATTTCATTCAGTTGTAATGAAGTGCTTGGATTTAAACCTGGCTGTCCCCATTTGAAATTAAGACGTGGGAAATTTCATTCCACCCACGTTGTTACATTTTGACACCTATTTTCTCTTTTCACCATTCCCCAACTCCCAAATGACACCAAGCCTTTACAGAAACAAATAGATTTTCCTCCAGATAAACGCGCATCTCAAAGTGCGAGGATTTCTTATGTACTTAAACCAAACTATTCATCATCCATTCAGCAAGTTAAAAAACTAAGCCAATGACATTTGCTCGTGTCAAATGGAATATCTTCTTTTCAAAGATATTTTCTCAAATGTTCAGTTTTGTTTTAGTTTATTGTCACGTGTACTGAGGTACATTTTTGCGTGCTGCCCAGTCAGCAGAAAGATAATACATGATTACCATCGATCCATTTACAGTGTATAGATACATGATAAGGGAATAACGTTTAGTGCATTGTGAAGCCGGTCAACAATAGTCCGAGGGTCACCAAAGAAGTAGATAGTAGTTTAGGACTGCTTTCTGGTTGTGGTAGGATGGTTCAGTTGCCTGATAACAGCCGGGAAGAAACTCTCCCTGAATCTGGAGGTGTGCGTTTTCACACTTCTGTACCTTTTGCCCGATGGGAGAGGGGAGAAGAGGAAGTGGCCTGTGTGCGACTTATCCTTGATTATGCTGCTGGCCTTGCTGAGGCAGCGTGAGGTAGAAATGGAGTCGAAGAAGGGAGGTTAGATTGTGTGATGGTCTTAGCTGCGTCCAGAATTCGCTGCAATTTCTTGTGGTCTTGGACGGAGTTATTTCCCAAACCAAGCTGTGACGTCTGATAAAATGCTTTCTATGATGCATCTGTAGAAGTCGGTGAGAGTTGTAGGGGACATGCCAAACTTCCCAAGCCTTCTAAGGAAGTAGAGCTTTTATAAATAGGATCAATTCAAGAAAAAAAAAAGTATAACGTTGACACAAGGAACTGCAGATAGTGGAGTCTTGAGCAAAATGCGAAAGGAACTCATCAGGTCAGGTAGCAGTCAAGGGTATGGACTGGTGACATCTTGAGTTTGTTATGTGTACCGAGGTAAAGTGAAAAGCTTTTTGTTGCGAGTCAGTGTAAAGACCATACATTATTACAATTGAGCTGTTCACAGTGTACAGATACAGGATGAAGGGAATAAAGTTTAGTGCAAGACAAAGTCCAATTAAAGATAGTCTGAGGGTCTCCGCTCGGTCCACTACTGGATCTCCAGGTTGCTAACTATTCTATCTCCCCTCCCCATCCTCATCATGACCATTCTGTCCTGGGCCTCCTCCATTGCCACAATGAGGCCACACGCAAACTGGAGGAACAGCACCTTACATTTCACACCACTTCACTCCTTATCTCACCACCTTGTGTCTTTTCATGTCTAGCCTTTGTCCGACCATCTGCCTCCAAAACCTCCCTCATCTGTATCCAGTTATCAGGTGCCAGGCTTTGTCCTGCCCCAACTCTCTCCCAGCTTTCACCCGCTCCAGATTGTAAAAGAGTCCTGACCTGAAATGTCACTTATCCATGTTCTCAAGAGTTGCTGCCTAACCTGCTGAGTTACAACAGCACATTGCCATTTTTTTTGTTGTAAACCAGCATCTGCAGTTCCTTGTGTCTACTGACAGAGGCTTTATCTGTTTGTGTTTTTCTTTGCAATTTTCCACGCAAAGAAAATAATTGCCTTTGTTTCTTATCAACAAATAATTGGAGCCCCTCTGAAAGCTATGACTTTCTTCTTCTTGTTTTCGTGTCCATCTTGTTACAAATGTTGGCCTCGCTGTCATCGTCCGTCCTGAAAAGGACGCAAGCTTCTGGCGACAATCAGTGGCAGCCATCACTTGTCGCAATAGATGATGATGGCAGCAGAATTAGCTCAGGATACTTCCAGTTTCCAGCCCTGCGTATCTGTGGGCGCTTCTGCTATGGGGCCGCTCTGACTTTTAAAGCTCTATTCTCAATCTTAAGACAGTTGGCTTTATTGTTAATTAAAAAATATTTGTTTATCTTAGACATAAATCTATAGATACAGCATTTAACTAGGCCGTTCAGCCCA
The DNA here is from genome assembly GCF_010909765.2 of Amblyraja radiata. Taxonomy (NCBI): domain Eukaryota; kingdom Metazoa; phylum Chordata; class Chondrichthyes; order Rajiformes; family Rajidae; genus Amblyraja; species Amblyraja radiata. Next base: position 27,601,156 of record NC_045971.1, on the reverse strand, counting down.
CCTAGTCCGTTCCGACTAATACAATAGTACCCATACACTAGTTCTATCCTACACACGAGGGACAATTTACAGAGGGTAATAAACTGAAAATAGACACAAAAAGCTGGAGTAACTCAGCGGGACAGGCAGCATGTCTATATCTCTAAAACATCACCTATTCCTTCTCTCCAGAGATGCTGCTGCCTGTCCCACTGTTTTACTCCAGCTTTTTGTGTTTATCTTCAGTTTAAACCAGCACCTGCAGTTCCTTCCTACACACTGGGCAATTAAACTACATACCCACATATGTTTGGAATGTGAGCAGAAACCGGAGCACCTTGGACGTTAGCCAAGCGGTCACTGGGAGAACGTGCAAACTCCGTACGGGCAGCGCCCGTAGTCAGGATTGAACCTGAGTCTCTGGCGCTGTAAGGCAGAAACTCTACCGCTGAGCCGCCGTGCCGCCCTTTACATTGGCCTTTACAAAGAGAGAAAAGAAATTCAATATATTTACTCATAAGAATTCCACACTACTCAGCTCCAGCACTCTGTCATGCACACACTACTCAGCTCCAGCACTGTCATACACACACTACTCAGCTCCAGCACTCTGTCATGCACACACTACTCAGCTCCAGCACTGTCATACACACACTACTCAGCTCCAGCACTGTCATACACACACTACTCAGCTCCAGCACTCTGTCATGCACACACTGGGAGGCAGCTCAGGAACCCTCTGAGTGCAACAACCTGCTCAACATCTTCCTGGAAGTAGCTGCCACGATAGCCCAGGCCCCGACTGGTCCACACGGCTGCAAATATCTCCCAGTTGCTAGAGGTAGACACAAAATGCTGGAGTAACTCAGCGGGTGAGGCAGCATCTCTGGGGAGAAGGAATGGGCGACGTTTCAGGTCGAGACCCTTCTTCAGACTATAGTTCGAGTTCCAAAACTAGGCACGGTGGCACAACGATAGAGTTGCTGCCTTACAGCGCCAGAGACCGGGTTCGATCCTGACTGCATGTGGTGTCTGTACGGAGTTTGTACGTTCTCCCTGTGACCGCGTGGGTTTTCTCTTGGAGCTCCGGTTTCCTCCCACACTCCAACGACGTACAGGTTTGTAGGTTAATTGGCTTTGGTAAAATTGTAAAATTGTCCCTGGTGTGTAGGATAGTGTTACAGTGCGGGGTGATCGCCAGCCAGCATGGACTCGGTGGGCCGAAGGGCCTGTTTTTGTACTGTGTCCCTAAAGTCTAAAGTTGAGGAAATTAATGAGACACAAAAGATCATGATGTTATGTTCTCCAAACTTCCTTGAGCATTTTCTAATTCCATTTTTGAAAAGGCATGAGAAACAATGACGAACCGTGGAGTTTGAAAATGTCCGGATGATTTAACTTCATTTGAAAAATCTGCGACGACAATTTTTGGCTACGATTATTCTATTTTTTTTTAAAATATATTGGAGAGAAGAGTTCCTGAACAAGGATATGCCACAAATGGTACCTGTTGGAGGGACATCGATCCAAAGTTTTGACCGAATTGCTGTTGTGTTGAAGATATCGAGGTACCACCAGAAATCCAAGCGAAGGAAGAAAGATCACGGAGGATGTAGAAGCAGTGGCTACTGCACAAATGAGACCCTTCTGTGTCCGACTCATCCTATGCTGCCAATTGACCAAGTACAGCACGGTGGCCCAGCGTTGAGTTGCTGCCTTACAGCACCTGAGACCCAGGTTCGATCCTGACTAAGTGTGGTGTCTGAACGGAGTTTGTACATTCTCTCTGTGATCGCGTGAGTTTCTGGTTTCCGTGGGAGACCGTGGGAGCTCTGGTTTCCTCCCACACTGCAAAGACGTACAGGTTTGTGGGTTAATTGACTTTGGTAAAACTATAAATTTGTTCCTAGTGTGTTGAACAGTGCTGGTGTACGGGGTGATTGCCGGTCGGTGTGGACTTGGTGAGTCGAAGGGCCTGTATCTTTAAGTCTAAAGTCAAAAGACCAGTAGGATATCTTTTCCTATTGGAGTTTATGACTTTAAGTTCTGCTCACAAAGGATACAGTGAACTTGAAAACATTAGGAAATAAAACTATTTCGGAGAGCTAATAAAGACTTTATGGTAGATGAGGTGTTTAATGAACTAGCAAGGACAGCAAGTACCAGTGATTGGAATTGATGGCACGTATGGGCCAATATTGATGGTGAAACACTAGCTTAAAGAATTCAACCTGGTCTGTAAAGGAACTTCGAAATCACAATGACAGACAATTGGGAAAGGTATTCAAGGATGCCTCTCAAGCCAAATGTGAAACCAAAGTCACACTGCAAGCCTTAAGTTGTCCTAAATATATTGAAGTAACAGGTGGAGGAAGAGTTTGGTGAATTCGAATGAAACAGAATTTCAGCAAAGATAGACTGTCTGAACAATATCAACTGTAGTCATGCCTGAAGTGGGGGAAAAACAGTGACCACTGGGACACTGAACCGACTTGCCAAGTTAGTGTAGGTAGACAAAAATGCTGGAGAAACTCTGCGGGTGAGGCAGCATCTATGGAACGAAGGAATAGGTGACGTTTCGGGTCGAGACCCTTCTTCAGACTCACTGGTAAGTTATTGTAATTCTTTGAACAGAGTGGAGAAATGTGAACTGCCACAGGCAAATCGGATACGCAATCTCCCACTAGTCAAACATTTTAACTCCCCTTCCCACACTGACCTTTCTGTCCTGGGCCTCCTCCACTGTCAGAGTGAGGACCAGTACAATACAATACAATACAATACAATACAATACGGTTTATTTGTCACATTGCACATAAAGTGCAAGTGAAATGAATATTGGTATTATGACCATTATAACAATATAACCATATAACAATTACAGCACGGAAACAGGCCATCTCGGCCCTTCTAGTCCGTGTCGAACACGTATTCTCCCCTAGTCCCATCTACCTGCACTCAGACCATAACCCTCCATTCCTTTCCCATCCATATAACTATCCAATTTATTTTTAAATTATAAAATCGAACCTGCCTCCACCGCCTTCACTGGAAGCTCATTCCACACAGCTACCACTCTCTGAGTAAAGAAGTTCCCCCTCATGTTATCCCTAAACTTCTGTCCCTTAATTCTCAAGTCATGTCCTCTTGTTTGAATCTTCCCTACTCTCAGTGGGAAAAGCTTATCCACGTCAACTCTGTCTATCCCTCTCATCATTTTAAAGACCTCTATCAAGTCCCCCCTTAACCTTCTGCGCTCCAAAGAATAAAGACCTAACTTGTTCAACCTTTCTCTGTAACTTAGTTGTTGAAACCCAGGCAACATTCTAATAAATCTCCTCTGTACTCTCTCTATTTTGTTGACATCCTTATTGGAGGAATTGGAAAAATATTGGAAAAATTGGAGGAACAGCACCTCATATTTCCTTTGGGAATCATTGATTTGTCTAAATTGTCCTGCTAATTTCACTGTCATATCCCCTCGTTATCATCTCTTCCGCAGCCAACAATGGACCATTGTGGGCTCCACCTTTCCTTGGTCATCGGTGCAGGATTTCATTTGTTCTGAACCATTCATTACCTCTACTTTCCCTCTCCCCTGTCTCTCAGTCTGCAGATGGGTCTTGACCCAAAACGTCATCTATTCCTGTTCTCCAGAGTTACTGCCTGACTCCAGCATTAATTACTCCAGCATTTTGTATTTATCTTCAGTGCAAACCAGCATCTGCAGTTCCTTCCTACACATTGAATCCCTTTACTTAGCCTTCAAAAAAGGTATTTAATAAAGTCTTGCATCATTTGGCATAGAACAAGTAAAAGCTTGTGGTATAGGAGGCAATACTGATGTAGACATTGGATTGACTGGGTAACAGCAGAGTTGACAGAGAAAGGTCTCTACCTAGCTAGGTGTAATGTACAGAGTGCTGCAGGGACCTCTGCTTCTTACACTTTATATCCATGACTTGGATGAAGGCCCTGAAGATATGGTTGCTTAATTTGCTGATGCTAAAATAGGTGGGAGAGTAAACTGTAAAGAAAGCATCAGGGAAATGGAGAGGTGAGTGAGTGGCTAATGTAATGGAGAGAAATTGAAAAATATGTTGGCCATTCCAGCAGGAGCAATAAAAAAATATTACCTGAACAATGAAAGGTTGTGGAACTCAGAGTTTAGTTTGGTTTAGAGATCCAGTTTAGTTTAGTTTAGTTTAGTTTAGTTTAGTTTAGTTTAGAGATCCAGCACAGAAACGGACACTTCGGTCCACCGAGTCCGCGCCGACCAGCGATCCCCACACTCTAATACTATCCTACACACTAGGGACAATTTACAATCTTATCCAAGCCAATTAACCTACAAAATGTTACGCCTTTCTAGCGTGTAGGAAGAAATTGGAGTTCCCGGGGAAAACCCAAGTGAAGGGGGAACGTACAAACTCCATACAGACCTGTGGTCGGGATCGAACCCATGTGTGTGGCGTTGTAAGGCAGCAACTCTACCGCTGCGCCACCATGCGGCCATGGGGATAAATCACGGAAGAATCAATATTCAAGGTTTGAAGGTCAGTTTATTGTCACATGTACCAACTAAGGTACAATAGAATCTGAATTACCAAACAGCCATACTAATACTTCAGTGCAGTAAATAATTAGAAAAGCTAAAGGGCCTGTCCCACGAGCATGCGACTGCATGCGGCAAGCACGACCTAAAGTGGTCGCTTGAGCCGTACGGCCTCGCGGGGCCGGTCCCACTTCGATCTCCGCAACCGTATGGAGTTGTGCGGAGCTGGTCCCGACATCGCAGGGGGCTCCGAAAAACTGACACCGTTCAAAAATTCCGCGCAGCAACAGCCTGCCGGCCCGCAGCCGCATTCAGGCCCTATGCACCGCCTCGACGCCGTACGCACCGTCTCGACGCCGTACGCACCGTCTTGACACCGTATGCAGCGTCTTGACGGTGTATGCCTAGCGCGACCTTTCCACGGACTTCGCTCGAACTTCACGTCAACTCGTACGGGATCACTCGACCTCCGCGCGGCCCCCACTTCCGGTTTGGTCGCGCTCGCCGCATGCAGTCGCATGCTCGTGGGACAGGCCCTGTACGGGGATCACTCAACCTCCGCGCGGCCCCCGCTTCCGGTTTGGTCGCGCTTGCCGCATGCAGTCACATGCTCGTGGGACAGGCCCTTATCTCTCCACATCACTGTCTATATCTCTCCTTTCCCTTATCCCTAACCAGTCTGAAGAAGAGACTCAACCTGAAACGTCACCCATTCCTTCTCTCCAGAGATGCTGCCTGTCCCACTGAGTTACTTCAGCTTTTTGTGTCTATCTTCAGCCATTATCTTATTAGATGTTGAAGCAAGCTCAAGGGATGAGGGGCTTATTCCTGCTCCTGTTATGTTTATACTCCACAAGGTCCATCTGACGAACTGGCAGAAGCCAAAATCTTCATCAACCTACCTTATGGGCAGCACAGTGGCACAACGATAGAGTTGCTGCCTTATGGGCCTGTCCCACTCACGCGATTTTTTTGGCGGGTGCCGGCAGTCGCCGAAAAATCCGTGTGAGTGGGACAGGCCCATTACAGCGCCAGAGGCATGAGTCTAGTCAGCTCATGTATTGCTCGTGATGTTTGTAGTATGGCGGAGGCATTTTAGTTCGATGCGCATTGTATGATGGAGTGGGAAAGCCAATGACTTTCACAACACAAACTTTGACAAAGAGCAAAAGAAACTATGCTCAAGTTGTGAAACGGACGTGGGGAAGATTCTTTGAAGTGAAACATTTCCATGAAACCTTCCTGGGCAGACAATTTATTTTGATCAGAGTACAAATCCTCTCAGCAATTCTTGGTCAGCACACTGAAAACGACTGCATTAATAATACAGCCTTTTATTTCTGTATGAACACATGATCAAATATAGAACTTCAAAGCAAAATGGAATTGCCAAGGTGTTGTCCATGTTACCATTTGAGAATACAGAGATGATGTGAAAGCATGTTCGCACGTTGAAACTAGATTATTTTTCAATTACCTCAATAGAGGTAGCCAAGAAAACACAAGGAAAGTTCTAAGTATACAAAAAACTTTCAAAGAATGGTTGGAATCAAATAAAATGTCCAAACAAAACCAGATTATCCTGATGATACAAGATGCTGAGAAAACCAAAATTAAATGGAGCACAGAATGCATTTGCTCATCTGGTGCACATATGGAAATTCAGCAATATTCGAAAATCATTGCCCAAAGGTCTTTACTCCTCCTCGGCATCTACTTGTGTTGTGGAATAAAGTAAGAGATTGACTTCAATCAAATTGTGTGCACTAAGCACAACTTATGTGTCTTCAGGTTTAATAGTAAGATTAAACGAGAACTTACCAGTTTGAAGTTTGATTTTTATTTTATGAGTAGTTACGATGAGGGAATACGTGAAGAAGGCCCGTTCAGCCGCACGTGCGTCAATCTTCAAAGCAGCGGTGTGAAATCACAGGTAATAATAACAGTGACTGAAGTATGATAGTAAGATGAAAGAAGACTAGAACTACCAGATGAGCTTAACGAGGGCTGGGAGCGGAGGGCACGTATTCCCTCATCGTAACTCCGCATAAAATGAAGATCAAACTTCAAACTGGTAAGTTCTCATTTAATCTTACTATTTTACTTCGGAGTCACGTGAGTGACTACGTGAAGATTTCAAAGCTCTGTGATTTCATGCCGTGAGAAAACAAGTCTATACAACCACAACTGCCTCATTGACAAAATGAGGAAAAACATTCATAATGCATACAGTCATGACATAGATTTAAACATGCTGATGCTGTTAAATAACCTATCGCCTCAGCGCAGAGGGAGAAGAGGAGGGAAGAGACTGCAGACCTAAGACTTTTGCCTCCATCACAGTGAGGAGATGCTGGGTGGACTCACTGTGGTGGATGTTAATATGTGTTTATTGTTGTTTTTATTGTATTATATGTATGACTGCTGCAATTTCGTTCAGACTTCGGTCTGAATGACAATAAAGGCATATCTATCTAACCAATAACAATAGTCACATCTCTCATCCGGATGGAACCTATAACAGAACATAAAATAAATTGAGAATACCTCTGGTCTGGCAACGGGTTATTATAACATGTTTGAAATATTGTTCGTTTGACCGCACTACAGCCGTTATGATGTGGTCCAGCGGAACGTAATTAACCCTTGCTGCTGCTGTTATAGCAGCCCTGGTGGAGCGAGATCCAGATCAGTATCTACTCCTGCATACCTCAACTCCGTTTTAAAACCTGACAAGATCTGAGCAGATAGGTTCTTATAACGTCTTTTGTAACTAACAATCATAGTTAGCTCAGAGTCTCAAAGGCTCTTGGTGACCTTGCCGTATTGTTGTATATGTGTGTCCCCACATAACGAGAAATCCCTGGGTATGTCTTGAGTTATTTTTAGACCTGACACCCCTACTGCTCTGCTTAAATTAATCATAACATAAAATACTATGCATATATTTGCAGATGTAATCATCCTCTCCTGTCACAATAATGTAGCGAGTGACATGTTGCGCTAACCAGCGCCAGGAGGATAACTACCTAATGAGGTCCGGTCAAAGCTAAGAATGTAGCTGGAACCCACTGGTTCAAATAGTGTTACACAATGTCAATCTCCCATACTGCATTGTACTTGTCCTGGGAAACCTGTGTAACAGATATCCTTTATTAACTCGATATCCAAAGTGAACCCAACAACTTAGACCTCATTAGCTGCAGTAAGTCTGATGGAAAGCCCCTTGGCACAGTTAATGATCCTATAATTCAATATTGTCAAAGACCATTTAAATGAACTGCAATAACTCAGAATCTGTACCATTTTAAATATAACATGAGCATTAAACAAACGCTTCACATTTCCTGAAGCAGCAAAGTACCGTTTTTTTGGTACCATTCCAGCACTGTGAATACATACAAAAATAGGCATGACAAACCCAAGCCGTAAGCAGTCTATTGAGAATCTGTTGAACATATATTGATTTTATCATGCAACGGCTGATCTTTCAAGCCGCAGGCTGGACCAGCAAGTTACATTTAAATAACCATATAAAGTTGCATTATTATTATTCCCGACAAATCGGAAATCAAACTGCATAGGCCAATTCCACAGCTGGAACCTAAAGCAACTCTTGATGACTCTATTTCAAGACCCGACTCATAAAGCAAATTGGAGGAAGACATAAAAGACCATTCCTCATGCTTGTAGCGAGAATGTATCTTTCGCCACTGTTATGCCACACATTTTGCAATCTTTAATTAGCATGAAAACAATATATCTATATTTGGTGTTGCATTAAATCAGAATTTCATAAATACTGTGTGGTCCAACACCCATTCTGTGTTGTCATTGATCTGTACTTAATGATACTCCAGTGGCAAATTAGATGATGTACCTTTTACAGGATCTTTTCCCTGATTGCACCCTCGTGCTTATCATATGCCACATCTTAGTGTATCAACATGAAGTTGAGCATGCACCTATGCATATTCACTCAATCCCTCTTTAACCCATAATGCACTTAGGGTCTATAGATAGTTGATACCAATACTGAAGAGTTAATAACTCATTGCAAATCTCCTGCACCTCCAACTAGAGATGACATTCGCATGTTCCCACCTTATGCAATATAATTACATATTTATTGATCAACTACTGGAGCAATGCTGAATACTGTTTGTCCATCATAGTGGCTTTCTTAGCTTCAGCTGGCAATAGCAAGTTGTATTATCAATGATCTTTATGACCCTTATTGTTTGTCATTAAGCATGCTGTCAGTTCTCCCAAATGCACAGCTGCATCACATCTATTACATTGCCAGTTAGTCTAATAAATAGGAACTCCTTTATAACCACAAGGCTGTTCCAGGTTTCTATTGATTCCAATCTGTTCCCCAGGGCGGAGTCACATGGCAACTATCCATTTGATAACAACCTAATTTACTGGATTAGGAGAAACCAATTCCTCAATTAGCTTGAAACTGAGTGGATTTTAGTCAAATACAGCATCAAAATATAATCCAGACAATACATCACAATTGTTTTTGAACTCTGAGTAGTCATTTGAATGATTTATTGTTATCATACTGTTTAACTTGCCTCATCATAACAATTCCTTCAAACATCTCTGATAATCATTGTACATGAAAAACCCTATGAAATCAGTTTGATCACCCTTCTTTCATAATGAACAGGCCACACCTGCCATCATTTCGAGTCTGCCCTAACGACAACTCTGGCCCAGTTCTGATAATTCTCACATGTCCCAAGACAACTCTTGCCATAATTTTGACCTTGCCTTGAAAGACAATTCCCCATATCTCCAAGCCTGTCTCGAAGGCAACCTGGCTAAAAATACTGGACCTGGCTCAACACTCTTCTGGCCAAATTCCAACCTTCTTGGAATACTAGTATTGTCCAGTTACCTGGTTAAAATGAGTAGATGACAATGTCTCAGTTATTTGTGTGTTGCCCAACCAATTGTAAATCTTACCAACTTAGTTGTAGAGTAACTCTGGTCAGCTTAATGCTGCTACCAGCTTCAGTGAACCGCTTCCTGCCGATGAAGCCGTGGGGTGTGTTTTCCCCCTAAACTATGTGCTTCGCCCTTCAGGTTTTGCCTGTGGAATATGTCTCACCTGAATAGAATATTCGGCGGGTGGCTCTAACTCCCCTGATAGTGGTGTTCACTGCATTGTGTTGTAATGGCAACCTTGCTGCCAGAAATCGTACCTCTGACATGTGCCCTTCATTCCTTGAGGTATGCTCCACGCTATACCCTCAGCCTCGGCATCAGATTACACTGACCCGGCATGTTCTCCTCTTCCATAAGGGAGACATTAAGCAGCCCTACTACAAGGCACTGCTGGCATGACCTCTCCAACAGGTCCACCCTTCAGGGTCAGAAAATGCCCCGGTAAGCTCACCTCCTCCATGAGGGAGACATCATTGCAGCCCTTCTCCAGGTGCTGCTGCCATACATTTAAGCAGTCCTATACAAGGCGCTGCTGACACGGCTTAGAGCAATAGGTCGGCACTGCCATAGACTCGGCATCCCCATTATGCAGCCCTGTTACAAGGCGCTGCTGGCAACGGCCCTACCATCTGCCCAACACTGCCATATCTCCTGATGTTAGGGTGTATCTATCTTGAGCCTCCTCTCAATAAGGTTCCATCCTGGTAATTCCACATTATTAATTTTTTCCCCCCAGAGGGAACCCTCCCAGCACCAGGACTGACCACTTGGGTCGATTTACCCCATATCTTGGGACCTCTGCGGTCTGGGCACCACATTGCTGGTAGATTTCCCCTCCCCCGGGAATCCCAACACCCTTGTATATTACTGGAGGGAAAACCCCTACCGGCACCAGGGCTGACCGTTACGATCCGTTTAACCCCTTTCCTGGGGACCCCTGCGGTCTGAAACCCGCATAATTACTGGATTCCCCTACCCGGGAACCCCAGCCTCTATATGTATATCGGGGGAAAAACCTCCCGACACCCGGCATATATATTTATATCCCGTCCTACTGGAGGTCCCCTCCACGGGAACCCCAGGATTAACTTTCATTTTTTTTTTTTTTTTAATTAAATTATTAGAAGTACGGTAAATTACAATAACACACAACACATATATCTTAATACATTTTTTGTACCGCTTCATTTTTTTTTTAAGCTTTAAGAAAAAGATAGAAGTAAGGAAAGTAAAGAAGGTGCGCAAGAGTCGTGAAGTGCAAGAGAGTGTTGGGAAAAGAAAGCCCCTTAGAAAAGAAGTTAGAGAAGGAAGTAAAGTAAGAAAGTAGACCCTAGAAAAGAAAGAAAAAGAAAGTAAGGACAATCGCTCTATTATAACATTAAACTCTGCAGAAAGACTACCAACCAAGTCTGTTTTTGTTGTTTTACCTCCCATTGCCAGGTCCTGATACCATTTATTTATTTATTTATTTTTAAAATTACTATTGCACCTCATGCTTGTAATAGGTCCATAAACGTAGACCACGTCTTTTGGAATTGGTTTGCTTTACCTGCTAAGAGGAATCTCATCTCTTCCAGATGTAATGTTTCAAACATATTTGATGTCCACATTTTTATTGTTGGTGTGGGCGCATTTTTCCAGAATTTAAGTATGAGCTTTTTTCCCATTATTAGCCTGTAATTGAGTAAATTCTTCTGATACACGTTTAATTCAGGGATACCTTCCGATATCCCAAAAATGATCCATTCTGGTTTTGGTACCAGTTTTATTTTAATTAATTTTGAAAAAATATCAAATATTCCATGCCAGAATTTTTGGATTTTTGTACAAAAAACAAAAGAATGCGCTATGGTAGCTTCTTGACACAGACATTTATCACAGATTGGTGAAACATTAGGAAAGATTTTATTTTATTTAGTTTTTGAATAATATAGTCTATGTAATGTTTTGAATTGGATAAGCGTATGTCGTACATTGATCGAGCATTTATGCACCTGTAGTAAATGATTATCCCAGCTCTCTTTTGAAATTTTTATAGCTAATTCTTGTTCCCAGTCTCTTCTAATTCCATCTGTTGTGGGTATTTATATGTTTAAAATGATATTATATCAGTACGATATTAAATTAGCTGATTCCGCCTTTGTCTTCATTGCTTCATCCAGTAAGTCGGAAGGCATATTATGATAGTCTTTTGTGTATTTTTTCAAATAATCACAAATTTGAAGATATTTAAAATATTGGTTATTTTTCAAATTATATTTCAGTTGTAGTTGTTGAAATGATAGTAATTTTCCCACTTCATACAGATCTTCGAGCGTTTTGATTCCCATTCTTTCCCATTGTATAAATGATTTGTCTATGATTGATGGTTTAAACGATGGGTTATTGGCTATTGGTATTGAGAGAGATAGGTTTCTTAATTTTAGATTCTGTTTTATTTGTTTCCATGTTCTAATTGTGCTATGTATAATTGGGTTTTTATTATAATTTTTATTATTCAGATTTATTGGTGAGAGGATAATCGCTCCTATATTACTCGGGGAGCAGTCCCCTTTTTCCATTACAATCCAGTCCGCCTGCTGGGCAGAATTGTCCAGCAGGTGAATCATATTTTTAATATTTACTGCCCAATTATAATACATAAAGTTAGGGAGCGCTAGACCCCCCCACTCTTTTCGTTTATTAAGGTGTGTTCTTTGTATTCTATGGGGTTTATAATCCCATATGAAATTTGTAATGTCTGAGTCCAATTTTTTGAAAAACTTTTTTGGGAGATATATAGGTATTGATTGAAATAGGTATAGAATTTGTGGTAAGAAAATCATTTTTATAGCGTTTATTCTGCCTATTAAGGACATCGGAAGTGTTTTCCAGAATTTAATCAAATTATTTAATTTCTTAAGTAAGGGATTATAATTGGCTTTAAACATATCCTGGTAATTTCTAGTAATTTCAATTCCCAAATATTTGAATTTTTCTGTAGCTATTTTAAAGGGGAATTTCCTGAGGTGTGTTGAGTCTTTTGGTTTTATCGACATAATTTCACTTTTGTTCCAATTTATTCTATATCCTGAAAAGGATCCAAAGTCCTCAATTGAATTTAATATATTTGGTATACTAATTTGTGGTTTTGTGATGTACAGTAGTACATCATCGGCATATAGGGATATTTTGTTATTTGAATATTTTGTATTATAACCGTAAATATCCAGGTGTGTTCTTATTTTTTCAGCAAGGGGTTCAATTACCAAAGCAAATAACAGCGGAGATAACCTCCCGACACCCGGCATATATATTTATATCCCATCCTACTGGAGGTCCCCTCCACGGGAACCCCAGGATTAACTTTCATATCGGAGGGAAAAGCCCTCTATATTGTCGGAGGGAAAACCCCCTCCCGACTCCAGGTCTACTGGAGGTCCCCTCCCCGGGTAACCCCAGTATTCATATTCATATCGGCGGGAAGCCCTCCCGGCCTACTGGAAGTCCCATTCCTTGGGACACCCCCGCATAAATTTTATTGTCGGAGGGGAAACCCCCTCCCGGTACCCGGCCTGCTGGAGGTCCCCTCCCTGGGAACCCCAACGTCTATGTGCCTATCGGAGTGAATCCTCCCGGCACCCGGAGCGCCTGGACGCCACTGACCCCCGTCAGCAACGTCTTCCACGACACCCGACATTCTCCAGCTACCCGCTCTTGGCAGCAAGAACCGGGGTTTCCCCACAGCCCATAGCTGGTTCCCTCGTCGGGCCTCGCGAATCCTCCGGCAGAAAACCTCTCGAACAAGAGGTTCCTGCAGGGAATAAAACAGGTAAGAAACAAGCTTACCTTGAGTTTAAACTTACCGCGTTGGAGGAGCCCTGCTCCCCAAGCGGCCGACTGCACCAATGCGTCTGACGTAATGACGCACGTGCGGCTGTACGGGCCTTCTTCACGTAGTCACTCACATGACTCCGAAGTAAAATCCAACATCGTGAAGAGTTTGTATGCAACTTCTTCACTATCAAGGTTGTAGAGCCAAGGCAAGGTTAAAAGGGGCTGTTCCTGTGCTTTACTATTCTGTGCTCTACATAAATGTTACCAAGGAAGTGGAGTTTCACAATATGACATTGATGAATAATTTTTAGCACAGAACACCACTAGGGCAGCACGGTGGCACAGCGATGACTGCACGAAGAGGTGGCAATGACTCTACATCTAAAAGAAATCATAGCACAATTGGAGACACATGCAAAAACGATAAACGCTTTGATTAAAGAGGACCGGAATGCGTCCGATCAGGCTGCACAGAATGAGGGGTGTGGGCTGTATGGTGCGTGGTTGTTGGGGGAGGGGAGGAGCAACCTGGAAGACCTGAGGCAAGGTTGGGTCCCCTCCTGGATAAGCAACCAGCACCTAGCAGCGCTACACCCTTATAACAGCACTTTGAGTCCTTGTCAGCTTCGTGTGGCCTCCGAGGCCTACCCGGTACCGGTGGATTGCGGAAAATCCAATCACACCATAATGGGAGTGGTCGTAAGAATCCCGGTGATGGGAACCTCGGCACGACCAGCTCCTCTGTACCAAGTGGAGAACGTGGGAGTTGTTCGTGGGGGGGGTGCATATTCGCTACGGGAAGGTCCCGCCCTATGTCATAGTGAGGGAGCAAGCTGTGACAGGCATTGACCTTTTGGGTTGTCGGAGCCGGGGAACACAGGTAATCCTGTGTCCCCAGCACATGGGCGCTGAGGCTAGGCCTCAGTGTGGGTTCAGGGCTGTTGGGGCACAGCCTATAAACTGCACCATGGAGGCGATGGCGGCAGACCATGTCCCTCCACAGGTGGCGTATATAGACAGTGGGACGTACTGTGTCACCACAAGTGCCCAGAGGTATCAGCACGGATCACAGCTGTGGTGCCCGATACCGCACAGCAGCTTCTGCTTTAAACCCAGGGCAGAAGTCCATGTGGCACAGCAGCGAATATTACCCATCCCAGAACCTTCTTCGGTTCACCTCTCGGTACGAGAAAATGTAACTGACTTATTTAACTATGTTGCCCATTTTGGGTATGATATTCCCCCAGTGAATGAAAAATTAAAAGAGTTGCGGGTGGCGGTCGATTTGTCGCACAAACACTTCTTTTCCCTGGAACAAAAGACTCTGGATATCGCCAGGGAGATCAAAGAGATCAAGTCTCCAAGTTGGTGGGACCTGGAGTCCTGGATCATAGTTCCAGCATGGGTCCGCATCGTGTCCCATGTTCTGATCATCTGCCAGATGATAATTGTGGTGTATTTGCTATGCATTAATTGCAAATTTAAAAGGCGGAGGAGGATGGCCAAATTACAACAGCTGGTAAATCGAGCCGCCCGACGTCACCGTAACGACACCCTGTCACTGTAAAATGTCTGTACTCTAGTGCAATAGTTTTTGTACATATGTTGTAATCCCTGCATTTTCAGGGAAGGGTCGTGAGGGTACTGTATGGTTTGTGTGAATGATGTAAAGTAAAAGGTGTATAGTGTAAGTTAATGTGCTTCGAGGGCCTAGTTTAGCAATTAAGGGGGCTTTCGGGGTACATAATTTCACCTTCTCAATACACAATACAATACAATTCAATTTATTATCATTTGGACCCCTTGAGGTCCAAACGAAATGTCGTTTCTGCAGCCATACATTACAAACAAATAGACCCAAGACACAACATAATTTACATAAACATCCATCACATTGCTGTGATGGAAGGCCAAAAAAACTTATCTCTCCACTGCACTCTCCCCCCCGATGTCAGAGTCAAAGTCAAAGTCAAAGCCCCCGGCGGGCGATGGCGAATTGTCCCGCAGCCATTAAAGCCACGCCGGGTGATGCAAGGCCGCGCACCGGGTCTTGTTGTTAGAGCCCCCGGCGCGCGCTCGCAGTCCCGCAGCCATTCCAAGCCGCGCGGGGCGGTGCTGTAAAGCCCCGCTCAGGTAATCTTCAACCCCGCAACTCGGGCGGGAGAAGTCGCCGTTGCGGAAGCCCTGAAAAGCGGTCTCCCTCCAGGGACCCGCGGGCTCCCGGTGCCGCCCGCCAAACCCGCAGTTGCAGCCACCGAATCTCCGGGGGTCGGGCCGCAGCAGTGTCCACCACAGCTCCACCCGCTCTGGACTCGGCCAGCTCCGCGACGGTGAGGTGAGTAGTCGGCACCACAGCCCCCGGTCTTCCTGTTGGAGGCCGCTCCTCGTTGCAGCCCCAACGACAACGGAGACCCGACAAAGAAAAGGTCGGGTCTCCCGTGCAGGGAGAGATTTAAAAGTTACCCCCACCCCCCCCCCACACATACCCCAACAAAAATAACAAAAACTACATAAAAACATAAGACATAAAATAATAAAAACGCAGACGGACTGCAGAGGCCGCTGCTGACGATAGTCGCGCCGCCCACCAGGAGTGTTTACAGCTCTTGAGGCTGGAGGATTGCCCACTAACTTTGTCAATCGATACGGTCCGTGCAAGCCTGGACGTATCGTAGGGGCATGTAAGTTATTGGAGCAAATCCTCCAAAATGATGGAAGAACTCGGATAAGGACATGGACATTTTAAAAAGACAGATTTGCTGGCTGCAACGGAAAAACCCCCAATCCACAGAAAGAATCGGTTTCAAGTTTCAAACCTGTCTGGCCTGTGGACTTCACACAACTATACGAATGGTGTGGGCAGGAAAGGCTGAGACGGAGATAACGAGATTATCTTGGAAACACAAAGGAAGGTACCAAGCCTCAGCAGACGGTGGTAAACAGGCCAGCAGCAAGCACAATCACCATCGTGGATGACCCATCCATCAGGACAATGGGAGCCCATGTAGGCGATGGGATAACGATCAGGCTGAGGGATCATGACATCAGCAAACTCCTTATCATCGGAAGCCTATTGTTCATGCCAGATCGAAACTGGGAATCATCAAAAGAACCCTTTTATCCAGAGGACCACCTGGGGGTTTCAAAGGAAACTCAGGTATAAAAGCCGGAGTCAAGCCAGAACTCGCTCTCTTTCTGCTCTGCTGGACGGCTCGTGAGCCCAACTGATCGACCTAGCTGTAAGTATCCCGGTGACCTGGTGAAGTTCCCGAAATAGGATAGTTGAGAGACGAAAGGGAAAGGGGAGTATACTTGCAAGTAAAATTGTGTAAAGTAAGTTTTACGACGTGCCCGATAGTTTTCCGTCCATAGTCTTAGTTTAAAGCACAAGTTTAGCCACGTATTATGTAGTGTTGGTGAGGTTCAATTTCTCATTGTTTAATAAAGCCTGTAAATTTTAGACTTGCTTTGAGTCCATCTTGGTTTCTGTTTTCTCTCATCAGCACACTCTGGTCAATTCAACCTTTTATCATATCCCACCATAATTCCGAGGTCTAGAACCTAGGGGAATCCCTTTTGTTGTATTCTCTCTCTTGGAAACCGCTCGAGTGGAGTGGTGGCCGTTTGACCCTCCGACAAGGGAGAGAATAACTCGGGCAGTTGGGCCCGAAGTGGAGCAAAGGGAAACGAAACCCCTACAGCGCTGGTGATCGTGAAGCTACAATTATTTTAGTCTTAGCTCCCAGATGTGAGTTCAATGCTCTCGTGCAAAGATTATTCCCATATGGGAGAGCAGGATTTAAATACTAGTATCCCCACAAATTCACCATTCACTCATTTGTTTTTTGATGTACTGCAATTCACATTAAAATTGAATAATTTGCAAAATGTCGAGGAGTAAGAGAGACAAACTCTGAGTTTAGCAACTAAACTCATCTGATATATGTAGTTAGACAAAAATGCTGGAGAAACTCAGCGGGTGAGGCAGCAATCTATGGAGCGAAGGAAATAGGCAACGTTTCGGGTCGAAACCCTTCTTTTTCGCCCGAATCGTTGCCTATTTCCTTCGCTCCATAGATGCTGCCTCATCCACTGAGTTTCTCCAGCATTTTTGTCTACCTTCGATTTTCCAGCATCTGCAGTTTCTTCTTAAACAAATTATATATGTAGTTAATCAGAATGTAAATAACTAATACCATTTTAGTTTTGTTGAGGCACATAAGATTTGGATGGCACAGTGGCGCAGTGGTAGAGCTGCTGACTCACAGCGCCAGAGACTTGGTTTGATCTCGATTACTGGTGCTATCTGCGGAAATTGCACATTCTCCCTGTGACTGCATGGGTTTTCTCCAGGAGCTTCTGTAAATCGCCCCTAGCGTGTAGGATGGGATAACATAGAACCAGTGTACAGGTAATTGATGGTTGATATGGTCTTGGTGGGCCGAAGGGCCTGTTTCCACCCTGTACCTCCAAAAATCAGTTGTTTTGAAAACTGAACAGAAGACACAGAAGACTCAGAAGAAACTCAGTCTGAAGAGGGGTCTCGACCCGAAACGTCACCCATTCCTTCTCTCCAGAGATGCTGCCTATCCCGCTGAGTTAATCCAGCATTTTCTAACTACCTCATTGGTACAATGACAATGTTGACATAGTATTATTCGTCATGGCATGGTGCTAACATCATCTAATTGGACATTGGCCTCATTATGAAGTGCTCAGAATAACCCAATACTGAGCCAAATAATTTTTTAGTGTAGGGCAAAAGGAGATGGTTCTACATATCAAATAGTTTAGTTTAGTCTGGTTTGGTTTAAGTTTTGTTTAGATTATTTTAGAGATAAAGTGCAGAAACAGGCCCTTCAGCCCACCTAATCCATGCTGACCAGTGATCCCCACACACTAACACATACTAGGGACAATTTACAACCATACCAAGCTAAATAACCTACAAACCTATATGTCTTTGGAGTGCGGGAGGAAACAAGAGATCCCGGTGAAAACCTACACAGGGTGAACGTTCAAACAAGCACCTGTAGTCAGGATCGAACCCCGGGTCTCTGGCGCTGAAGGCAGCAACTCTACCGCGGCACCACCGTGCTGCTCAAAGTAGTGCAAAGAGAACCTTCAACTTCAATCTGAATGGATTTAATGTCCAAACTTTTGGTGTCAGATACAATGCACGGATATTATTAGTCCCAGGTGTGTCAGCTGAGAACATCAATTATTTTAATTGCCCTCTTATGATCTGTTTAAAAAAAATACCTCTCTTTACATTTTTACCTTTTAATGAAAGAAGATTTTCTTTCAATGCTGAATTGACGATGTCATAACTGTTCAGGAATTCATCCATGATCAGTGATACTAAGCATCTACATGTCATGTTGTAATCTGAAATTCATCCCATTGAGACAGAGTACAAGACACTAACGCAAGTAGAACACTGAATGCTACTGCCCAAGGTTGAATCTGATTAAAAATTTGATTAGATAATTAATTTTGGTTGTTTCTAAGAGTGTTCTAAACCAGGCATTTAACCCGTTGCAACCTCATCAGCCTGACAGTTCATCGCATAAAGTGTGTAAGAAAGTCTGAAGAAGGGTCTCGACCTGAAACGTCGCCCACTCCTTCTCTCCTGAGATGCTGCTTCATCCGCTCCGTGACTTAAGCATTTTGTATCTACCAAAGTTAATTGCAAATATCTATTAAACGTTCCAATACGAAACATCTAAGGAAATTGTTCTCCTTACTTTGCATTGAGAATCCATTCAATTGTTTTTTTTTTAAACCAACACACATGAGCATTTAGAATGCCTTGGGAAAGGTTGCTTGTGTGTCTGCAGTATTGGGCAGGTTTCAGTCGTTCACTCAGTAGACCAGAGCGTTCAAGGATCTCAAACATTGTTAGAAGGGAATGGCTCCTAAACCCATGTCACGATGTGACCCAAGAGATTCCTGCAATTGTGATTCTCTGGCCTACGGTGTTACTATGAGGGATCGACTGAAAAGACAGTGAAATATTTCAAAGATGAATCGGAATTGAATAAATGACCCAGCGGTATGAATATTAATTTCTCTAACTCCAAGTAACCTTTGCATCCCCTCTCTCCGTCCCTCCCCCATCCTAGTCGCCGTACTAGTTTCACTGTCATCCTGCTGAGTTTCATTGTTTCACCAGAGATGCTGTCTGACCCACTGAGTTACACTAGCATTTTTGTGTCTACCTTAAATGACCACTGGAGTTCAATTTCATTTTGATGTGTTATTTCCAATTTTACAAGCCAGATTTATTTTCAATCTAATCTTTAATAACTTTAATTTAATGCATTGGCAAGCAGCTTGAGTAACTGCGACATGGTGGCACAGTGGTAGAGTTGCTGCCTTATAGCACCAAGGACCCGGGACCTGGGTTCGATCGCTTGTCTGTACGGAGTTTGTACTTTCTCCCTGTGACCTTTGGTTTCTTCCCATATTCCAATGGCGCACAGGTTTGTAGGTTAATTAGCTTTAAAATAAATGCGGCTTGCAAAATTGAAAATAGCATATCGGAATAAAATTGAACTCCAGTAGTCATTTAAGGTAGACACAAAAAAGCTGGTGTAACTCAGCGGGTCAGGCAGCATCTCTGGAGAAAAGGAATGGGTGAAGGGTCGACACCCTTCTTCAGACTGAGAGTCAGGGGAGAGGGAACCGAGAGATATGAAAAGGGATACAGCTGCTCCTCAACCTACGATGGGGTTACGTTCCGATAAACCCATCGTAAATCTAAAATATCATAAGTTGAAAACACATTTAATACAATTTGATCACGTGACCAGAAGCGACATGCGGCTCGGTGCTGTTGCCGAGTTTTGGTTTCCATCCACACTCCAATTAGGTTTGTAGGTTAATTGGCTTAGTATAGTTGTAAAAAATGTTGTGTGGATAATGTTAATGTCTGCTGGTCGGCGTGGACTCAGTGGGCCAAAGGGCCTGTTTCCAAACCAAATTAAACATTATTTCTATTTTACCTATTGCACACAATGCAATAACGAGAGTAGGATGACTAATAACACTGGCACGGGACTACATAAAGTACACGGTCTCTGGATTCACTGAGATGTTGTGAGTGCTTCAACACATCATCCCACCACCAACCAGAAAACATTGGCATTGACATTATCGTTTATCTTTTCCTCGTTGATTCCTTTGTAAATGGCTGGAGAGCTTCCTTCCTCCCTTAGGATATAAAATACTTCTCCTACCCTCTGCCTCTTGCACCAAGCCCATCATAGATTTGTCAGAAAACATTAGCATGAACTCACTTAGTCAAGTCAAGAGTGTTTTTTGTCAAAAGTGTGTAAGAAAGAACTACAGATGTTGGAAAATTTTAAGGTAGACACAAATGCTGGAGTGACTCAGCGGTGAGGCAGCAGCTTCAGACTGAAGAAGGGTCTCGACCCGAAACATCACCCATTCCTTCTCTCCATAGTGCAACCTCACCCGCTGAGTTTCTCCAGTGTTTTGTGTCTATCTGCGGTATAAACCAGCGTCTGCAGCTCCTTCCTACACACGTCTGTGGAATTGTCTGCCTCAGAGGGCGGTGGAGGCTGGTTCTCTGGATACTTTCAAGAGAAAGCTAGATAGGGCTCTTAAAGATAACAGAGTCAGAGGATATGGGGAGAAGGCAGGAATGGGGTACTGATTGGGGATGATCAGCCATGATCACATTGAATGGCGGTGCTGGCTCGAAGGGCCGAATGGCCTACTCATGCATCTATTGTCTATTGTCTATTGTCTATTGAGACTGCAGATTCTGGAATCTTGAGCAAAAGAAAAGACTGTGGGAAGAACTCAGCAGGTCAGGCAGCATCGGTGGAAGGAATAGACAGATGATGTTATGGGTCAGGAGTCTTCTAATCAATCTGAAGAAGGGTCTCGACCCGAAATCATGTTGCCCATTTCTCTCCACAGATGCTACCTGACCCACCAATTTCCCCCAGCATTTATAATTATGCCTGAGTTTGTGGGTCATTTGTTTCCAAATGTCACCAGTCTCACAGATGAAACAAAAGTGATTTTTAAAAAATATTTTACACACTATATTTTTACATAAAGATGACAGTATTACAGTCGCACATTAAGGCAGCACAGTGGCGCAACTGATTAATAAACAGCCCCAGAGATCTGAGTTTGTTCTCCTTGTCACCACGTGGGTTTCCTCCCGGTGCTCCGGTTTCCTCCCACAACCCAAAACCGTGGAGGTTTGCAGGTTAATTGGCCTTTGTAAATTGCCCCTGGTGTACAGGAGTGGATGCAACAGTGGGATCACTGAGAACTAGTGTGAATGGGAGATCGATGGTCAGTGCAGACCTGTTGGGCAGAAGGGCCTGGTTCCTTGCAATATCTCTAATCTAAACAATACTGTATCTCAAGGAACGTGAAGTGCCTTTCTTCATCTGTACCATTGCCACTGACTATTCCGAAGTTATTTAAACTCAACAGGAAGCACAAATGTATCATTGCTCCTGTAGTGTCATGAGCAGAGAGGGGTAATAACAACAAAGTAAGATCCAAAACGGATTTGTTATCAAACAATTACATCCCCAGAGTGTCCTACCATTCGTTAATGGTTGTATATAGAAACAATCATTAATGCTCGTCGGCGCAGTGAATAATCTGCATCTGAACTGAATTGAGAGAGCATGCGTAATATCCACTGGTGAGTCGATGGGCACATGAAACAGATGAGCACAATAAGGATGCAGACTTTTCAAGTAATATTGACATCTATAATTGCATCTCATTTCAAATTTTGTAGTTTAGAAATGGTTACCTTCTTTGCAATACAACATCAGGGCCATTTTCATCATAGACTAGGTAGATAAACACAAAATGCTGGAGTAACTCAGCGGGTCAGGCAGCATCTCTGGGGAGAAGGAATGGCTGACGTTTCGGGTCGAGACCCTTCTTCAGACTGATCTCGACCCGAAATCACCTATTCCTTCTCTCCAGAGATGCTGCCTGACCCGCTGAGTTACTCCAGCATTTTGTGTCTACCTTTGGTTTAAACCAGCATCTGCAGTTCCTCCCTACATATAGACTGGGCTGATCTGTGTGGAAGGGATCTTCAAATGCTTTACACCAAAGATAGACACAAAATGCTAGAAATACTCAGCGGGTCATGCAGCATCTCTAGATAGAAGGAATATGTGATGTTTCTGGTCGAGACCCTTCTTCAGACTGCAGAAGGGTCTCGACCCGAGATGTCACCCATTCCAACTATCCAGACAATGCCCCCTGTCCCGCTGAGTGTCTCCAGCATTTTGTGTGTACTCGGTAGATCTATACCATTATTTAACGCACCAGGTAGTACAGAGTTAATTTGCCAGAATCATTTATAGCATCGATTGGTGATGTCCTCAGCATCCCCTCATGACAGCTGAACCTTTCCACAAAATAATATGCATCATTTTAAAATCAACTTCTTGGAAAGCATCTTACCTTTTCTGGGTACTGGTGTTCCAAGCTCCCAGCCAAAGATGAGCTGCTATAATTTGTTGGCATAAGACAACAACAAAAGCTTCAGACATCATTACGCAACCGTATGAAATAGGTTCTGGTTTAAATCGAAGATAGACACAAAGTGCTGGAGTAACTCAGCGGGACAGGCAGCATCTCAGGATAGATGGAACGTCACCCATTCCTTCTCTCCAGAGATGCTGCCTGTCCCGCTGAGTTACTCCAGCTTTTTGTGTTTATCTTCGTATGAAAGAGAGGACTGTCTTCAGCTTCTTGTTGCACTTGAAGTCATTTAATATTAGGATAGGGGTTGAAAACATGGTTAGAAATATATTACGATTTTCAGGAATAAAAATTACTTATTGTAATGTGGGGTTTAAATCTGTCCTGCATTTGTTCTCTCTTGACTCAGTTCATTTTGAAATACTTCACTCTTCTTTCAGTTAAACACTTACTAGAGTAAAACAGATGGCTCATGAATGAGAAGACTGTAAATGACTCACGGGGTTTAGATGACGGCATAAAACTACTGGAATGAAGCTTCAATATTTTATGACCATCACTTGAGCCCTTGGG
Organism: Amblyraja radiata; assembly: GCF_010909765.2. Lineage (NCBI taxonomy): Eukaryota > Metazoa > Chordata > Chondrichthyes > Rajiformes > Rajidae > Amblyraja > Amblyraja radiata. The sequence continues at coordinate 27,577,773 of NC_045971.1, read as the reverse complement.
AATATATTAATGTTTCTATACATGCAGTTTGCTCCTTCCCCTTGATTTCGTTCAAGTTCACATGAATAGCGACTGTTACAACTAACTACCATTGTTCCATTCAAAGTGCATGTATTTCAACAGTGAGAATGCAAAGATTACGAGATAAATTGTACATGCATCTGATGGGAAGCAAGTGATGTGCTGAAAAGCAGTGACTTAAAAGAGGGGGTGCATCAAACAGGCTCACTATTAGGCCATTGCAGGGCAGAGGTTCATAAGTTCATGTGATACGAGCAGAATTAGGCCATTCGGCCCATCTAGTCTACTCAGCCATTCAATCATGGTTGATTTATCTCTCCCTCCTAACCCCATTCTCCTGCCTTCTCCCCATAATCCCTGACAAAGGACAACAAAGGACAAAGGACATTTATTGTCACATACACCAATTGGTGTAGTGAAATTTGTCTTACCATGCAGCACACAGATAAAGATAAGACACAACATTAAAGAATTTAACAATTAACAAATGGAACATCCCCCCACAATGGTTCCCACTGTGAGGAAAGGCACAAAGTCCAGTCCCCATCCACATGTCCACCCATAGTCGGGCCTATTGAGGCCTCCGCAGTCGCCGCTACGGCGGCCCGAAGTTCCAGGCCCTTCTCGCCGGGTGATGGTGCTCCGGCATCGGGAGAATCCTCACAGCGGCTTGGGACACCTGGAACGGCCGCTTCCTTACTGGAGACCATGGCTTCCGAAGCCGGCAGGCCGCGCTGGATGGAGCTCCACCACTGGCGATCTCGGCGAGAGATTCCAGGCTCCCGATGTAAAGTTCAGCGCCGCCGCCCGAGGCTGGCCGCTCCACAGACCCGCAGCTCCGCGATGTTTCATCGGCGGTCTTCAGCTCACCGGAGTTCCAGCGCAGCGACCCGGGCAAGGCATCGCCCGCTCCACTCCGCGATAGCGCTCCAGCGCTGCACCGCCGCCGCTGAAGCCGAGGTTCTGGGCGGTCCCCTCAGGAAACGCCGCTCCAGGCCCGCTGGTAGGCCGCGAGGACAGGTCGACGGTGCCGCCCGGAGAAAAGCTGCCTCTCCAACCAGGTAGGGACCCTAAAAAGTAGTTTCCCCCTCCCCCCCCCTGCACCCCCACATAAAAAAGACTAGAGCTCCGAAAAACAAAAACTCAACTAACTAAAAATAAAAAAAAGAGATGAAAAACGGCCAGCTGCAGGCTGGGCAGCCATACCCGCACAGGACGGTGCCCACCCATACTAACCAAGAATCTATCTATGTATATCTTAAAAATATCAATTGACAGCCTTCTGTAGCACAGATTGACCACTCTTTGACTAAAAAAATTCTTCCTCATCTCCTCCCTAAAAGAACGTCCTTTAATTCTGAGGCTGTGACCTCTGGTCGTGGACTCTCCCACTAGTGGAAACGTCCTCTCCACATCCACTCTATCCAGGCATCATGTGGTCATGATAGTAGTGCTGTTGCAGCATAGAAAGCTTACTGTTGTGTTGAATGACAGCTTGTTTTGAGGAGAGCTCTACCCAAGACCACAATCAATTTCCGGGAGTTGCAGATAGAGCCCAGTCCGTCACACAGGCCCGAACTTACCCTTGGCTTGGTAAAATTGTTAAAAAATGTCTGCAGTGTGTGTAGGATAGTGTTAGCATGCGGGGATCACTGGTCGGCGAGGACTTGGTGGGCCAAACGGCCTGTGTCCGCGCTGCATCTCTAAACTACAGCTAAACTAAACCTTCCCACCATTAACTCCATCTACACTTCACACTGCATAGGAAAAGCAGCCAAACATAATCAAAGACTTGTCCCACGCGAGACCAAACACAGACAGGGCAATGGTTTTGTGAACACCTTCGCTCAGACCCCATGAACCAACCTGATCTCCCGGTTGCTGGACACTTCTCCAATTCCTACACTGACCTGTCCGTCCTCAGTCTTCTCCATTGTCAGAGTGAGGCTAAACGCAAATTGGAGGAACAGCATCTCATATTTCTCTTGGGCAGCTTGGTGGTATGAAGGTACACAAAAATGCTGGAGAAACTGAGCGGGTGCAGCAGCATCTATGGAGCGAAGGAAATAGGCAACGTTTTGGGCCGAAACCCTTCTTCAGACTGAATACTGGTGGTATGAATATTGATTTCTCTCACTTCAGTTAGCCCCAGCATTCCCTCTCTCTCTATACCTTCCCCACCCAAGTTGCATTGGTTCCTCATTTTCACCCTACAAACAGTTTACAATAGCCTGTTTCCTTTATGATTGTTACTTTTTGCATATCTTTCATTCATTGTTCTTTATCTCTCCACATCACTGTCTATATCTCTCGTTTCCCTATTCCCTAACCAGTCTGAAGAAGGGTGTCGAATCCCGACCCGAAATGTCACCCATTCCTTCTTTCCAGAGATGCTGCCTGTCCCGCTGAGTTACTCCAGCTATTTGTGTCTAACTTCGGTTTAAACCGGCATCTGCAGTTCGTTCCCACACACCTGTCCCGCCCCAGCCGTTCTCCCTGCTACTGTCCGGCAGAAGGTACAGAAGCTTGAAAGCGAGCACCACCAGACTCAGGAATAGCTTCTTCCCCTCTGTTATCAGATTTCTGTACCATCCTTCCAAAAGCTAGAGAACTGCTGATTCACACATGCTCCACTGAGGACGTTGGACCTTGTCTGAGAAACTGATGCTGAGAACTATATCCTGCGCTCTGTATCTTCTCCTTTGGGGGGGGGGGGGAACGGGACGAGTGGGTGCACAGGTAAGGTTCAGGTTGGGATTGGGATCTTGCGGGGAGGAAGTGAGGAGAGGGATGAATGTGCATCCCAAGGGATGGGATGGCCCATTAGCTCCACAGAGGGGGAGCGTAGGGCCCAGATAACAGAAGGCAAGTAATGGGACTCACGTTTGAGGTCCCAGCCCGGCACAGTACCAGTCAACATGGTGAGGCAGCACAGTGACGCAGCAGTACAGTTGCTGCCTTACAGCGGCAGAGACCCAGGTTCGATCCTGACTACGGGTGCTGTCTGTACGGAGATTGCACCCATTCTCCCTTTGACTGCATGGGTTTTCTCTGGGTGCTCCACTTTCCTCCTATGCTCCAAAGGCATACAGGTTTGTAGTTTAAATGCCTTCGGTAATATTGCAAATTGTCCCTAGTGCGTGTAGGATAGCGCTAGTGTGTGGGGATCGCTGGTCAGCTCGGACTCAGTGGCTGAAGGGCCTGTTCCTGCATTGTATCTCTAACGTCTAATCAATTCCCCTGGGAATGACGTGGTCTGACGACTTCACAAGTGCCACAAAATACACAGGAGATGGAATCACAATCTATGGTCAAAGTGGGAATCAGACTAATGTTGGGAAGCGCTCCCTCAAATTTCTGGAGTGATGCAAAAAGGAACCAGGAATGTCCCTTATTGGACATCCTTCAGGGATGTATTTATGAATATTATGTGAATATTTATTAATCATGATATTCTGAAATCAAAATTATACACTAAGGTAGCTACATTGCTATCCAGTAAGAGAGTTTGGAGCACAAATATACAAATAACATTTCAAATTGCAAGAGGGAAGATCATTTTTGGCGCTTCAGTGGATGGATGGATTTGCTACGTAAAGCAACCAATTCAGTTCTAATCCCATTTCATTATGCATCTCCTGCATTATCATTGGGATTGTTTAAGTATGATAGATATACTGAAATATGAGACCAAATAAACAAACAATGTAAAAATAGACAATGTGCTTCGACAGGTTTATGAAGAAAGAAAAAACTAAATGTTGGTCCCACAGGCTCTAAGACTGTGGAATTAATAAATAGAAATAGAGTAATAGCAGAGATTCCTAATAATTATCTTGGATCAGTCTTCATGATAGAAGACATTAAATCATCTCAATAGTGATAGATCATCAAAAGGCTGTTGGAAGGGAGAAACAAACCAATTTCTATGAAAAATTACTTTGCAAACTAAGAGGCTAAATGTTGCCAGGTCTCCGTGACCTGATGCCTCAGGTGCTGGAGAAATCACTGCGATGTTTTGGATGTAATCTATCCAAATCCCAAGGTTCTGGAGAGATGCCAGAGGATTAAAAACCCACAAATGTAACTCCATTATTCAAGAAAGGAGGAAACAAAATATTAGACTTCAGTCAACCTAATATCTGTCAGGGGGGGAAATGCAGGAATCTGTAAGGACAATTAAATGGAGGACATTTAGAAAATCATCAAGGAGTCAATAAGGGACAGTTGATGTATTCAAGAGAGAGTTAGATATTGCTCTTAGGGCAAACAGAATCAAGGGATATGGGGAGAAAGCAGGAACGGGGTACTGATTTTGGATGATCAGCCATGATCATATTGAATGGTGGTGCTGGCTCGAAGGGACAAATGTCCTTCTCCTGCACCTATTTTCTATGTTTCTATGTTATATGTACAGACACATGGCATGCAGAGCCACCACCTCACAGTTACATTAATCCAAGTTCAATCTTCACTTCTGCTGCTTTGACTTCCTCTAACATGGGTTTCCTTCAGGTGCTCCGGTTTCCTCCCACATCCTAAAGACAGTTGGGTTTGTAGGTTAATCAGCCTCTGTACATTACCTCCAGTGTAGGCGAGTAGTGGAATCTGGGAATAAGCATCTAGTTTTTTTTTTGCCGATGCAAGAAACTGCAGATGCTGGAATCTGTAGTAAATATTAAAATGCGTAAGGAACTCAGCGGGTCAGGCATCCCCAAATTCTGCTACCATCCGCACACACCAGGGGTAACTGCAGTCCACGAACCTACCAACTAGAGCATTGGTAGGTTTCCAACTAGGGTGGCATGGTAGAGCAGCGGTAGAGATGCTGCCTTACAGCGCCAGAGACCAAGGTTCGATCCTGACTACAGGTGCTATACGAGTACTCCGGGTACTCCGGTTTCCTCCCACACTCCAAAGACGTACAGGTTTGTAGGCTAATTGGCTTTGGTAAAATAGTAAATTGTTCCTAACGTGTAGGATAGTGCTGGTGTACGGGGATCACTGGTCGACGAGGACTCGGTGGGCCAAAGGGCCTGTTTCCGTGCTGTACAACTAAACTAAACTAAATGACGTGGACGCAGTTTTTAATTACAGCTGCATCCATGGAAGAACTGGCAAATTTTCAACTCCAGGGATTAAACATCTGATTGATTGCAGTGCTTGGCAGGCATGGTACACTTGATTATTCCTCTCTGCTCCAGCTGCTGAAAATAGACCAGCCGATGGAGAATGTATAGTTTAGTTTTGGAACGTACTGTCAGCTCACCTCGAGGGCTTGGAACATAATCCATCTCAGAAGGATGGGTTAAAGGTGGGGATCGACAAAGTAGTGCAGCAGTTAGTGCTGCTCTCACAAAGCTCCAGGGATCTTTAGACTTTGGAGATACAGTGCAGAAACAGGCCCTTCGGCCCACCGAGTCCGCACCGACCAGCGATTACCCATGCTCTAGCTCTAACCTATGCACCAGGGACAATTTACAGAAGCCAATTAACCTACCAACCTGTACATCATTGTAATGTGGGAGGAAACCGGAGCACCTGGAGAAAACCCCATGCAGTCACAGGGAGAACGTACAAACTCCGTACAGACAACACCCATGGCCAGGAACAAACCCGGGTCTCTGGAGCAGTAAGGCAGCAACTCTACCACTGTGCCACTGTGCTGCCCTATCTCGGACATCATCTTGAGCTGGGTTTCTCTCCAGTGCACCAGTTTCCACCCACCTCCCCAACATGTGCTAGTTTGTAGATTGACTGGCTGTTGCAAATTGTCCTCACTATATGTAGCTGATAGAAGAATCAGGGTGGAGCTGATGGACAGGTGAGAAAAGACAGATAAATGAGAGTGAAGGGAATGCTTTGACAGTCATGAAGATTCCATAAACCAGTGTATTTAGTTCTTCTTTTAAGAGATACAGAATAGATATAAGACTTGCTGCCCACCGAGTCCATGCCGGCCATCATTCACTAAATGAAGCACATTAACACAAACCTACACACACTGGGAACAATTTACACTTATACCAAGAATACAAACCCAAGCCAATTAACCTACAAACCTGTATGTCTTTGGAGTGTGGAAGGAAACCGAAGAAAACCCACGCGGGTTATGGGGAGAATGTACAAACTCCGTACAGACAGCACCAGTAGTCAGGATTGAACCTGGGTCTCTGGTGCTGCAAGCGCTGTAATAATAATAATAATAATAATAATAATAATAATAATAATATCTTTTATTGTCATTGCACACAAGTGCAACGAGATTTTGGTTTGCAGCTTCCTTCCGATGTCATAACTTAAATAACTAATAAAATTTAGATTTAGATATAGATACCCCGAGAAACATGGTTTGTAAAAAGAACATTACAACAGTAAAACAGTTCAAACAGACTAAAGTGCAGGTGTGTCTGTGCGACGTGACCATCTGAGGGAGACAGTCCAGGAGGGATGGGGGGCACTCAGCAGGGCCGGTTCAGAGCCGCTATAGCTCTGGGAATTAAGCCGTTACTGAGTCTGGAGGTTCGGGCGTAGAAGGCCTTGTAACGTCTGCCGGAGGGAAGTAGTTCGAACAGTCCATCACAAGGGTGTGAGGAGTCTTTATGGATGCTGATGGCCTTCCTGAGGCACCGTGTGTGGTAGATGCCCTCCAAGGCTGGTAGCGGTTTCCCAATGATCTTCTGCGCTCTGTGGACGACGCACTGAAGAGCTCTCCTCTCCGCCTCCGTGCAGCTGAGATACCACACAGAGATGCCATATGCTCTCTGTGGTGCAGCAGTAGAACGTTGTCAGCAGCTGTTGGGGCAGACCAGTCTTTTTTAATGGCAGAAACGTTACCGCTGTGCCACCGCGCCACCTGTACTACTGCACTCTATTACTGTATTGTATTGCTGTATTGTGCTGCATTACTGAACTGTAATATTCATACTGTTTCTCCAGATCATCTGCGTTTAAATCTTTGTGACTATTCCTCTTGAACAGATCAAAATGGTGGGCAGGGATAATGAATTGGATTGAATTGAATTGAATACATTTTATTAGCCAAATATGTATACATACGAAGAATTTGCCTTGGTGCTTTGCTCACAAGTAACAACACGATATACAGTAGACAATTAAAAATAAAACATTATAATTTAAACATGTGAATAATTAAATAATATACCAGAGCACAAGGAGGCTACAGCATAGTTTTGTGCCGGGGAGATCGGAGCTCACAAATTTGATTCCATGGGAAAAATAAGGTCAAGGTGAAGCCCCAAAGCTAAGCAGCAACACAACCATAACAAACTACTAACGCCATTGAGTAGCACCAATGTGATGTGCATGATCACTGATATATTGAGGCACAGGTACGATACACCCCGTGCAGGTGTTGTCTACTTGTGCTCACTGCTTGCGTATCTGGTTTCATGTGGGCTGATGTAGATAAACACCCACTGTTTTAGTTAATTTTCGGGCGGCCATGGTGGCGCAGCGGTAGAGCTGCTGCCTTACAGCGCCTGCAGCGCCAGAGACCCGGGTTCAATCCCGACTACGTGTACGGTGTTTGTGCATTCACCCCGTGCCCTCGTGGGTTTTTTCCGAGATCTTCAGTTTCCTCCCACGCTCCAAAGATGTAAAGGTTTGTTGGGTAAGTGGCTTGGTGTATGTTCAAATTGTCCATAATGTGGAGGATAGTGTTAATCGTAGAGTCAGAGTGATACAGTGTGGAAACAGGCCCTTCAGCCCAACTTGCCAATCGTGGCCAACATGTCCCAGCTACACTAGTCCTACCTGCCATATGCCTCCAAACTTGTCCTATCCATGTACCTGTCTAACTGCTTCTTAAACATTGGGATAGTCCCAGCCTCAACTACCTCCTCTGGCAGCTTGTTCCATACACCCACCACCCTTGGTGTGAAATAGGTAATGTGTGGGGATCGCTGCTCGGTGATGACTCGGTGGGCCAAAGGGCCTGTTTCCATGCTGCATCTATAAACTAAACTAAACATAGAAACATAGAAATTAGGTGCAGGAGTAGGCCATTCAGCCCTTCGAGCCTGCACCGCCATTCAATATGATCATGGCTGATCATCCAACTCAGTATCCCGTACCTGCCTTCTCTCCATACCCTCTGATCCTCTTACCCACAAGGGCCACATCTAACGCCCTCTTAAATATAGCCAATGAACTGGCCTTGACTACCCTCTGTGGCAGAGAGTTCCAGAGACTCACCACTCTCTGTGTGAAAAAAGTTCTTCTCATCTCGGTTTTAAAGGATTTCCCCCTTATCCTCAAGCTGTGACCCCTTGTCCAGGACCTCCCCAACATCGGGAGCAATCTTCCTGCATCTAGCCTGTCCAACCCCTTAAGAATTTTATAAGTTTCTATAAGATCCCCTCTCAATCTCCTAAATTCTAGAGAGTATAGTCTACCCAGTCTTTCTTCATAAGACAGTCCTGACATCCCAGGAATCAGTCTGGTGAACCTTCTCTGCACTCCCTCTAGGGCAATAATGTCCTTCCTCAGATTTGGAGACCAAAACTGTACGCAATACTCCAGGTGTGGTCTCACCAAGACCCTGTACAACTGCAGTAGAACCTCCCTGCTCCTATACTCAAATCCTTTTGCTATGAAAGCTAACATACCATTCGCTTTCTTCACTGCCTGCTGCACCTGCATGCCTACTTTCAATGACTGGTGTACCATGACACCCAGGTCTCGCTGCATCTCCCCTTTTCCTAGTCGGCCACCATTTAGATAATAGTCTGCTTTCCTGTTTTTGCCACCAAAATGGATAACCTCACATTTATCCACATTATACTGCATCTGCCAAACATTTGCCCACTCACACAGCCTATCCAAGTCACCTTGCAGTCTCCTAGCATCCTCCTCACAGCTAACACTGCCCCCCAGCTTAGTGTCATCCGCAAACTTGGAGATATTGCCTTCAATTCAGATCATTAATATATATTGTAAATAGCTGGGGTACCAGCACTGAGCCTTGCGGTACCCCACTAGTCACTGCCTGCCATTGTGAAAAGGACCCGTTTACTCCTACTCTTTGCTTCCTGTTTGCCAGCCAGTTCTCTATCCACATCAATACTGAACCCCCAATGCCGTGTGCTTTAAGTTTGTATACTAATCTCTTATGTGGGACCTTGTTGAAAGCCTTCTGGAAGTCCAGATACACCACATCCACTGGTTCTCCCCTATCCACGCTACTAGTTACATCCTCGAAAAATTCTATAAGATTCGTCAGACATGATTTACCTTTTGTAAATCCATGCTGACTTTGTCCAATGATTTCACCACTTTCCAAATGTGCTGCTATCCCATCTTTAATAACTGACTCTAGTAGTTTCCCCACTACCGATGTTAGACTAACTGGTCTGTAATTCCCCGTTTTCTCTCTCCCTCCCTTCTTAAAAAGTGGGGTTACGTTTGCTACCCGCCAATCCTCAGGAACTACTCCAGAATCTAAAGAGTTTTGAAAGATTATTACTAATGCATCCACAATATCTGGAGCTACTTCCTTAAGTACTCTGGTATGCAGTCTATCTGGCCCTGGGGATTTATCGGCCTTTAATCCATTCAATTTACCCAACACCACTTCCCGGCTAACCTGGATTTCACTCAATTCCTCCAACTCCTTTGACCCGCGGTCCCCTGCTATTTCCGGCAGATTATTTATGTCTTCCTTAGTGAACCAAAGTAGTTATTCAATTAGTCCGCCATATCTGAGCCGCTATGTCTGAGCCACTAATTAACACTACCAGTAGAAGTGTGCATCCGTATAATGCCTCCTCTCATAAATCCTGCATTGTTTTATGTTCTGCGGTGTACGCAGGATGGGCGGTCTCATGCACAGGAGTGGTCTTAATTTTTTCTGTGCATCAGGAACACCACAGGAGATCCTTTTTCCCTGTGGCTATCCAACTTTACAACTCCTCCCCCTTCTGTCGTGGGGTAGACTGAGACTGACTCCCCTCCCTCTCCCCCTCCTCAATCTTTGCACATCCCCCAAGCCTTTCCACTCTACACTTTAATTTCATGTTTCATGTATTTTGTGTATTTATGACTGTTGGCAGATCAATTTCCCTCCTGGGATCAATAAAGTTCTATCGTATCGTATTGTAAGCATTTGCATTGCTCATTGTGTGAGAGTTGCCATGAGCTACTGAAGACCAAAGCCTGTGGTGTAGGATCTATCGCCATGTGTTTCTTTGTGATGTTTTATTAAACTGTTTGGAGGTGCATGCTGCTTCTTCTTCTTCTTGCGTTTGAGGCAGCAGAAGTCTGCAGCAGGGTGATGCCATCCGGTTCGACATCCGTAGGTGCCCGCCCTAAAAAGGGCGCATGCTCCGGGTTGGCGCCAAGCTGCGGCGACTGCTGCTGTCTCTGTTTGTTGTCATTCGCCTGACTGAGGTCAGTTGACAGGGCTCACCACGGGGAGGTCGACAACATGAGCCCAAAGCTTCAGGGTTGATAACAGCAAAGCACCAGCTCGGAGGAGCATTCACACTGCACAGCAATGATGGGCATTGCTGAAGTCTTGCTGACTGGGTCCTCGAGTTGCTGCCTTCCAGTGAATGAATGTTGAGAGGAGTTGAAAGATACAGTATGGAAACAGGCCCTTTGGCCCATCATGTCCATGCTGACCTTTGTTCACCAGTTCACACTAGTTCTTTGTTATTCCACATAGAATGGGGGAATGACATGGAGCAACATAGACAGCCAGTCTTGTGGCTTGAATGTCCGACTGAGGTGCCCATTACAAAGTTCCATTGACTATTAATGCATCAAGTGTGAATATTTCTGGTCCTAATATGTGCAGTTTGCAGTTACAGAACATGTAAGGATGTGTGATGATCAATGAGCCATACCATGTAGAAGCAGACCCTTTGGCCCAACTTGCCTCTGCCGACCAAGATGCCCCGCCGATCCATGCAAGTTCCACCTGCCAGGGTTTGGCACATACTGTATCCCTCTAAATCTTTCCTATCCATGTACCTGTCCACTTTCATTCATTGTTATTTATCTCTCCACATCACCGTCTATATCTCTTGTTTCCCTTACCCCTAACCAGCCTGAAGAAGGGTCTCGACCCAGAACGTCACCCATTCCTTCTCTCCAGAGCTGCTGCCTGTCCTGCTGTTACTCCAGCTTTTAGTGTCTATCATCAAATTTATTTTCATGCTGTTGCAGCACGTGCCTAAGCTACCTCCTCAGGTAGCTCATTCCATATCGCAGCCTCTGAGTGCAAAAGGTTGCTCCTCAGATTCCTATTAAATGTTTTCCCTCTCACCTTAAAGCTGTGTCCACTGGTTCTTTTTTCCCCCCAATCTGGGTAAAAGACCGTGCATTCTCCCCAACGTGATTTTATACACCTCTGAGATCACCCCTCATCCTCCTGCACTCCAAGGAATGCAGTCCGAATCTTGCTCAACCTCTCCCTACAGCTCAGGCCCTTCGAGTCCTGGCAACATCATTGTCCTTGAACTAATGCAGCTGATATGAAGATTGGCCAGAGCTAGGTACCAAAGAATCATGTGAAATGATGGGATTCACTGCAGTAAAAAAAAGCTCACTTGCTCAGGATAGGAGGCGTGTGGTGTTTAGTGAAAACTGTTTCCTTACGATTTTTATAATGTACTTCCACAGCACCTAATCTAAATGCATTATCTGTAGCTAGACTTAAATGTGCAGAGCTTCAGCAGTTCTTGTACAGCGGAAAAAAATATAAAGGGATGATGCTGCTGCCTTTGTTCCTCTCACAACATCTTTGCTGTGAAGCAAGATGGATGATAAATGAAAATGTCAACAGCTCCCTGAGGTGGGAAGAGCTGTTTCATATCATCATTCATTTGCCCGTGACTGTTCAGGATGTGCTCCCTCGCTTAATGTGTAACGGTTTGTAAAGTTATTTACCGAAGTGGAAATGTATGGAACCATTTTTTTAAAAAATCATCCATTTTTAGATTTTCTGCCACTTTCAAGGTCTGCGTACTCAAAGTTGGTCTACCCTCGTTCTGTGGAAAATAAACCTAATTTATGGTGCCGTTTCAAACAAAAATGTTTTGGGCTATTTCTCGAAGTTGAAATTTATCTGCAGGGTGGGGTTAAGTATTTTTAAATTCCCTGTCAAGAGCAGATGCTGAAAGACCAGGTATAAATGGCCCAGTGATTTTACTGTAAGGTGGTATCTTCTGCTGCTAATTACGTGACATTTATGTTGTCCTGACTCATTGGATGAAGCTACAACCTCATGGCCGATGAATGGCATTTTTGTTCTTTCTCATCTCATGCTTATTATCAACTGATAATATTTTCAGTTGTAGTATTCCGTATTTTCGTATAGTATAGTATTTTCGGAATTCATTTTAAGATAGGGGTGACTCTTCTTGGATTTTCTCTCGCACACAGGATGGCACAGTGGCGCAGCAGGTAGAGCTGCTGCCTCACAGCACCGTGGACCCGCGTTCAATCCTGACATCAGGACGTCTGTGCGGAGTTTGCACGTTCACCCTGTGACCGCGTGGGTTTCCTCCGGGTGCTCCAGTTTCCTCCCACGTCCCAAAGGCGTGCAGGTTTGTAGATTAATTGGCCTCTATCAATTGTCCGTTGTGTAGGGAGTGCAAGAAAAAGTGGGATAACATAGAACTAGTGTGAACACGTTGAACAGGGAGACCCTTATAGAGTCATAAAGTCTTGGTCAGTCATACAGCGCAGAAACGGGAGCACACTGACCAAGAAGCTCCACCTGCCCATGTTTGACCCATTTCCCTCTAAATCTTTCCAATGTACCTGTTCAAATGTCTTTTAAATGTTATAATACCCATCTCTGCCACCTCCTCTGTGTGAAAATGTTGCCCCTCAGCTTCCTATTACATCTTTCCCCTTTCACCTTAAACCTATGGTTCTTGATTCCACTACTCTGGCGAAAAGACCGTGCATGTATCTTCTCTTGTCCCCTTGTGATTTTATACACCTCTGTAACGATCACACATTATCTTTCAACCTTTCTTCAATGGCAGTGGAGCAGTGGCCAACAAATTGCCACAATGCCAAGCGAGTGCCCGTACAGCCCGGACTACACAGCTCGTAATGCCCCTGTCCCACTTAAGAAACCTGAACGGAAACCTCTGGAGACTTTGCGCCCCACCCAAGATTTCCGTGCGGTTCCCGGAGGTTTTTGTCAGTCTCCCTACCTGCTTCCACCACCTGCAACCTCCGGGAACCGCACGGAAACCTTGGGTGGGGCGCAAAGTCTCCAGAGGTTCCCGTTCAGGTTTCCGTTCAGGTTTCCTAAGTGGGACAGGGGCATAAGATGCTACAAAGTTATAAAATTGTCCCTAGTGTGTAAAGATTAGTGAATGGGTTAATCGCTGGTCGGTGCGGACTCCGTGGGCCGAAGGGCCTGTTTCCCGCTGTACCTCTAAATCTTTACTAAATCTCTTGATCATATGAAACAACCGTGGCGACCTAATTGGTGGTCTGTGGGAGAAAATAGTAGTAGATGCTATAAAATATATAACATGGTTGGACTTCAAATGTCATCCACAAGTTTGGATCCTGAGCCAAATTCCTCTGCATTAATATGGAAACAACTGACTACAGGGAAGATAAGATGCTGGCAGTGAACCATCCTTCAGGCTTCTTCACACGTCTTGCATTGCAGCCTGCACTAAAGCACTGCCAAGAAATGTGGTGTTGACTGTGAAAGCTTTTTAGACTGGAGAGGGGCTTTAAGAGGGGCTTAATTCAAACTTGTACACAAACTTTGACAAGAATGATATTCTATTGTACACAAAACAAAGGACATGTGACATGAAAGGCTTTCACAGTATAACTGCAGAGCCAATGAGGGAAGTCAGGGAGAGCATGAAAAGTGGACCATCTAGTCCATCAGTATAGGAAGGAACTGCAGACACTGGTTTACACCGAAGATAGACACAAAATGCTGGAGTAACTCAGCGGTACAGGCAGCATCTCTGGATGGAAGAAATGGGTGACGTTTCGGGTTGAGACCCTTCTTCAGACTGAGAGTCAGGGGAGAGGGAGACACAGAGATAAGGATGGGTAAGGTGTGAAAACAAGACATCAAAGGGGATGTAGTGCAAGGAAAATCATTGTTAGCTCGGAGAAGGTGACAACAAAGCAGACGGAAATAAAATACAATCAGGGGGACAGTCAGACTGGTCGGAGAACTGGGAAGGGGGAGGGATGGAGAGAGAGGGAAAGCAAGGGTTACTTGAAGTTGGAGGACAAGGTTCATACCACTGGGGTGTAAGCTGCCCAAGCGAAATATGAAGTACTGTTCCTCCAATTCCTCACTCTGACAGTGGATGAGGCCCAGGACAGAAAGGTCAGTATGGGAATGGGTGGGAGAGTTGAGCAACCAGTAGATCAGGTACGTTTAGGCGGACTGAGTGGAGTGTTCATCTAAACGATCGCCAAGCCTGCGCTTGGTGTCGCTGATATACAGGAGTCCACATCTGGAACAGTGGATACAGTAGATGAGGTTGGAGGCGGTGCAAGTGAAACTCTGCCTCAGTTGGGGTCCCCAGCACTTCAAGTAACCTTTATATTCCCTCTCTCTCCATCCCTCCCCGTCTTAGTTCTCCGACCAGTGACTGTCTCCTTGGTCATATTTTATCTCTGTATGCTTCGTTGTCAACTTCTCCTAGTTAACAATGATCTATTCTACATTATCCTTGAACTTCATCCCCTTCAAAGTCTCATTTTCACACCTAACACTTCCTTAACTCTGGGTCCCTCTCCCCTGACTCTCAGTCTAAAGAAGGGTCTCGACCCGAAATGTCACCCATTCCTTCTATCCAGTGATGCTGCCTGTCCCGCTGAGTTACTCCAGCATTTTGTGTCTATATCCAGTCCATCAGGCCCACTTCACTATGCTCAAGATTATTACTGATATTCTACCTCAACAATATATTCCAGCACTAACATCATATCCCTTGAGTTCTGAAAATGCCCAGATATCTTTCATTCCCTGCTTTGAATGAATGTAATTGAATGAAAGATACAGCATGAAAACAGATGTATCGGCCCAACGATTCCACGCCGACCAACGATCATTTGTTCACATTAGTTCTATGTTATTGCACTCTGCATCCACTCCCTGTACATGAGGGGCAATTTACAGAGGCCAAATAAACCTGAAAACCCGCACGTCTTTGAGATGTGGGAGGAAACTGGAGCACCCAGAGAAAACCCACTCGGTCACAGGAAGAGTGTGCAAATTCCACGCAGTCAGCACCCGAGTCAGGATCAAACCCGGATCTCTGGCGCTGTGAGACAGCAGCTCTACCCACTGCACCACTGCACGACTGATCTTCCACAGCCATCTGCGGTAAAGAGTTCGAAAGGTCCACCACCCTTTGAGGGAAGAAATGTTTCCATATCTCAGTCCTAACTGGTCCACATCTTATCACAAATTGTGTGCTGGCCCAAGACACTTCAAGCAGCAGAAATGACCCCCCCCCCCCCCCCCCCCCCTTACATCCAACTCAGCCCTTTAGGAAGTTTGTTTGTTTTTATGAGATCTCCACTGATTCTTGTACATCCTAGAGAACATACTCCCAGTCTACTCAATCCTACAGTAAACCTGCTATACCTGCTTAGCCTATTGAATTGTTGCTGCATTCCCTCCATGACAAGTGCATCACTAAAACTATATGTTTGTTGTGTTTGCTTTCTGCAACAAGTAGCATACCTGGTATTGTTGGTTGTCGGTGTTGCAATCCTCGGTGGGTTTCCTGTAGACAGAGAACATCCCTCTTTCCTTCAGAAACTATCTTCCCTTTAAGTGTAGCCTTGGCACTGGATATGCCTTCGCACTTCCATGACAGGATGGAGAGGGCCGGCCTTGACAAAGGCCCGTCCGTGACTGTGGCCAATCTGGGGATGTGGGGTCTCCTCCGCCGTCTGCCTTCCTTTCTCTTTGTTGTAGCTCGCTGTTGGCTGTTGTTGTTGTTGTTGTTGTTGTTGTCGTGTAACATGTTGCCAGAATTGGTCGCCTGACGCGTTACAGAGTGCATCATGTCGTCGTTTCCGGGGATCGCCACGAGGAGGCTTCTGTCATGATCTGGAACCAGGATGCGAAACGTCAACTGCAGGTGCGATGGAATGATGGAACACAGCAAAGCCCCAAAGTACCTAGGTGCGGTCCTCGATCGCACATTATCATAACGCCAACATGTTGAGATAACCAAGGCAAAGGTCAACACCCGGAACCATGTCATCGAAAAATTGGGAAACAGCTCATTTGGGAGTGACCCAACAACAATCCCTGGTGCTCTGTTTGTCAGTGGCAGAATATGCAAGCCCCGTCTGGAGCCCGTCTAAACATGCACGCAAGGTGGAGTCTGCATTGAACACTGCCTGCAGGAAAACCACAGGATGCCTGAAACCGACAAAGGTGGAATACCTTTACGAGCTGGCTGGCATTGACGAAACATCTCGAAGACGTGATCGGGCAGCTGCAGTAGAACCCTTCAATGCGGACACAGACCCTCGTCACCCCGTGCACAATCACCAACTAGTTCCGTGAAGAGTCGGAACAGCTTCATGGAACTAGAGCCAACCGCGCCATGCACCAAAACCAAACAACGGATGGCACCAGGACACCACCTGCCTTATACTACCTGGAAAGCCCTAAACCACCTCCGCACTGGAGTGGGACGTTGCGGACTCTGCCAACTTGAAGAAGTGGGGCCTCTTGGACTCTGCCAAGTTCAACTATGGAGAGGTACAGACAATGGCCCACCTGCTGACTTGCGGTGAGAGGCATGCACTGCAGACGATCTCTGCAGAGGCACAGATGTGGCACTGGCTGTGGCAAAGCAATGGCAGAACTTCGTCTAAAACACGAGCGAACGAACTAAAACTATACATACTGCTCCAGATATATTCTCAAAAAAACATCTACAACTGCAATAAGACATCTTGTAATCATATAATAAAGTAACATACCATCTTTGTTTGGTGCCACGCATGTTGCCCTTTAGTGATTTATGTACGGGCAAACCTCAGTCCATTTGACCATTAACACTATCAAATCTCTCATCATTTTACAAATACTCTGCCGAATGATCAGCGGGTCAGGCAGCATTTCTGGAGAAAAGGAATAGATGATGTTTCGAGTCGAGCCACTTCCAGAGATGCTGCCTGACCCGCAGATTTACTCCAACACTTGTGTCCTCCTTATAATAATAATAAATTTTATTTAATGGGCGCCTTTCAGACATCTCAATGACACCTTACATAGTAATCGGAATAACATATAATCGGAATATAACAAGTAATAAAGACATCACAGAGACACAAATTAAAAACAGAATTCAATCCAAAAACAGAAAATCAAAAACACAGTGTGAAGAGAGAGCAGCGGCAGCCAAAGCGCGCCAGCGTCCATCTTGGACACAGACCTACAGGACTACAATTAGACCAAAAAAAATCATCCCCCCACAGTGGATAGCACTGTGGAGGAAGGCACAATGTCCAGTCCCCACCCCATGTTCACCCCAAAGTCAGGCCTATTGAGGCCACCGCAATTGCCTCTACGGAGGCCCGATGTCCCTGGCCGTTCTCACCGGGTGGTCTTGCCCTGGCGTCGGGAGAGTCCTTTCGGCGGCTGGGCCACCTTGAACGGCCACTTCCTGGTTGGAGCCCGCGGCTGCCGAAGCCGACAAGGCCGCGCCGGTTTGAAGCTCCCAGGCTCCCGATGAAAAAGTCGGCGCCGCCTCTCCGCACTGCCGCCTCTCCGCTCCGCAGACCCACAGCCCGGAGATGTTGCTCTCAGCGGTCCAGCGCGTTGCTCCAGCGCGGCGACCCAGGCAAGGCGTCGCCCGCTCCACTCCGCTCCGCTCCAGCGCTTCAACGCTGTGCCACCGCCGAGGCCGAGGTGCTGGGCGGTCCCCGCCAGGAAACGGCGCTCCAAGCCTGCAGGTAGGCCACGAGGACGGGTCGACGGGCAGCCCGGAGAAAAGGCTGCCACACCGACCAGGTAGGGACCTAGAAATAAAGTTTACACCTACCCCCCACATTAAAAAGACCATATCCCCTACAAACAAAAAACAGGACTCACTAAAAACTATAAAAAAAACGGATTTAAAACGGACGGCTGCTAGTTAGCAGCCGTTCACCAAGATGGCTCCTCCTCCTGATCCTTATCCACTCAGGTTGTCCATTTTTCCATCACGCTTCTTTATATCCTGCCGCATGCACAATCCTGCTCTAATTAGGATTGAGAAGGGAAAGATAAGCCCGCGTTACACCAGGTGTTGTCATCATAGAATTGGCAACATTGGGGGGAAAGGGACATTGACATTGGGACAAGTAATTGGGACCATGAAAGCAAGGAATACACCCACTTAGTACCTCTCAGAAGATCGACCTTTAAGACTGAATGAGCAAGCACAGGCAAGTATGGTCCCTTATAGAGTGATAGAATCGGCAAAACCTCCAGTCAAATTCCTGTTCACATACAACTGACCTGCACTATACCGAAATTAGACAAAAAATGCTGGAATGGAGAAACTCAGCATCTATGGAGAAAAGGAGTGGGTAACATTTCGGGTCGAGACCCTTCTTCAGACCGAAGATTCTCCCCCAACCCCCCCTCTACTCTCAGTCTGAAGAAGGGTTACGACCAGTGGCAGTCAATGAAGCAGCCTCTCTGATGATTCTGTGCCTTTGGTGGTAGTTAGCAATCAGCAGAATGTCGAAAGCCTGGTCAATGTCAATTTTTGCTGCCATCACTAAAGTGAAGTGAACTGATTTGAATGTAGAGCAAAAGACATTGTGTTAACAAAACTCGATCACACAGCCCAGATGGAGCGATCACTGTTGCAATTGCAGTTGCTAACTAATGGCGTATCTAAACGTGTATAAAACCATGATAAGAATTCTATTGTTTCAATGCTCGACAAATGAAGACCTGTTATGGGTTATTGTTACCACACGGAGCTGCTAACCATGCATTTCACACTGACATATACCGCTGATAGGCCTCATAAATCAGCATTTTACGCCTCTGCCTTGGAATTTTGATAACATACAAATGGCAATTTGTACCGAACTCAACACACAAATTGTTTTCTTAGTATTGGGATACACATTCTCTCTGGATTCATAAATCAGTTCAGCTTCAACCACTGTGAGCAGTGACAACAATGAGTTTACCCCTTACTTTAGGGAATTAGTTACAGTCAGTGTCATTCAATGTGGAAACAGGCCCTTCGGCTCAATGTGCCTACACCGACCAATATGTCCCATCTACACTAATCCCACCTGCCTAGGTTTGGCCCATATCCCTCTAAACCTGTCCTATCGATGTACCTAATTGCTTTGTAAAACGTTGCAATAGTCTCTGCTTCAACGACCTCATTCGGCAGCTCGTTCCATACACCCATCACCCTTTGACCGTCCCATCTGCCTGTGACACCATCATCAAGGAACTATCATTTAGTTTATTGGTAGGTGTACCGAGGTACAGTGAAAAGCTTTTGTTGCGTGCTATCCAGCCAGCTGAAAGACAATACATGATTACAATCAACCCATTTACAGTTTCTAGATACATGATAGGGGAATAACTTTCAGTGCAAGGTAAAGCCAGCACAGTCCGATCAAGGACAGTCCAAAGATCACCAAAGACGTAGATAGTATTTCAGCACGGCTCTCCAGTTGAGGTAGGATGATTCACTTGCCTGATAACAGTTGGGAAGAAACTGTCCCTGAATCTGGTGGTGTGCATTTTCACACTTCTATACCTTTTGCCTGATGGGAGAGGGGAGTAGAATGAGTGGCCAGGGTTCAACTCATCCTTGGTTAAGTTGCTGACCTTGCTGAGGCAGCGTGAAGTATAAATGGAGTCAATAGAAAACAGGTTGGTTTGTGTGATGGTCTGGGCTGCATCCAGATTTCGCTGCAATTTCTTGAGGTCAACTGTCCCCAAACCAAGCTGTCATGGATCCTGATAAAGCACTTTCTATGGTGCATGTGTGGAAGTTGGTGAGAGTATTAGGGGACTAACAAGATTAACTGGAAGTGTAGGAAACGACTAAAATAATTTCAGGCCAGTCAATCTTTAAAAAAAAATTCTCCTCACTAACATCTGCCTAGGTTCAAGAGCTGTTTGTCGGATTAGGCAGCAGCATCCTAAAACATGTACAGCCTTTGAATCGTATTAAAGCATCAAAATCCGATCAGAAATTTCCACAACAAACAGTAACATAATGGATTTACCAATCCAGTCTTATTGTAGAACCAAGGACTGCAGCAATTCAAGACAGGCTTCCACTTGTTCCTCCAGGGTTAACAGAATTACCAAACTCATCAGGAAGGCTGGCTCTGTCCTGGGGGTGAATTGGATTCACTGGAGATGGTCACGGAGGGGAGGATGCTCCTTAAACTGCGGAGCATCTTGGACAATACAGCTCACCCCCTCCATTACATGCTGGTCAATCTGAGGTGCAACCTTCAGCAACAGACTGGTTCCACCCAGATGCAGCACAGATCGCCACAAGAGATCATTTTGCCTTTGCGATCTTCTGTCCTGGGATAGACTGACTCCCATCCCCCCCCCCCTATTTTTGCACGTCCACAACCCTGGACTTTCCACGTCACTTTAATTTCACGTTTCATGAATCTTGGTGTGTTTTATGACTGTTGACAGACCAATTTCCCTCCTGGGATAAATAAAGTTCTATTGTGTAGTTAACCTGTTCGGTTTACTCGGGTCAGAGTGTACATGAAAACAAAATATTGGCGGTGAACAGGTTAATAGGGATGGATGATGAATTCAGGCCCATCTTGCCCCAAATTTCATGAGCAAAAGTAAAAAATAAATCTTGGTTTTAATATATATTATAATTAATACATTTCAGTACTCTAATCAACTTAAATGAAATCTCCAGTCCCTATAAATCTCACGATGATTCTCCTAAATGTCTCTCTCCAATGTGTCTTCCTTTCTTTCAATTCCTTCTGCCTAATTCTGTTTTCAAACCATTGACGTATAAACCAAAGAACATAATTTGGTTCTCCGTGTGACCATGTGGGTTTCTTTCGGGTGCTCCGGTTACCTTCCACGTCCCAAAGACATGTGGGTTTGTAGGTTAATCAGATGTGTCTAAAGCCATGCAGAAAACCACTCAAACTATAAATCATGAAATAAAGCATGGTGGCGCAGCGGTAGAGTTGCTGCCTTACAGCGCCGGTGACCCAGGTCTCTCCGTGACCTGTGTGGGTTTTCTCCGAGATCTTCAGTTTACTCCCACACACTAAAGACGTACAGGTATGTAGGTTCATTGGCTTTGTATGTGTAAATTGTCCTTAATGTGTGTCGGATTGTGTTAATGTGCCGGGATCGCTGGTCGGAGCGGACTAGGTGGGCCGAAGGGTCTGTTTCTGCGCTGTATCTCTAAACTAAACCTAAACAAAATTACAATTTATTGCATCAAGTTTCGCTGTCTGCATCAAATTTGCATGTTATTTCCATGGCTGTTCATGTGACCCATATCTAACTGAAGATACTGTCTGTTGGAGCAGTTAATCTGCAAGTTTCTGCTTGTGAGAAGCAACTGAGCCTCAGACAGCAGGTTCTAAGGCCATACATCGCCACACCCTAATGGCATTTTGACAACTATTTCCTGACCATACCATTGAATGTCTACGTTCACTGTCTACGATCACACTAGTAAACAGACATTTAAAATAACTTACTCCAAAGCACTTTCAGGTGCCAAATGTTAAAAACATCGTGAACTTGAGGCAGCACAGTGTGGCAGTGGGTGGTAGAGTGGGGCTACTGGTAAAGCCGCTGCCTCACAGTGCCAAAGACCTTGATTCAATTCTGATGTTGGGAGCTGCCTGCGTGGCGTTTGCACGTTCCCTGTGTAACCACGTGGCTTTCCTCCAGGTATCCCGGTTTCCTTCCACATTCCAAAATACGTGCGGGTTTGTAGGTTATTTGCCCATGGTAAATTACCCCAATTTGTGCAGGGAGTGGATGCGAAAGTGGGGTAACATAGAACTCGTGGGAATGTGTGATTAAGGCCGGCGTGGACTCAGTGGGTAGATGGTCATATTACCACACTGTATCTCCAAACTACTAAACTGAACACCTTGTCAAATTATTAATGTCACATCACATGCTCCAACTTTGGCGTAAAACGTTAGTGCTGGACAGGGCCGGATTTACGTATAAGCGTCACAAGCTTAAGCTTAGGGCCTCGAGATCTAGGGGGGGGCCTCGGCAGGGCCGGATTTACCTATAGGCTTCATAGGCTGATTGGGAGGGGCCTTACATAGAGGATTGTGAGGGGCCTAACAAGTGGAATAGCCTAGGGCCTCTCTTCATCTAAATCCGGCCCTGGTGCTGGATGCATCATTCATGCACCTTCCCGGCTCAGTACTGAGAGCGGTGGCAGACTACAATGTCAGATGAGCTGGCAGTTATCAGCGGGCACCTGGTGGGCATTCCCGGGAAGTGGGGACCAGGCCTCCAGTAGAGCTGGTAGGTCCAGCTCCCCACCACAGACATCGACATGACCACGCTGTGAGAGCATGGAGGGACCAATGAGCAACCGCCGAGAACGAGGGGGGGGGGGGAGAGCGAGAGGGTGGGAGGGAGGGCAAGTGGGGAGGGGCCAAGAGAGCCAGGGGGTGGTGGACCGGAGAGAAGGGGGTGGGGGGGGGGGGGGGAAGAGACACCGGAGAGCAAAGTGGACCGGAGAGCGAGGGGGGAGCACGGATTACAAATGGGGGACCCAGCAGTGGGGCCGTCTGCTGGCACATGTGGCTGGCAGTCAGTAGGTCGGACTGTTTGGTGAACTTTTGTAACTTTGTCGGTGCCAAAACGTGGCGACACTTAGGGGGAAGTCCGCTGCATGATTTTATCTGGTTGTACGCAAAACAAAGCATTTCACTGTACCTACATGGGTACATGTGACTATAAAGTATCATTGATTCATCATTTGAACACTGTTGTCCAGCCTGTTGTGATTTTGGCCATGCAATGTGTAGGTGTGGAAGTCAGAAATAAGCAGCCCAGGCTACTCCAGGTAACTGGCAGTTCTCCATGGAACTGCTGGCTGAGGAGTCACATAATCCAGACTGCTATCTTCAGTAAAGGAATGCCAATAAAACACCGTAAGTACTGGCAACATCTTGTTTTTACAACTAATTTGAATACATTTCCACACCTAGTGCTTCACTTGATGAATTATTGGGTTATTAAAGGTCGAGTCGTCTAATCTTCTCTGTAACAGGCTTCAACTGTTAGACAAACTTTTATTGACAAGCACCGACTAGATTAAGTTTACAAAAATACTCAGGGGCTATGCACCATTATGAGATAGCAGCATGTACAGACATCTTAAAAAGCCTGATTAAAATAAGAGGTGATTATTGGCAAGCCGAGGGCAATCAAAGCAGCTGGGGGAATCTTAGTAGTCTGTCAAATAAATGAAATATCTTTCAGTATCATCTTACTGCAATAACATGGACTCAAATATATTAATAAAGCAAAAATAAATACGAATTGGAGAATGCTGCAGGTTGAGCAGCATCTACGGAGGGAAGGATGAAGGACATGTTGACGGTTCAGGTCAAGACCCTGCATCAGCACCCACCCCTACAGATGCTGCTCGACCAATTGTGTACAAATACAGTGGTGGTCTTCTTTTGCACCACGTTCCACAGTCTGTAGTCACCTGTGTCTCCACATATTCCCATGCTGTATCTCGAAACACATGGTCAAATAATCGAAATCACATCACATGCTCCAACTTTGGAGTAAAACTGATGTGCTGGATGCATCATGATTGCTCCATCCCTGGTCGCTACTAAGAACAGTGGCAGAGGGAAAAGTCAGACGAGCTGAGCGCTGTTGTCCAGCTTGTCCTGACTTCTGCCTTGCAAATGTGCAAGGCGTGATAAATATGGTTATAAAATTTGAAGAGGAAGGCATACCGGTTTCACATTCAGCCTACAGCCGCCGTGTCCATCTCTGTTGCAAATGGACAGGGAGTTAAAATAATAAACTAATTTTTGCTTGCGATTCAGTTTCTGATGGAAAGCACAAGCTGATGCCAATGCAAAGGTAGGTTCAGTCTTGATAGTCAGATGCGCAGGTCTGAAGAAGGGTCTTGACCTAAAACGTCACCAGAGATGCTGCCTGTCCTGCTGAGTTACTCCAGCATTTTGTGTCTATCCTTGATAGTCAGATGGTTGCTGACCCAAATGCTTCATATCGGAGGTGCAGACAATTGGTTCAGCTATCAGAGAACTGCTGGCATTTTTCTTTAGCAAAACTTTGGATCCGTGAAAGAGGGGCAAACCATGGAGGATACTGGACCTGTTAATTTATGGATCCTACCAAAATAAGATATAATATAACATTCCCCTTGTTCATGAGATCTTGTACTGCTAAGGAAAAACAAGTGCTGGAGTAACTCAGCAGGTCAAGCAGCACCTCGGGAGACTGCTGATAGGTGATGATTTGTGGTTGGGACTCGGATTGAAAGGGCCTTGATTCAAAACGTCGCCAGTCTGAAGAAGGGTCCCACCCGAAATGCCACTGATCCAGGTTCTCCAGATGCTGCCTGGCCCGCTGAGTTACTCCAGTACTGTATATAAAAAAATAAAAATAAACAAGCATCTGCAGTTCCTTGTGTCCATATTGTATTGATACGGCTCTGCCATATTTCTGTATGAATCTCGACCCGACTAACAAAGAATTTTGTGTGGCAAGGAACTGCAGATGCTGGTTTAAACTGAAGATATAGACACAAAAGGCTGGAGTAACTCAGCGGGACAGGCAGCATCTCTGGAGAGAAGGAATGGGTGACTTTTCAGGTCGCGACCCTTCTTCAGACTCACAACTTTGATTTATTTCAGTCCTCTTAAATCGTTCGATAGTGTTGAAATGAAAACAGTGCACATGGAGGGAATTATATGAGATGAATGGGACAGACATAGGGAACAGGAACATGAACAGAACTGGCATTATAGCCATATGGGGCTTATAGGCACTGGAGGTTTAATTAATTTGAGTTGATTAATATATTCTAAACTATTCATACAAGTCTTATCTATTTTCCAGCACAGACTAATCCCTTGAACTTAAATTTAAATAGTACTAATTATATTCAAATTAATTCTACAATTCTACTGAATTTTGTCAAAAAAATGAACAGGAATTTCAATAAGATCACCAAGGATTTCAGCACCACTGATAATGTTTTCATTTGCCAGTCTTTTAAAAAAAAATTATTCTTTTCAAAACGTGTCTCTAAATGAGAGGAGTTGTAAATGTACTGATTACAGAGTTTGCTTCTCAGCACTTTGGTTTGCTTACTGCTTTAAATACTCCCAGGGAACTAAGCATGCAAAGTAAATGACATTAGGGCTCTTTTAAAGATAATGGGCTGTAATTTGATGTTGAAATAGGCGTAATTCAGAAAGCAACCTCTGGTGATTGCAGATGTGCAATTAAACATGGAGGTTGCTGTCAGAGTAGTTCTCCTCCTCCATAACTTGTGCTGTGGCAGAACAGTATCCAAGAAACTCACTGTTTGAATATTAGTTTTTTGGGGATTAGAAACAGCTCGCAAACAGGCACTTTGGCCCATCAAACTGTGCCGTCCAGCGATCCTACACACGAACCACTGCTGATATGAGTGATTGCTTGCATTTTCTAGACCAATGCACCAGAAGAGCAATTGAGAAGAGAGTATGAGACACAAGAAGAGCAATTGAAAAGAGAGACTGAGGCACGAAAGGGGCAATTGAAAAGAGAAAAGGAAGAGTTGGAATTAAAGACAGAGCTGGCAGCAGCCAGTGACAGGATGGTTAGCACTCACAAGATAAGTTCCTTTATGGAAGAAGGGGCTGCTAAATGGGAAGCAGCAGCTAAATTAAATCTACAGATAGAAGAATTTTGGTCTGAGCAGAACAATATTGACTAAGCAGTACAAACACTGACTATGTGGATGGGAGCCAAAGCTTCCTCCCAACAACAGGTTGTTAGACCAAAGCCAGCAAGTTATGAACCACCTGCATAAGGCTCATATCTCAGCAGTCTTCTCAGAGGCCAAATGTACAGACTCGTATGAGTAAGAGTGCGCAGGGGCCTGATAGCACTACCCCCCCCTGCACGGAATGATGTAAAGCAATGTGATGTCTGGGAAATATTGAGGAAGCATAATGAGATTACCACTCTAACACACTATCCTACACACTAGGGACAATTCACAATGTTCACCAAAGCCAATTAACCTTCTTTGGGATATGGGAGGAAATTGGAGCACCAGGAGAAAACCCACGCAGGTCACGGAGAGAACATGCAAACTTTGTGCAAACGGCACCCCCAAGTCAGAATCAAACCCGGGTGTCTTGAACTCTACCGCTGTGCCACCGTGTCGCCCCGAACTTTCAGATTAAAGTTCGACCCTCACATATTTAAAATCCTACTAAACTCAACGGAAACTGTTGGAGGTGGATCACTATCTTGAAAATAATTTAAAGAATGTCTTAAATCATAATTACTGCTAAACAACAATGCTGGCATCAAAAAGATGACCAGTTTCATTACTTCAGAATTTAATTATTACTAGACCAAGTGGGACCCATTGGGTCCCGTCGCCCAATGTGTGTGAGGGGGTTGGGGCGTCACATGGGAGGGCTGGTCCCCGAATGCGGCATCGGCGCTCACCCCGGTGACAGGCGCCTCCTGGAGAACAATCACCCGTTCCCCCAACGTAACCCATTCCCCCAATGCAACCCGGGCCGAGCCCAGCTAGTGGGGCCGAGAAAGTGAATAAAAGCAAGGCGGGCCAAGCTGACCGAGCAGAGCCTGAATAAAAGCAAGGCAGGAGGTCTGGTCCCCCAACGCAAACCGGAGGGAGGCGTGGTCCCCCCAACTGAAGCCGTTCCCGAACGTAAGATTCCAGCACTCCCCTGCCTCCCTCAGCACTGGACTTGAGAAAAAATTCCAATTGCACTTCCCCTGCCTGCCACAGCAGTTCCAATTGCAGTACCAATTTGCCCTCCCCCTCCTGTTGAAGCACTTGCTGTGATATCCCATTGAGTTGAAAAGTTCAGTGTTCCTGTCTTGCAACTTTGTATCAAAGTGTGTTGGAAGCTAGCAGGATGAATTTTAACAGTAAAAATCTTGTTAAAGTTGGCATTTTTAATCATCAATAACTGGTGAAATATAGCAGCGGTTACCGTTGGTAATGTCTCATTGTGATTTCATTGTGGCACTCGGCAGCTTGAGAGCCCATTGTGATTGGTGCACTGTTATTGGCATTGTGACATCACCACTGGAAGCTGCTGGAAAAAGGCTCTGTGAGGAGTTGTTTTTGGCTTTTTTTAAAACTTTAAACGTGAATAACTTGTGAAATATAGGATGAAATCTTAAGTGAACCCGAGTACGGCATGGAGGGGGGAAATGCGAGTCACAATATGTAAAAGTGTAAGCGCTAGTGCGCAGCGTTTTGAGGAAAATACAAAACATACACACACAGACAAGATGAGACTTTTAGTATATAGATTGGACATTTCATGAGTTCCAGTTATGACTCTTGCTTAATCCACATGCACTCCAGATGGCAGTGCACTTACAGCTGTTGGATCCTTTCTGGGTTTGGAGTGACTCAAAGGCTGAGAATCATTCATCTATTTGGATTCAGAACCCCTCTGAAAGCTTGTAAAAGATCCGATGGTAACCCTCAATTGCCGATCACATATCATCATTATCCTTAACAATAAGACTGCGATAGATTTTTGGCCACTAGGAGTCATACAAATTGAAGAAATGGATGGAAATGCAGAAATAAGCCACTAAGCCACTGGTGCTAATTCAATGCCAAACTTGAAGAAAACAACTAGATACAGAATAAAGTTCAGTTCTAATGATGCAAAACCAAGCTTGAGATTAAGAGGCTGTCCTTGTCCTTCTCACTATTTAGCTTGTTGCCCGAGTCTAGAATAAGAACGCAGTGACCAAAGTATATGCAATAGCTGCATCTGCTCCACCATTCACTGAGATCATGACTGATCATTAACAATAGCATGGGTTTCCTGAATTAACTACTTTAATCAACCCAACAGAATGAACATTGAACTTTCCAATTTTAGGTGACTACAAATCTCCCCCCTCCCACAGTTCTTAGGTACAGGTCCAAATAAAACACCACTGGCTCAAATATTTTCCTCTTATCTTAGTTAAGAATAGCCAAAACCAAGTATGGTTACTCATGGTTCTTATCACCTCCATGGAATCATCCTTGAAGCTGCACCCAATTCTGGTAGGATTTTCCTGCATTAAAAAAAAAGGACGGTAGACAAAAATGCTGGAGAAACCCAGCGGGTGAGGCAGCATCTATGGAGAGAAGGAATAGTCAAGTCAAGTTTATTTGTCACATACGCATACGAGATGTGCAGTGAAATGAAAAGTGGCAATGCTTGCGGATTGTGCAAATAAAAAACTACAAAACAGAATAGAACAGTATCACTAATTACATATTTGTGAGAAAAAAACCAGCAATTTTAACAAGACACAACACAACAGTAAATTGGTACAGTAAGTTTGTCCCTGGTGAGATAAGAGTTTACAGTCCTAACAGCCTCTGGGAAGAAACTCCTTCTCATCCTCTGTTTTCACAGCATGATGGCGGAGGCGTTTGCCTGACCGCAGCAGCTGGAACAGTCTGTTGCTGGGGTGGAAGGGGTCCCCCATAATGTTGCTGGCTCAGGATCTGCACCTTCTGATGTATAGTTCCTGCAGAGGGGCAAGTGTAGTTCCCATAGTGCGTTTGGCCGAACGCACTACTCTCTGCAGAGCCTTCTTGTCCTGGGCAGAGCAGTTCCCAAACCAGATTGAGATGTTTCCGGACAAGATGCTTTCTACCGCCGCTGAGTAGAAGCACTGGAGGATCTTCAGAGAGACTCCGAATTTCCTCAGCTGCCTGATGTGGTAAAGGCGCTGCCTCGCCTTACTCCCCAGTGCGGCAGCGTGTGATGTCCATGTCAGATCCTCTGAGATGTGGAACCCAGGTATTTAAAGCAGCTCACCCTATCCACAGTATCCCCATTTATCTTCAGTGGTGTATACGCTCTCGGATGTTGTGCCCTCCTAAAGTCCACAATCAGCTCCTTAGTTTTTTAGACATTCAAGAGGAGGCTGTTGTCCTGACACCAGAGTGCCAGATTTTTTGGGTCGACGTTTTGGGTCGAGACCCTTCTTCAGACAGAAAGAAAACGGACAATCTGTTGGAAGTACAACATTCCCTGCTAGGAATCAATCAGATCAATGTTCGTTGCACCGCCTCAATTGTAAACATGTCCTTTCTTTGGTAGGGAATCCAGATTTGCACACAATTTTCCAGGTGCAGCTTCACCAGATTCAGTCTATCTGTAGATGGACACAAAGTGGTGGAGTAACCCAGGTAGGCAGCATATCTGGAGAAAAGGATGGATGACATTTCAAAGCATCACCCACTTTTTCTCCAGAGAAGCTGCCTGACCTGCTGAGTTAATTCAGCACTTTGTCTTTCTTCAATATATACCAGCATCTGCAGTTCCTTGCTACTCAATATATCTGTAGTAAGACATCTTTGCTCTTGCACTCAAATAGTCTTTCAATGAAGGATCACATACTATTTACCCATCTGTTTACTGTACACACGCATCAACTTTCAGTTGTCTCAAGAAGGGTCTCGACTAGGAAAGGTCACCTATTCATGTTCTCCAAGGATACTGCAAGACTTGCAGAATTACTCCAGCACTTTGTGCCTTGTTTTGTAAACCAGCATCTGAAATTCTTTAATTCTACTTCAACTTGCAGCAAGGACACACAGGAATCTGAGCACCAACTTTTAAGTCTGTCAAAAGTCTGCCTGGCCCCCCCCCCCCCCCCCCCCCCCCCCCCTACCCCCCTCCTCCCAATGGCACTCTTCTCAACCAAGCTGGCAGCCATGCTTTTCAAACTTTAAGCACTTTTTCATGGCCCATAAAGAGCCACAGGCATCATCTCTTCCTTTCCTGGTCAATTCTCTACATTGAGATAAGCCAAAGGTTCAACACTGGAGATGCTGAAATTCTTATGAAGATAGAAATTGATTATTCCTTTCCAGAAATGCTGACTAAACATTTAGATCACTAGTGGGGGAGGGGAGAAAGAAAATAGGTTTAGGATGGGATACCACCAGGAGATGGTGGTGAATGCAAATCATGGGAAAGGGTGCAGAGGTTTATCTGGTAAAAAGGTCGGGTCATCACTGATGGGTGCAAAGAATCAATGTATGAAATCTAAAACAGAGATAAAAATGCTGGAGATCTGGAATGGTAGATTATCTAAAATAGTTGAATTCAATATCATGTTCTGAAGTTGTTAATGCGTCAAGTCAAGAATTGCACTGAACCTTGCTAGAAGAGCCAAACACAGTTTGGATGCGAGTTGAGAAATGAAAGTGGCTGGCAGCTGGAAACTTAGCTTCATCCCTGCAAACTTAATTAAGGTCACACAGTCCATCTTTAGTTTTGCCAATGTAAAGGTCACATGGTGAGCACCACATTCAGTATACTGAACTGGAACACAAATGCAGTACACTAAATAAGTCACTGCTTCAGCTGGAAGGAAAAAAATCTGGAAGAGTGGGGGGATGGACAAGGGTGATCTATTCAAAGTTCTTAGTTGGGGGTGGGAAGGGGGGGGTTAGTTTTTAACCATATCCGCTTCCTTTTATATCAGCCACAAAGAGGGGAAAGGAAACCATGACTGAGGAAGAAGACTATGTGAAAATTGGCAGTCACGATGGATACAGCAGAGGAAGATGTAGGAAATAGAAAGGAGTTCTTCTATGGAGCTGGGTGTGAGCAAAGGCAACTAATGGAGCTGGTGGATCTACAGAGGAACAGATCAGTGACTTTCTGAAAAAAAAATGATTTGATGTTCTCTGGCGGCCCCCATCAGTCTGAGGAAGGGTTTTGACCCGAAACGCTGCCTATTTCCTTTGCTCCATAGATGCTGCCTCACCCGCTGAGTTTCTCCAGCATTTTTGTCCACCTCACATTCATTATTTTGGTCTAGTATTTTCCCCAGTGTGGACACTTTTGCTCAGCTTCAGAATTACCCCATCCACCTACGTGTGGCATCAGATGCTGTCCATTCTATTCATTGCACACTACCGTCTTGGCATCGCTTGATATTTTTCCTCACTTATTGATTTTTACCTGGCCATCGTGCTGAATTTGCAGCATGCCACCTACTGACAAGGCAGCGTTGTCTTTTAACAAACTAACTTCTGCCTTACCGAGGTTGAATGGCAGCTCTCCGAGAGCATCTCTTGCCTTCCTCTGAACTGTGATCCCATTACAGAACACCAGCATGATAGGCGATGAACACAAGGATACATACAGAAACTGAACAAGCCCCAAAAAGGCACATACGACATTATACTTCTGATGTCAAGAGTCAATTGGAATGTTTTAGAGATAGTGCATGTGTGTTTACAACTGAATGAAGAACATGGGGAGAAATATGGAGGAGTAAAGAGACAGTGAAAGAAACATTTGCAGATGGTGCATGATTAAATAGGAAGGGCTGCACTCAACCTCCCCGACGTATTATTTAATATTTCCAAAATCCTGAAACATCTCAAGAGACATGAATGATAAATGTCACAACTGAGTTGCATTAGATGCAAATCAACCACAATCTTGAGACTTTAGACACAGAATAGAAATGGGCGCCGACCACGATTACCCCATACACTAGCACAATCCTACGCACACTGGGATTAACAATTTTACAGAAGACAATTAACCTACAAACCTGTGTAGGAGGAAACTCGTATATGGACACAGGGAGAACGTACAAACACACAGACATGCCCCAGGTCAGGATCAAAGCCGGGTCTCTAGCGCTGCAAGGCAGCAACTCTACCGCTGCGTCATTGCTCAAGAGATATTAAATGATGTTGCCCCACCAACGTTGTCCTGAAATTTTCAATTCCAGCTGACTCTTCAGGAATGCAACTCAACAATCCAAACTGCAGATCACAACCCAGCACAAACAGAGCAAGGCACTGGCTATTTTCTTCTTCTCCCATTGACAGTTGAACTGGCCCTCAGGGTGGTTATAGTTGGTGGACGTTACATCTTTCAGTACCTGTTCCTAGTGGTTTCACTTCAAGCCTGGGGCCAAGCAAACCTTGGAAATTATGGGGATGTGCAATTAATCCAGCCATTTGATATTTTCGCTGGGGTAAATGGATACTAAAAAGGGTGATTTACTTATTTCTACTTCTTATCCCAGGGGCAAAAAGCAACACAGACTAAGTTAAGAATCTAACTTCAATACTCTGCTTGTTGAGCAACTTTCCACTGGTACTCCCACCCTCACGCAAATCTTGCCGTAACGTAGTGCTGCAAAATGGCAGCCGACTGTCATTACCTGGCCAATAAGGTTATGTTTTGAAAGGTGCAATTTGCTGGAAGCAAGCTACAGACACTTAATTATATATACAATTACATGATCAATACACAAACAAAATTGCAGAGGAATCGGATAACTCAAATCAACTGCTCCCGTTGTCAACCAACGACACGACCTTTGTGTGCGCATCCCTTCATTTCCTATAACATCACTTGGCTTAATAATAGCAGCACGTTTCTTTAACAAGGTTAGTCATCAGTGTGCTGAAATTTCTCAAAGATAAAATCCTATAAAATAAGAATGTTGCCTTTTCAACTTTTAAAAGCTTCCAGAATTGTGAAATTTGGTATGCAAAACTGAACGTGACAGTTTTAGCGGCAGTAAATACAATCGTGTTAATTGTGAATGGTCTTAACACCACCGTGTATCAAGAAATGACCCAACAGCCTTTTATTTCAGCGTGGAATTCAGCTTGACATTTAGCTGTGGATTGAAATTCGAATGATGTGCAATAAATGGATTTGTGATTTCATTCCTTTGAAAATACTTTGATAAAACGGGCTCCAGGCTGAATAGCATTCCAAAGTTACAACAAGGATTGCTCATGCCAAAAATGTTGCGATTACATTTTGAAGTGCTGGCTTTTGTAATTGCAAAATGACATTGCCCTCTTAGGCCTACTGGATATGCAAATGCCCACATCAACCTCCATCCTGTGCCGTTTGATACCCATAACACGAGTGCAGTAAATTATAATTGCAACATTTTTTTTTCACAGCATTACACATATTTGTTAACACGTTAAAATGTCATGCATCTTTTTAACAATTCAGTTGCTCCCTGCAGAATTTAATTTTAAAAGATGAAAAGTGTCAAAAACAAAAGCTGCAGAATTATGACAGATGCAAGAATATCAATAATATATGGGAGATCCAGAACAAAAATCACTAAGAGCGAAATGAAGCAACAAAAAAAAAAGTACCATTGCAGCCCAAACTATGTGACCGCCTGTCTAGGCTTGCTTTACAAGCTATAAGTGGGCACTGGAAGGATGTTCAGGAGGCTATAACTTTAAAGTATCCAGAAAATTCATAGCAAGAGACAAATTCAATCCAGTATTTTCCTGAATGAAGTATTGTTTTCCAGGAATACTGAATGGGACACTCCACAAGCTCCTTCACTTGGTGCTGCACACAAAAGCTGTTGAGTATTTGAGATAAACGGAAGATTTTAAATGAGCAATAATGGAAATGCACCAGTGTGGTATAATGGAATGGAGAATAAGGTGGTAGATAGAAGGACAAAATACACAGGTGGCATTCTTTAATACATCAGTCTATCATTTCATTTTTTTTTGTTCTATGTTCACATGAGCAATGAAAGCAGACCACACAGTTTATAGTTTCAGGAATGTAAAGCTATGCTGTCATCAGCTGTGGTATACAAAGTACAGCTAAACTTTAAAACAAAATAATGAAGTACCACAATGCAGTCAACTGTACGTTTGCAGTCTTTTCTGTACTTAAAAAAAAAAAACTTTGCACCACTCAGGCATAAACCATTTGCTTACTTTGGAGGGGGAAAAAAGAGCAAGAGCAATAGAGAATTGTTCAAACTCTTTTTGGAAAGGGACAAAATAAACTGAGCAGTACTGTCAGGTATAACTGAGAGAAAAGGGAAACAGGTAAAAATAATACGTTGATTGTTGATAGCTTAACCAGATTTCACTGAAACTATGCCTGAATTCCATAACCAATGAATGTAATGATTGTTTGTTGTATCAATATTCAAAAACATTTGTAAAATTAGGAAATCAACTTGATAACAGGACAAAACAAGAACCATTTTAATACTACCTTAAAAGATCAGTCTTTTCAAATAAGTTTGAGGTGTCCTCAAAGCATAACAATACAAGCTCTATCAAACCAAATCAAAATAGCACACTTTGCTCTAATAAATAAGTTTGGAAAACAGATTCAAAACAAATTTTAAGCAAATAACTCTTTAGAAATGATACCTGCACAAAATTTATTCACTAAATAAAAGTTGAACTTACTGTCAAAATCCATACAATATTACACAATATTATTTCTGGGGAAAATTATTTCCTCTGTAGAGGAAATACACAGAAGGCATTTCAATACAAAATAGTATTTTATTTATATCTTCTAAAGAAAGACTGAGGATTAAATTTAGTTTTTGTTCCCCTACTTCTGAATAGCAGTGAATCAAAAGAGACAATGTAACCTTGGGTCAGGTTGTTGCAAATTAACCATTTCCTTCCCGGATAGAAACAGTCGAGACAGAAGATTAACTTCTTAGACTGAAGTAGAACTGTTTTGTTTCCACTGAACAAGAAAACATGTTCATTAACTCTTTTCATTTGCTAAGCCATCTGAGAAAAATGCCAATACATTTTTCCACACGTTCTACACATGTAACCTTGGTATTCTTGAGAAAACACATTTACACAGCCAGAGCTCTGTTTTAAAATCTAAACACTGTTTTGCTTCGAATGCTACGAGCACAAGGATAAAATCTAAACTGAACGGTTTCTTCCCACTTTAAAAACTTGATCCAAATCTGTGTGGCTTTATTTTCCTCATAAAAATGTTTTTTTTTAATTATTATAATGATAATGCAAGTGCTAATTAGACAGTTCTCTTTTGACGTTGCAAATGTACACACTTTGGGTCAGAAGTGGCTAAGGATACCAAGATAGTTACATTTTCACTGAAAGGACACAA
This sequence comes from Amblyraja radiata, assembly GCF_010909765.2. Classification (NCBI taxonomy): domain Eukaryota; kingdom Metazoa; phylum Chordata; class Chondrichthyes; order Rajiformes; family Rajidae; genus Amblyraja; species Amblyraja radiata. Next base: position 27,542,556 of record NC_045971.1, on the reverse strand, counting down.
GAAGCCCAGTGGCATCAATGGCATCCACCGCCCGGGTGCTCTTCACCCGCTCCACGTTGAGGCTGTCCTTTTGACTCTAGAAGGCCCATCCATTCTCTTGTGCCGACAGAAGCTGGATTCAAGTTCAAGAAATGAAGTAGATAAAGTAGTGCAAGTTAAACGGCTACCCTTTCCTCTCCCCTCCTTATCCATCCCCTCCCCATACTGAAAGCTTCTGGGCCAACATCTACAAATCTGTATCTGTGTAAAAAAAAACAGCAGGAATCCGTTCAGCCAAGTCTAGGGGACACAAGACAATGCAGCAAAAAGTTTTGTGTTTTGTTTTTCTCCCCAAAGTGCTTAGTGCAGAAAGGTCATTAGCACACCAAGCACGGTCTTTCCCATGGCGGGAAGCACGTCAGAAAGCTTCATACATTGCATTGTGCAACATGGTGATCAGGTCAGTGCTGTTAAAATGATTTGCTCCATTTTCAAATGTCACTTTAGGACTGCTTAAGCCGCTTGCGGGGAGGACCAAGGAAAGGGCATTGTGCTGATGCTAGTGACCGGTAGGCTTCAGCCACCAGATGAGGATGGGACAGGACCATAGACTTCCAACCGGATGTATCCATTACGTCAGATGCATGGCTAGAAAAGGGAAACAGAAATAAATAAATTGTTACACATTCATAATAGGTCAACATTCATTTCTATCATCCACAATTTTACTGCAACTTAGCACATCTTCGTTAAACCCAAAATTTGGTAAAGCTTACCAAAAAAACATTGGTATAAAATAATTATAATCAAGTAGTATTTCTGGATTACAGAAATAGGCAATGTCACTGAAGAAGTCTGAAGAAGAAAGATGTGAAGAAGGGGTTTGACACGAAACGTTGCCCATTTCCTTCGCTCCATAGATGCTGCCTCACTCGCCGAGTTTCTCCAGCATTTTTGTCTACCTTCGATTTTCCAACATCTGCAGTGCCTTCTTAAACATCACTTTCACTCATTTGGTTAAATGCAATTATCACCGAAATCATGAGGTCAAACAGCTGTTTGGCCCCTATTCCATTTCATATAAACCCGCTTAAAAGATTACATAATAGATTACTACCGAATAAACAGAGTCCCAGAACGTCTCTCATAACCTTGCAGTTTACATGGAATTAGGTGGGAAAGAAATAGGAATGCGAGTAAAAGCTTAAGCAATTGTGGCAAACACTTAAAAATACATTCTTCAACTAGAGTACTTTGTAAATTGCAAATTCCTTTCTGATTTGTTAAAACTGGAACCAGGGGTCGGTGTAGGTGTGGGCATTTAGAGGACAATTAATGACGTAAGAAATTATGGGTTTATAAATGAAGCAAACAGAAAAGAACTGTGAAGTTATATTAAACCTATGTAAAACACCAGTTAAGCTACATTAAGTCATGGGTCCAATTTCAGGTATCCTACTTTAGAAAGGACACAAAGGTCAATAAACATTGCATGAAAAATCTACGAAGATGATTCTAAGAGTGACTGCTTTTAGTTACAACTTTAAACTGGAGATGCTGGTTGGTATTCTCCTTGAAACCAGAAAGATTGAAAGGAGATTTGATAAAACGTGTACAAGATTTTGAAATCAGGATTGCTTAAGGAACTGAAGATTTAAAGTCAAGAGCAGAAGATATAGGGAGAGGTGCTAAGGGCAATTTAAAAAAAAGCAAAGTAACAATGAGGCAGTGGAGGACTTGACATATTTACAAAACCCAGTAAAGTGTTAAATGGAGTATTGAGTGCAGTTCTAGTCACCATATTACAGGAAGGATGTAAGACAGAAAGGGTGCAGAATATTTTTACCAGAATGTTTCCTGCATTAGAAGGTATTGGCTGTAAGGAGAGGTTGGCCAAACTCAAATTATTTTCTCTGAAGTGTCAGAGAGCTATCTATCGATCTATCCGTATGTGCTCCTGGAACTACGCCAAAACGGTACACAATAGCGCTAACATTTTTGCTCCACCTTAATCACAGTTGTTTTGTGTCATTTCGTTCAGATTGATTTATATTTCACAAGTTATTGATATTTTTAGATATACAAATCCCCAATTTGAGAAAAATTTCTTCTCTGTGCTTGCAGCTAAGACGTCACAATGGGATTGTAGCCCTGCTCGCAACATTGTTGTTATCCAAGTACACCGAGTCCTGCTAGCCCTAGTATGTGCAATTGCATTTTTTTTAAATAAAAAATGAGGGAGGGTGAATAAGGCAAAATGTGCAGCCCCTGCGCAGTTGGGGGCTTTGAGTGAGTGGTGGAATTTTTTACAAGTTATTGCCATTTTCAACTTCAAAAACGTCGCAGCCGCGCTCCCACTTGCAAGCCGCGCCTGCGCAGTTGGGGGAGAGTTGCTGTGACTCGCAACACGGATCTCTGGCGTCACAACGGGAACACGTCAGCCGCGCCTGCGCAGTTGAGGGCTATGGGGGCAAAATGGTCCCGCCTTACTTACCATTCGCCTGCATTGTGCAGTATCAAAGTTTGTTCTATTTTACAAAGCAATTCACCTAATAAACTTTAACTTTACACTGTGAACGGGACAAGACTAACACTTCCGTGTGTACCAATGTCACAGCGGGGACCAAACGGGTGGCAGTCGCGCCTGCGCAATGTGCTCCCACATGCAGGGCCCGTCAGTCATGTCTGCGCAGTTGGGGGAGGGTTGGCGGGGCCAGCGCCATTTTGAGATCGCCATTTTGATCTAACACTTCCGTAAGTACTTGACTCGCATCACAACGGGGACCCAACGGGTCATCTAGTAAGCATATAAAATTATGAGATGCATAAATAGGGTGGACAGTCAGAACCTCTTTTCCCAGGGTGGAAATGTCAAAGATTAAAAGACATAGCTATAAGGTGAGAGGGGCAAAGTTGACGTGATGTGCAAGGGATGGTTTTTTGATTTGTTTTTAAATAAACACAGAGTGGTGGGTACCTGGAACAAGCTGCCAACGGAGGATAGTGGAGGCAGATATGATAGTGGCATTTAAGAAGCTTTTGGATGGGCACATGATGTAGGAAGTAAGAGGGATATGGATCACGTGCAGGCGGAATTTGGTTAACCTGGCATCATGTTTGGCAGGGACATTGTGAGCCAAAAGGCCTGTCCTGTGCTGTTCTCTGGTCTATTGTCAACTTTCGTAAAAAGAACACAACCCACATTTGCACAAATGCATTGCCTGCAAAAACGTATTCAATTTCCTTTTGAAAGTCAAACGATTTTGGAAATGAACGTAATTACCACAAGATATAATCCTGAAAACAGCTATTGACATGAATATCTAATAATGGTATACTGGAAATTCATAGAACTATAACAAGGTGATTGACATTCATCTTGATTCAAATTCGTTTAAAGGTGTCAACTTGACTCAGTTGCTTCCATGTGTAACTAAACTAATCCTCAAACCATTTAAGCTTTTCATTGCGGTAGTTTTTTAAATGTTTTGCTGCACTGTTGGTTGAACATAGTTCTTCCAGAAAGCATTTTCAAAATCAAAACCAGTAACTTAACTAGTTATTTATCTAATTTCCTCTGCCCCACAGAAGAAATGAGCTTTATGACCAGTTAAACTATTGTTTTTGATGAGTGCTTTCTTGGGAGTTTCTCAAACATAAGAAATCAAGAGTCAAGAGTGTTTTATTACCATGTGCCCCAGATCGGACAATTAAATTCTTAATTGCTGCAGTACAACAGAATATGTAAACATAGTACATAACGGGGGGAAAAAAAGATTCAGTGTGTGTATATATACACACATTCATAGATATTCAATAAATAAACAAATACAGTGCAATAATAATAATAGTCTGTTATAGTTCAGAGCTTATTTGTTGTCGTGATGGCTGTAGGAGCTGTTCTTGAACCTGTACGTTACAGTTTTCAGACTCTTGTACCTTCTTCCCGATGGCAACGGTGCAATGAGTGTGTGGCCAGGATGGTGTGGGTCTCTGATGATGTTGGGCGCCTTTTTGAGGCAGTGACTTCGATAGATCCCTTCGATGCTGGGGAGGTCGGAGCCTGTGATGGACTGGGCAGTGGTCACAACCTTTTGCAGTCTTTTTCGCTCCTGGACGTTCAAGTTGCCAAACCAGGCCACGATGCAGTCAGTCAGTATGCTCTCTACTTTGCACCTGTGGAAGTTCAAGAGAATCTTCCTTGACATACTGACTCCCCGTAATCTTCTCAGGAAGTAGAGGCGCTGATGTGCTTTCTTTATAAACTGCATCAGTGTGTTGGGTCCAGGACAGATCTTCAGAAATATGCACGCCCAGGAATTTAACGTTTTTGACCCTCTCCACAATCGTCCCATTGATCTAAACAGGGTTGTGGGTCCTCATCCTTCCCCTTCCAAAGTCCACAATCAGTTTCTTGGTTTTGCTGATGTTGAGAGCCAGGTTGTTGTGCTGGCACCATCTGGTCAATCGGTCGATCTCCCTTCTATACTCTGATTCATCACCATCTGTAATCCGTCCAACAACAGTGGTGTCGTCAGCGAGCTTGATGGAGTTTGCCCTATGTCCGGCTACACAGTCATGAGTATAGAGTGAGTAAAGCAGGGGGTTGAGCAAGCAGCCTTGAGGAGCTCCCGTACTGATTGTTACTGAGGATGAGGTATTTCTGCCAATTTGGATAGACTGTGGTCTGTGGATGAGGAAGACGAGGATCCAATTGCAAAGGTCCAGTTCCGTGAGCTTGGTAACCAGCTTGGAAGGGATGATGGTACTGAACGTCGAGCTGTAGTCTATAAACAACAGCCTGACGTAAGTGTTTTTATTGTCCAAGTGATCCAATGCGGAGTGGAGAGCCAGTGAGATCGCATCCTCCGTTGACCTGTTGTGGCGGTAAGCAAACTGTAGTGGAAGAGGTTCTTGTCGAGGTAGGAGTTAATATGCATCATAATCAACCTCTCAAAGCACTTCATCACCAGACATTAATGCCACTGGTCAATAGTCGTTGAGGCACGTCACCTTACTCTTCCTGGGCACCAGTATTATTGATGCCCTCTTAAAACAGGTGGGAACCTCAGACTTCAGAAGGGAGAGGTTGAAAATGTCCGCAGAATATCCAGCCAGGTTTTGCACGGGTTTTGAGAACTCGACCGGGAATACCATCGGGTCCAGGCGATTTCCGAGGGTTCACCCTCCTGAAAGATCTTTTGACATTGGCCTCTGTGATTGTAATACCATCAGGGCGAATGCGGGCTCGGGAAAGCACATCAGTGTTCTCCCTATCAAAGTGTGCGTAGAACACATAGAGCTCGTCACGGAGTGATGCTTCGATGTCATTTGAGCTGCCTCCTGATTTCGCCTTGGAGGAGGGGATGGCTTTCAAGCCCTGCCACAGTTGCCGAACATCTGCCTCATCCTCCAGCTTAGAGCAGGTCCCTTTTGGCCTTTTTGTGGCCTTGTCAAGGTCGTATCTGGACTTCTTATAGACCTCTGCGTTGCCAGACCTGAATGCCCGGGGTCTGGTCTTCAGAAGAATACGGATCTCATGGTTCATCCAAGGCATCTGGTAAGGAAACACTTGGAAGGTTTTTGTTGGAACGTAGTCCTCCACACATTTCCTTATGAAGCCTGTGACGACTGTGGCGTATTCGTTCAGGTCCGTCAAGACAAGTCAAGACAAGAAAACACACAGTGCTGGAGTAATTCAGAGGGTCAAGGCTGCATCTCTGCTGGAGAACATGGACATGTGACGTTTCGGGTTGGGGCCCTAATTTAGACAATGCGCTGGGGGGGGAACTGGAAGAGAGGTGGGGGCAGGCCAAAAAATGGCAAGTGATAGGTGGATACAGGTGTTTTTAAAACAGTCACTTGTTAATTATCTATCATGACCATCAAGTATTTGAAAAGAGGACAACTTAAGGCATCGTACATATATAGTTAGAAAAAATATCAGATTTCATTTAAAAATACAAGGACTGACAGTGTGTGGAAGAGATTCAGGCAGGATGGATACCATCTGCAACAATTATCCTCAGCTCACCTGCACAACAACCCATAAAACCACCAGAAGCATAACCAGTTCCACAATCCTGGATGTTTGGGAAACAACAATGTCATGTAAATGAAAGTAGTCATGTTTAGTATTTTGCTGCATATCCTTTGCATGCAATGATTACTTGAAGTCTGTGATTCATGGACATCACCAGTTGCTGGGTGTCTTCTCTGGTGATTCTCTGCCAGGCTTGTATTGCAGCCATCTTTAGCTTATGCTTGTTTTGGGGGCTAGTCCCCTTTAGTTTTCTCTTCAGCATATAAAAGGCATGCTCAAATGGTTCACATCAGGCGATTGACTTGGCCACTCATGAATTGACCATTTTTTAGCTTTGAAAAACTCCTTTGTTGCGTTAGCAGTATGTTTGGTGTCCAATGTTTTGAGGCATCTGTTTGAACTTGAGAAGATAGGATGTGTCTATACCCTTCAGAATTTATTATGTTTCACAGATGAGATGGTATGCTTTGGATCTTGGGCAGTTCCTTCTCTCCTCCATACTTTGCTCTTGCCATCACGCTGATCTCATCTGTCCACAAGACCTTTTTTCCAGAACTGTGGTTGCTCTTTTAAGTGCTTCTTGGCAAACTGTAACCTGGCCATCCTATTTTTGCAGCTACCAGTGGTTTGCATCTTGCAGTGTAGCCTTTGTATTATGTTCATAAAGTCTTCTGCAAACAGTGGTCATTGACAAATCCGCACCTGACTCCCGAAGAGTGTTTCTGATCTGTTAGACAGGGGTTTGGGGATTTTTCTTAATTATAGATAGAATTATTTTGTCATCAGTTATGGAGGTCTTCGTTGGCCTGCCAGTTCCATTACCATCAGTAAGCTCACCAGTGCCCTTTCTTCTTAATGGTGTTCCAAACAGATTAATTCGGTAAGCCTAACGTTTGGCTGATGTGTCTAACAGTTTTATTCTGGCTACTCAGTCTCACAATGGCATATTTGACTTTCACTGGCATCATGTTGATAAACAGCAATAAACGTTTCCAAAGGTGATGGAAAGACTGGAGGAAAACTAGGTGCTGAGAGCTCTCTTATACCTGCATTAAAGAGGCAATTAAAAATGTCTGAGCAATTACAAACACCTGTGAAGCCATGTGTCCCAAACATTATGGTGCCCTGAAATGGGGGGGCTATGTATAAACACAGCTGTGATTTCTAAATGGTGGAACCAAAATGTATAAAAATTGCCTTTACTAAAATCTGACAATGTGCACTTTAACCACAGGTGATTTTTTCTATTACAAATCTCAAATTGTAATTTCATAGAAAGAAAGAATTAAATTAAAGCCAATTATTTTAATTACCCACACAATTGTATGAGGAATCACAGGATATGATTAGGAAGGGTACCTGAAATAGAAGGATAGAGACAGCAAAAAGATTAGGAACTTAATATATATATAAACCCTCTACCCTGGGCAGGCTGGTGGCAGGGATTTAAAGATGAAGGAGCTCAACATTTTAAATCTTTTACTTTTTTGTATTCAATAAAACTTGATTTTAATTTTAATAAAATTTAATTTGTTTTTTTCCATTTAGTGTATCCTGATTAGTTTTGGATTTGCAACAAATGATTACTGTCCAATGGGGTGACCTCTCAAAATACCAATCTGATAAAGCAAAAGTTGTTGTATTAAATCTTCTACCACAATACATTTTGTAGTTTTTAAAAAAAAATGGAAATTCACTTGAAAACCTAAAATATTGTTGCCGTGGAGTGTAGACAGATCATGGATTAAAGACTTGATCCGGAACAACATTATTGATATTCTAAATCTGGATCAATGCAGCACGCTGCAAACAGTTTAAGAAGTCAGTTTCTCACACATTTTGGTTAAAATACCTGCAACCATTGTTCATTTGTAATCTCAACCGCCTTGATTAGGAGGTTTTGAAAGTGAAGTCAGGTATTGGATGCCTGCATAGTCTTTTCCTATACTTGGAAAAGCTTCTTTAGAAATGACCGTGATTGAGCACAGGTCAATCAATAAAGGTAGATGTGGTTGCCTATTTCATTGAAACAAGGGCATTTTTATTTTTGAGGAATTGGGGAAAAGAGGGAAATTTAAATAGCCTGACTAAGAACTTTAGATCAAATTTATCATCACCACCATTCGAGGAAGCAGGAGTTTGATAATTAATCTACAGAAGGGAACATTTGCATACAATAAGTTCCTTTCCAAACAGTTTAAGAGTTTTTTCCCCCCCTATAAAAAACATTTCCAAAAATGAAAGCAATTTGATCTTGCAGATCTGCCCCATAATTTTTGATGGACATTATTAAAAAAAGGTTTTATTTTTCTCCATTACTCAAATGTCAAGTTTCTCTTAGAACATTTTTACTATAAGACCCAACCAAGTTGTGTTCTATAAGTAGATTGATGTTGTATTGCCTTAATATAAATGTCCATTCTGCAACCGGGTTTCTAGCATTAAAAATGGATCAATGTATTATTTCCATGCAGCGCCATTTTATCAGACCACAACCGTTACATTTTCCACATGTGCATTGCAGATAATGTAATTTTATTTAAAACAAAAATACGCCAACCATCTAATTAGAATTATTTGTTAATACAGGCACTAATACATGGCAATAAATTCTTAAATGTATAAAGAACCTTAATTATACAATGCACTAAATGATAAACTGGCAAATAAGTCAGAGTGACCAAAATAACATTTCAGACTGTATGTGATATCATCTCAACAATGGGAGGAGCACAACTAGAACAGGTTGATATTAGTATTCTTTAGCTAGAAAATCAGCTTGAAAGAAAGATTGCAGGTCAATTCTTTCATGCAAACTATGTAATTTTTCTCTCAAACATTTTAGTGTGTCAAAAACACTACATGAAAGAGAAATGTGCTCAGTATTTTAAATATGTTTATCCACATTTAATTGTGGATAAACTTTTTTTTTTTTTTTTTAAAGTTAGAGATGCTGCAAGTTTCTCTGATACAACTAATAACTTGCAGTATGCCTAATTGGGGCAACACTGCCTGTAACCAATATGAAGGTGCCCAGTCAAAGCTGCTGCAGTTACTGACTGAACCCGGCCCTGTAAATAAGCCAGAGACTAATGTTCCAAATTCCATTTAATCAGTTTTGAGTACCACATCGGGAAGCATTGGCTCCTCTTACTCTGTCCAGCACTATGAGAGGAATAAATGTATTAATATGCTTATCCAAAAAGGTGTTTTCCCCCCACCCCATTACATTAAATGCATTCACTTCATCTGCCTTGGACAGTTGCAATAATCATCAACATTTATTAAACTGGGACAGTACCTTTTTCTATTCCCGATTTGCTGTATCAACAAATATATGCGAATACAGGGGCTCTCAGAGTGACAAAAGACGAGCTATCGACATAACTTCATGCTATTTCTCACCAACAATTTAAAAAGATTTTCCAAAAGTTAGCAATAATAATTTTTCATGGTATTAATTAATGACTGGATAATGTGTATACAATTCATTAGCTTAATTACAGGCAGTGTTGGGATGATTATTCAAGGAATTGGAAGAATTATAACAAGTGCATGTAAAATGATAAGATACGAGGGGGTACTACAGGTGCTCCTCAATTTACGATGGGGTTCCGTTCCGATAAACCCATTGTAAATCGAAGATATCATGTTAAAAATGCATTTAATACACCTAACCTGCAGTCTCCGCAATGTCCAGTGGCAGCCGACTTAAGGCTTAAGAGAGGTTCCTGTCTTTGGATATCTATTTGAAGCAGTTTTTTTTCTTTTTAAAGCACAGGTGTCCAGCGAAAGCAGTCCCCACAAGTTTATATATTTAATAGCAGCGACGGTGTACATCCGTGTTAGATATAGTCTGCGCCAGAGCTCTGCCGTCTGCACAAGTTGTTCTGGATGCTGAGACTCTCATACTGGCTCACTTCCATCTCAACTTCCCCCACAAGCACGTTCCTCATCTAACATTTCCCACGCCCGATCTGGCTCAGGACTACTTAATCGTTTAAATCTGCCAAGATCCTTGGTCTCCGGGCGTTTACTTAAAATGCCCGGGAAAAGATAAAAATTCACTGAATTTTCACGGTTTCTACTGAATGTGTATCTCTTTTTCACCATCGTAAAGTCAAAACATCGTAAGTCAAAGCACCATAAGTCGAGGAGCATTTGGTATATAAATAGATGTTTCCTACTAATGTAGAAATCGGCTGCTGGACATTCCACATACAGACATATACACACACACACCTCTATCAATATGAACACCATGTTGTTGCTCAAATCATCCTTAATTGCAAAAGGCATTTAATATAGAAAACTTTGCCTTTTTTGAAAAAGGCCCTTGATAAAATTTATTACAAAAAAAACTGAATACAAAGGGCATACTGCAGATTAAGATGTGGTTGCAGTATTGGGAATCATTTCAAGACATTCAGCAGTAAAGGGCCAATGCACAACACAAGTAAATGCAAAATAAACTAATGTGTCAAAAATATTGTTTAAAAGCAAAAATCAATGCATATTTTTCAAAAGATTGATCCCAGCAACTTACTGGATTATAAAATAGTTAAATATTTGGAAGTACAGCAAAAAACATTTGGATATACTCAGTTTTATCCAACCACACTCTCCAGCCACGCCAAAATAAAAAGTTACTGCAATTAGAAATTCTTCATCCAAGTGGTAAATTGCCCAGCGAATCGAATCCCTTGTACTACGTGCAAGGCTGTTCCCAAAATTAACCCAAGAACCTACTTTTCTATTTGTTATCAACAATGTTGATACATGGCAAAATTACCAACGCAGCATCAGTTTCCACACCAATAATGGCCATGGGCACCTCCAATTCACCATTGCCTCTGGACAGTTCCACAATCTCTAAATTGTCACGTTTGTTCAACATCCAACAATAGTCGAGCCAAAAGTTGTTTGGAAATAAATATTGCAAAGGCTAGAGCCACTGTCCCTACCACAAATACTGCTTAACGTGACACTCCTTCCATTCCATCTCCAGCAACCAGAGGTTATACTGGTTCCATAAGAGCCTTTATCTACATGTCAATGGTATTGTTAAGCTCATTTCAACTGCCCCTCACTGCCTCTGCCTCAGCCTTTCTGAATTATTTAAATGTCCCTCTTTTTATTTTGAATTCAATTCCACTCACAAAAAGGTTTCAAAGTGCGCATACAAAATTCCACTTGCATCTTAATTCACATCAATCACCTCCATGGTGTAAGTGATCCCTTAATTTAAAAATTGTTAGCCATTAATGTTCTAGTGCTTTGACCTCTTCAATTTATACAGATCCTTAAACCTTCCGAGAACTCCACACTCCTCCTTTTCTAACCTCTTTACCTGCACACATTTTGCCTCTAAAACTGTCTCCATTAAAAAGTTGTTTGAAACCTATTTTAACAAAGCATCTAGACACCAGCCCTAATATCTCGTTACATGACCTGGTGTCAAGTGTTGTCTGAAAATGCTCCTGTCAAACCTACCAAAGTTTCACTATGTCCAAGGCAGATTTATAATATGAATAAACATTGTGAATCCATACAAAAGTATCTCTATCAATTTGCCATACAGAATATTCATATTTTGTTAGCAAGAATAATGTAAATATGAATTTTAATAAAATTCATCACAGGAGCAAAAAACAAATAATTTCCTGATTTGAGTGGCTATCGATAGAAAACTGCAGTTATTCTCAATAAGACCACTGAATTGAAAGAGCATCTATGTGGATGGTTTTCTATAATTAAAACTTTTTCATCAACCAGTTAAATAATAGTGGTATATTCAAAAAATCTCTCCAGACTTTACCAGCTTCGGTGCTCTGGAACTGAAACTTTAGTGGAATTACCAATAGTGAATTACAACTGCGACCAGTTAATAAAGGTAACATGCAAACATTGTATCATATTTGATCAAAGCTAACAGTAGACACATTGTTCATTACCCGCTTCTTGAGCATCCATTTAACTTGCATGCTTTTCAGAGGAGCAAATAAGCTGTTGCATGTAAAGGTTGTATAGTTAGTATTTACTAATATGTTATTTAGTTTACTCCAAATTCAGTCTTTATGATCAAAGTAGGTTCTACATTCAGAGATGCAAAGTGAGGTACTATGATCAAAAAGGAATATTAACACTTGTTTAACACTAATATTACCACTAACATTTTTCACACGCTTTGTAAACCCAGAAATGTGTTAATAATTTTTAGTTGCTGCAGCTTTCCACCCTCTAATGACAAATTTAGGGATTCAATGTCAGCATAAAGTATTCTTGAGCAAAAAAGAAAGTACCGGAGGAACTCAGTGGGTTAGGATAGCATCTGTGGAGGAAATGGACAGACGATGTTTCGGGTCAGGACCTTTCTTCAGACTGATGGGGTAGGGGGCAGAAAGCTGGAAAATATAGACAGGCTGGCAAGGGGCAGGTGGTTATGCAGCTAGCTTTATCATACACAAATGTTCTTGTGCATGGTAAAGCTCTCCGCATAATGAAACCTGATTTGAGAATAATACACCTAGCTGAAATGCCAGGTTTCATGACAGTGAAAAGACGACTTGCAGATACTGGGCAGTTTGGTACCAGTTGATTTTTAGATTCATTCCATTTAGTTTCAGGAACAGTATGCCAATATGCAGAAAAGCAAGGACAACGTACTGGCTCATTGGCAACCGACATGCAATCTGGTTAAAGTTCTGTCATGCATTGACCTTCAGTACTCACTAGTTTATGAAGTCTACTGCTTGAGTTTTGAGTTGATCTGCACTGTGTAGATCTGCCAGTATTAAAATTTCCGCTGCATTTTCCACTGACAAATTGCTGCAAAGAGCATCCTCACACATGACCTTCAAGCGCTCCAGAGCATACTGAAACAATAAAAGATTGGATCATTTATAAACAGTTGATGGGCAAGTATTACATAACAAAATTCCGATTACCTTTACTGAAACTAATTAAAAATTATTCTGCTTCTGCCTTAACACACAAATGTGGTTCTATTATTTATAGAAGCCACCCTTGAACATTTTGTTGGTTGTTGGATGTTAAGTGGAATACTGAGACATTCATTGTGCCAATAGTCCGGGAATGTTTTAAAATATATATTGAATTATCAACATAAAATATATATTGAATTATCAACACATCTACTACTTGAAAATCAAATTCATCTCTGCATGTTATTATGCACTTTAAAATCAGATTTGGACTGCATCATGAAATTAAAATGGAAGCTCGTCACTGACGAGTCATCAGTACTTTCAAAACACCATCAGGTAAGCACCAAGATATAGCTAGGGATTCAGAACATGGACACATCACTATAATAATTTATTTCACAGTCCCGCAGGATAGAGGACAAATCGTTTCCACTTAGCTTCTATGGCTTATGAGGTTGGTGATAAAATCAATGTGTGAACTGCAGACTATAGCACAAACAGGGCAAGAAATGCCCAACAATGCAAGGGAAAAGATAGTTTACGAAAAATACCAGTGCGTTACCAAATTGGAAAAAGCAACTGCAAAAACCAAAGTGTAGGCACAATTTAAAGTGCCAATTACAACAGACCAGGAGAACTCATTCAAACATTTTTAAAATATTTTTGTGCAACATCGTGTTTACATGAAATTGGCCCAGTTTTCCATAGAAAAGAGATAGCTGAGAGACTACCAGATTGAAGTCTTTGGGACAGGGAAATCAGGATTGCTTACACTTAGAAGCAATCAAAACTAGAGGCTATAAAGTACGGTCAATAATATAGGGAAGAAACTGTACCTGGTATTAATAATTTGTAATAAATTACAAGCTGAATTCACGAGGGAGAAAGTAGAAGGACTGATGATTGAAGAATAACTATAATTGTGGTATAATTATGTTTCAATCATGGAGATATGGATTTGCTCCTTGAAATTACAATTTGATACATGGATGAACGGAAAACATGACATGCAACTCTTCACTCTTTCATTCTGATCCTCAAAATTCCATATTGATCTTTGCACTGCTATTGTCAGAAGAAGGCTTCTTAGATGAGCTAAGACACTGCACAAGCTGATAATTGCACTATTGTGCAAGTAACTGGATTAATTTTATTGCTGTAACATTATTCAAACATTCCTGAATATATACAAACATATATGTTTTAATCTGTGCTTACCTTCTTATTCCTATTTTCTCTTTCCTATTCATTCCAATTTTTCATTAAGTTGTTTTTAAATAATTAACACATTTCCCCCCCAAAGTAGCATGAACATTTTGAAATATAAACATTCAAGTGTCAAAACCAGAAGAGGGCAATGTGCAGTTTAATTAGAATCTTCCACAGTATAACCCCACAATATCCTAATTTATCCCGCAGCTACAGTTAATCTGTGCTGGGATCCGAGGCAATTATTGAAATAATGTAATATATTTGGAGGAGTTTTAAAATCTACCCACCTCCAAACTTCAGTTAAATAGCACGATAAGCTATATATTGAATAAAGTACTGTCGCATTTCTAAATAAAATAGCAGAATAAAATTGAATACAGAAACCAGAACATTGTCTCTACCAGTCCATATATGCTTTATTCTCTTTGAAAGCAAAGCACTTATGTTTATTTTTATTTATTTTGTCTTAGTTACCTATCCAATGTAATCCTTAATACAGACTCCCCCTCAGCCAAACGACCCAGCAGAAAAGCAAGCTAAGTCCTTTAAATTTACAGTTATCGATGGTCCATCTAGTTCTATTAACTTGACCCACTTTTTTAATATTCTCTCCATTCTGACACATTTGCATATGATTTATCCCTGTGAGAAAGAATCCCATTTTCCAAGTCATTCCTCCTGTTTATTAACTCGGACCTAGTGGCACCCTTGTAATGAGTCTATTCTATATTAAATTTCCAAAATGGGGTGGAGCAAAGCCTGGAAAGTAATTGGTGCATACAGTGATTGGGGAGGGTACGGAAGGAGTGAATGGCAGATGGGTGAAGTATGTGACAAAGGTGGAAGATGACAAAGGTCGTCAGATGAAGAAAGGAGTGAAATGTAAAGCTTGCTTGGGAGAGGGATATGGATGGAAGAGGACGGGGTGAGGAGAGAGGGGAGATAAAAGGGAAATATTGGACTTGGTGATGCAAGGTGTGTGTATAGAGGAGGGGAAACGAGCAGGTGACTGGGCTGGTAGGGGAAGCGGGTGGCGGTTCCAGGGAAAGCAACCGGGGCTGGAGAGTGTGGTATTAGCCTTTAATCTTTAATGTGGAAACAAGCCTATGAAAAGTATTCTAAAGCTCCTTTCTTATGTAACTAATGTCTTAAAATACTGACAAAGATTTACAGAACTGGGCCATGGATGACATTAAAATATCACCCATGGGGATAAATGCCTTCAACACTCTTAGCTTTACTCTTCACTTTAATCCACTCTGTTATAATTTCCCTAAATTCATACCAACTAATAATTGGTGAAAGATCTTCCATGTAGCACCCCAAATAAGCCATGGCACAATATTCAGTGCATTTCTTTAATTGCCAGGCAGCTCACCTCCTCATTGCTGTTCACAGGATTGAAATCCATGATGGTTATTTTCTCTTTACATGAGATAATTTCACCCTTAAAGTCATTCATTACATTTTTTTAAAATATACAGCGCCAAAGACCCTGGTTCGATCCTGACAACGGGTGCTTGTCTGTAGGGAGTTTGTACGTTCTCCCTGTGACCTGCCTGCGTTTTCTCAAGGATCCTTGGTTTCCTCCCACACTTCAAAGCCAAACAGGTTTGTAGGTTAATTGGCTTGATATAAATGTAAAATTGTATTGTATTGTATTGTATTCAAATTTATTGTCATTGTCTCAGTTAGAGACAACGAAATGAATTTCCGTTACAGGCAGTATCATAAAAATAAAAATAAATAAATAATAATAATAAATAATAAAACATATTAAAAATAAAATAGAATTTAAAAAAAAGCACAAACACTGAAAGTCCACGACACAACATAACACAGTGGCACCAAGGTGAGGAAGGCACCATAGTCCAGCCAGCCTCCCCTCCGTTCTTCCCAGATTTTCACTCGTGGTCGAGGCCTTCCTAGCACCCGCAGTCGCCGCCCCGGGCGGCCCGATGTTCAGGCCCTAGTGTGTGTACAATAGTGTTAGTGTGCGGCGACCGCTGGTCGAAGTGGACTTGGTGGGTGGAAGGGCCTGTTTCCATGCTGTATCTCTAAACTTAAATCTATTCAAGGTATTACGTTAACTGGTTGGATCAATTCAGCCTTCCACTTTAAAAATGGATACTCTTTTCCAGCATAGATCCAACACACAAGGCAGCTGCAGATTCTTATTTTCAGGGCCCCAGGAATGTTCACTTTCTGTGTCCTTAATGTATTCTGTCAGGCCTTGATGCACTTATTCCTTAAATATATTAATATCATTCAAAAAAATGCTAACTGTTCATCTTTTCCAGCCATTGGTATTCAGCTTTCCTGATGTCCCTTTTACTGAAGATGGATGCAAGTAGTTAAACTTTAAAGTACTATTCACTTATTTTCAATTAGTAACATTTTAAATTGCTATTAAGTTTTATTTTACTAACTCAATCGAGCACCATGAAGTAGGGATTACCTCAAAGTGAACCATGGATGAGGGAATCATTTTAGGACTGAATTGCACAAGTAATTGAATACATAAAATGTAGGGTTATGCAGCTGAACTTTAATAATGTCCAAATATACCACATTGAGTCAAGAAGAAATCCCTTTCTCTGACCAAGTCTTTTAACTGATAAAAATTATGGTTAACCGAAAATGATCTACCTTTACAATACCAAAGAGACTAATCCCAAGAAGAAAAATCTACCTGACTAACATGGTATCAGGAAAAAGGTTTGATAGTATGGACTTTAATCCAGATTAAATATAAACCTACAACAATGTTGATGGACAAAAATGTCTAGGAGCATTTAAGTTCAAGGATAACAGGCAAATTATTAGCCATGAGGAACAGTCAGACAGAAACAGTAACTGTACCAATTACCAAATGCTTTGAAAGGTATTTTTGAAGGAAACAAGGAAAATGTCAAAGAAAGTACTCAGTTCTACAGCAAAGGAATATAATGATCAAAATAGCAGATGAAAGAAGTTTGTTCACCAAAATGGAGAACATGTGTGTGGTCATGTCATTGAGGAGATTAAAGTAGCAAGTGTCAGATGAAGAAGAAAGGACTTGGAGGTGATCAAAAAATACAGTTTATCTCTGGGACAAAGAAAGCCAGAAGAAATCGTTGAAGATCAAAGCAACTATGACAGTCCAGAGAACCTGCATGTGGTCTTGCAAATGATGGGTGTGGAACGAGGCAAACCAGTGAAGTCTTAATGTTCAAGTGGGCGGAATTGCGATAAAGTGAAGGTCAGATATCATGCCATCTGAATGTAGTCGGATCATGTTTTACATGGTGATTTAGTTGAAACGATTAAGCACTAAAATTATCAATGTAATATTAGGTAAGATAGAAGATCGTGGAATTGGTTATGAACAAATTATCTCAGTATTGTACAGAAAATGATGAACTGTCACTAGAGTGTAAACTGCTCCAGCAGATACTGGACATACACCAAGCAAGTACAGTGAGCTTACTTGCTTGGTGTACTGGTGAGCTTACTAATCGCAAAGGGACTGGCAGGTCCAGGAAGACCTCCACAGCTGATGACAGAAGAATCCTCTTTTATAATAAAGTAAAATCCCCAAACACCTGTCCGACAGATCAGAAACACTCTTCAGCAGTCAGGTGTGGATTTGTCAATGACCACTGGCTGCAGAAGACTTCATGAACAGAAATACAGAGGCTACACGGCAAGATGCAAACCACTGGTTAGCAGAAAAAAAGATGGCCAGGTTACAGTTTGCCAAGAAGTACATAAAAGAGCAACCAGAGTTCGGGAAAAAGGTCTTATGGACAGATGAGACGAAGCTTAACATATCACAGTGATGGCAAGAGCAAAGTATGGAGGAGAGAAGGAACTGCCCAAGATCCAAAGCATACCACATCTGTGAAACACGGTGGTGGGGGTGTTGAGGCCTGGGAATGTATAGCTGCTGAAGGTACTGGCCCATTTATCTTCATTGATGATACAACTGCTCATGGTAGCAACATAATGAATTCTGAAGTGTATAGACACATCCTATCTGCTCAAGTTCAAACAAATCTGCTCAAATTCAAACAAATCTGCTCAAATTCAAACAAAAAATATCGTTGGCCGGTGGTTCATTCTACAGCAAAACAATGATCCCAAACATACTGCTAAAGCAACAAAGGAGTTTTTCAATGCAAAAAAAAATGGTCAATTAATTTGTGGCCATGTCAATCGCCTGATCTGAACATGCCTTTATATGCTGAAGAGAAAACTGAAGGGGACTAGCCCCCAAAACAAGCATAAGCTAAAAATGGCTGCAATACATGCCTGGCAGAGAGCATCACCAGAGAAGACATCAGCAACTGGTGATGTCCATGCATCGCAGACTTCAAGCAGTCATTGCTTACAAACGATATGCAACTAAATGCTAAAAATGACTACTTTAATTTACATGACATTGCTGTGTTCCATGGGGGGAACGACGACTATAAGCACTACAGTAATCTCTACATGGCGGAACCAAAATTTATAAAAATGGCCCTTATTAAAATCTGACAATGTGCACTTTAACCACATGTGATTCTTTTTCTATTACAAATCTCAAATTGTGAAGTGCAGAGGCAAATAAATAAATGATCGGCCTTTGTCCCAAACATTATGGAGGGCACTCTATGTTTTCAATAGATTTGAAAACTCTGGAGCTACAATTCCATGGAAAAAGGGATTACCACATATTTATTGGTGATAATTTCATTAGCAACATCAAATTCATTTTCTTTGGTAAATAAAATTAGAGCTGCAACTCTGTATTTGTTTGGAAGAGAGCATTGCATTGCCTACCAATCCAAGGGAAAATAGTATGTGAAGGGAAATGAAAGAGTGGACCATGAAGTCTCAAAAGGAACAGTCCCAATGAACAGGGGTGGCACAGTGGCTCAGCGGTTGAGTTGCTGCCTTAAAGCGCTTTTTCACGGGGCGACTTGACGCAAGATGTAACCAGAGTGAAGTGGTCGTGGTCTAGCACAATATCACACGATATAACGGGGGGTAGATAAAGAGTTCCCACGGTACTCGGCATTTCTGTTATTTGTGCGAGTGACTTGTCCGTCTCCCGAGCTTTCCCGTTAAATCTTGAAAGTGTTGTTAAATCATCACGTGGCACAAATGATGTCACTTTTTTTCACACACTATAAATATCCTCCCTTGGTTGAATTGGCTCATTTGGAGACATGTTTTACTGTGTATGTGGGAGACACAGATGGGCTGAGCACAGTACCTCGGTCTTACTGTGTGTGGGAGAGGGGGAGAAAGAGACGTACACTCACAGAAGCAGAGTCTCTCAGCCTGTGTAAGAGGGAGGGAGGGAGGGAGAGAGAGGCACACACAAGGTGGATTGGAAATCTCACCTGCCTGTTTCAGTGACAGACACCCGCCGTCAGTAAATGAAGACACCCCCATCTGTCTCCCCCTCCTCTCCCTCGACTCCCCCACCTTTCCCTCCCAACTCCAGTCCCGTCCCGACCCCCTGGGAAACTGAAGGGAGCAACAATCAACTGCTGCCTGCCCGCTGATATGACAATAAAGGCTACTTTACTTTACTTTACTGAGTTAAAGAGTTCCCACGGTAGACTGTAAAACTGGGACCCTGGTTCTGGACTCCCCCAACATCGGGAACATTCTTCCTGCATCTAGCCTGTCCAATCCCGTAGATACTGATTAGACCGGTATCTATTTATTTACTTTATTAATGATTTCAATTAAATATTGGGAACATCAGGCCGCAAACGTTATTTCTTGAGTGTTAGTGCTGGACTTTGACTCGACCTTCCTAGTTAGCCGGCGCCCGAGACTGAGCCAAGCAATGTCCAGACCTGACTACAACACAAAGTGATGGAGGAGCTCAAAGGGTCAGGCTCGTCCAACGCTCTGTGTTTTGCTCGTGATTTCTGCATCTGCAGTTCCTCGTGTCTACAGACCAGTTGCCATTTGACTCCGAGATGACCATCACAGAGCATACGGAAGATAGACACGAAATGCTGGAGTAACACAGCGGGACGGGCAGCATCTCTGGAGAGAAGGAATGTGTGACGTTTCGGTTCGAGACCCTTCTTCAGAGCCTCGTCCCGAAACGTCACCCATTCCTTTTATCCAGATGCTGCCCGTCCAGTATTTTATGTCTGTCTCCAGTATTACTGTGTCTATCATCGGCGCAAACCAACATCTACAGTTCTTTCCGACACATTAGAGGATACCGTCTCGCCATCACTCGGATTACCCGCTTCATTTCCATAACGTTGCCACCTCTCTTTACTTTGCTTACTGAAGCCTGATCCTTGTCACACCCAGTGCTCTATCGCCCAGCCTCTCATCTTTCAATCGGGTTCGGCCAGGAAGGAACTGCAGATGCTGGATTAAAACGAAGATAGACACAACATGTAGCTCAGCGGGACAGGCAGCATATCAGAAGGGTCTCGACACGAAATGTCACCCATTCCTTCTCCCCAGAGATGCTGCCTGTTGCGCTGAGTTCCTCCATTTTGTGTCTGCCTTGGGTTTATCCAGGATCTCCCCGTTGATGTCCTAACTCGCTTTGGTTTGTTATTATTGTCTCATATCGAGAACCAGCACATACATGTTTAGGTTCAGGGGGAATGATTTAATGAGAGCCTAAGGGGTAACTATTTTACGCAAAGGGTGGTGGGTGTATGGAATGAGCTATCCGTTAAGGTAGTTGAGGCAGGTACTGTCGCAATGTTTAAGATGCATTAGACTGAAGCATGGATAAGATAGGTTTAGATGGTTATGGGCCAAACGCGGGCAAGTGGGACTAGTGTAGATGGGACATATTGGTCGGTGTGGGCAAGTTGGGTCGAAGGGCCTGTTTCTACGCTGTATGATTCTATGCAGGGAATAAACTTATGTTTGCGTGCTATACAATCATATCAGATAATGCTATACATGAATATAACCAAGCCACGTACAGTCTGAAGAAGGGCCTCGACCCGAAACGTCACCCGTTCCTTCTCTTTAGAGATGCTGCATGTCCCGTTGAGTTACTCCAGCATTCTCTTTAAACCGGCATCTGCTGTTCCTTCCGACACATGCACAAGAACACCAGGTAGAGCGAAGAGGAAAATACCAGAGTTCAGAATATATGTTTTCAGGACAGTTCCAGGGGGAAAAAGTCCAATGTCCGCATTGAGGTAGGTTGGTAGGTCGGGTCAGTGCCCAAACGAATGGAAGGAAGAACCGTTCTGAAGCCAGATAAGAATAGGTGGTCGGCGCGGACTCGGTGGGCCGAAGGGCCTGTTTCCGTGCTATATCTCTAAAATCTGAAGTTAGGTAATGTCTAAAGGAACTGCAGATGCTGGTTAATACGCACAAAAGGACACAAAATATTGGTGTAACTCAGCAGGTAAGTCAGATCTGGGAAGAAAAACATAAAAAGCTGGAGTAAGTCAGCGGGTCAGGCAGCATCTCTGGAGAAAAAGAATAGGTGGCGATTCGAATCGGAACACATCTTCAGACATCCTAATCGGAATTGAGTCTGAAGATGTGTCTCGTCCCGAAACATCACCTATTTTTCTCCAGAGATGCTGCTTGACTCGCTGAGTTACTCCAGCTTTTTGTGTCTATCTTCGGTTTAAACCAGCATGTGCAGTTCACTCCTTACACGAGTCTCTGGAGAACATTGATTGGTAGCGTTCCGGACCCTGCTTCGGAAAGGCATCGATCGCTAGTCGGCGAGGACTCCGAGCTGTATCTCTCAAAGAAGTACATGTGAAAAATTTCTCACGGACCATAAAAATGCGGGACCTTTCAGTAAAGTCCCTTTTAAAGTCCCTTTTAAAGATTATAGTTATTTTCTTGAATCTCATTAACATAACTCATGAATAAGTTGATGTCCATATGCAGATGCAAATCTTTATTTTTTAAATTCAATCCCACAGAAGACAATTTTTACGCACCTTCTGTCCCCTCTGTACAGCTTCCGGGTTCACCGTTCGCAGGAGTTCCCACGGTAACCGCAAGAGTTATTACGGATATCGCACGGATATCGCACTGGCCACTACGTTCATATAACGTTGCAATGCTCAACCACAAGTGTACAAGTCACTCTTGGAGAAATTCAAACTTGCTTGAATTTTCTCCCGAGTCACCAAGTTACACGATTACCTGCCGTTAGCACCACGGTGGTCCACGAATGCCGTACTGTTATCGCACGAGGTTCCCACGATGTTAAACTCTGGTTAACTCTTGCGTCAAAGTCGCCCCGTGAAAAAGGCCTATTACAGCACCAGAAACCCAGGTTCGATCCCAACTACGGGTGCTGTCTGAGCGGAGTTTATACGTTCTCCCCGTGACCGCGTTGGTTTTCTCTGAGATCTTTGGTTTCCTCCCAAACTTCAAAGATTTACAGGTTTGTAGGTAAAATTGGCTTGGTAAATGTAAAATTATCACTATTGTGTAGGATAGTTTTAATATGCGGGGGTCGCTGGTCGGCGCGGATGGGCCCAATGGCCTGTTTCCACACTATACCTCGAAACGAAACAAGAGTAGCGCATAACCACAATTAGCTATATTTCAATAGTATTTTGTTCATTTGTTAAATATTAGCCAACTATCCCCTTCTCTCACCTTATCAGCAGCTGCAAGCAAGTCATCTGCCATTTTGTCAAGATTTGGTGCTTTCCCCGTATAAATAAAGCACATCATCTCTTTAAATACTTCAGGCTCTACATCATTAATTTCCACTCGATTCTATGACAAAATTAGGAAAGAAAAGGAATTATGAAATATATCCATCTTCAGCTGCTCAGGGAAAATTTAAAAAATTTAAATTTAAGACATCAACTCACACTTTATAATTATGCAATATACAACTTTCACATGACGAATATTGCACATGAATATCATGTTATTCCACAACCTTTCCTAATTGCACTTTATTACACCAACATAAGCAAAACAAAATGTAGCTCAATAAAATATATTTTTTCACATTTTAAAAACTGACGAGGGTATCAAGTGTTGTTAATTCCTCTCATCCTAACTATGCATTCCATGCTATTAAAGAGTTGCAAGGAGAGATACTTTGTTTTTTTTGTGTAATCGTAGGTACACAATGACATTCAGCAAACCAGTCTCATTGTGTATATGCTGGGGCTTTAAAGTCTAAATCATGTACTGGCTGATCTGAAGTGGCCAGATAAATCTAAAGTGGTTAGTCTAAAACAAAGATAGACACAAAATGCTAGAGTAACTCAGCGGGACAGGCTGCATCTCTGGATGGAAGGAATGGGTGACGTTTTAGGTCCAGACCCTTCTTCAGCATCTGCAGTTCCTTCCTACACATGCTGCAAAATAAACTTGACTATTACTGTTGCTACCAAAGCAGCTCAGAGAGAAGACCCATTACATTAATCATATCTTTGAGTGGCTAATCTGATGGTTTCACTCATCATATTTATGAACAAAGGGAAACCCAAGAGCTTTCCATCTTGATTATCTTTCTAAAGAGTGGGGCATAATTAAAATATATTGAGTACGTTGGAGAAAAGGTCCATATTATCTCTGATATGAATCACGATATACTTCACCTTTTTGCTT
The DNA here is from genome assembly GCF_010909765.2 of Amblyraja radiata. NCBI lineage: Eukaryota > Metazoa > Chordata > Chondrichthyes > Rajiformes > Rajidae > Amblyraja > Amblyraja radiata. The sequence goes on along the minus strand of NC_045971.1, from coordinate 27,518,799 downwards.
TCTTCCATTTCATGTTCAAACATGGCACTAAAGACTGGCGAACGAGCTAAAACATGGAAATAATTTTGAAAACAAACTCCATTAGTCGAGCTTCCAATTAACTACCCAAGATTTAGTTCATTAAGTATTAAAAAGAAACACTGAATGAAGGTAGAGAACAAATTACAACATAAAATAAACAAAGTCTAATCTGTGCAATGCTAATTTCAGAAAAATGCATTAAGATTCAAATTGGCACCTGGTATTAATTTAGGATTATATAAATTTCAATAAACCATTTAAAATATATATCATACAATCAAATGATCAATCCACATAAACAGTGCAGCTCTGGATTTTTAAGCATCAATTCAAAATGAAAGAACAACAGGTAAAAAACATCAGCAGAGTCTTTAGAGATATGAGCTTTCAGAGATTACAACAGTTGAAATACTTCAAACGTGGCCACTCTGGGAGTTAAGCAGATCAAATGTGCTGTACTGATGCACACCTATATTTTATCACGTACACAAAATATTCCATTCATTCAAATGGACAACCTTAGGGTAAAGGAGAAGGTTCAAGTAATTCTCATTATCAGTGTCAGCTGCTGCAAGCTCATTTATTTTCAGCTTTTTTATTCTCAAAAAAAGTGTGGAAGTTAATGTTTTTGGTTGATAAAGTTCCTGATCATTACTGATAAGCTGGTGGATATGTTATTGGATATAATAGTGCTTCCTATTGGCTGCAATACATTGAAAGGTAGAACACACCGCTTTAAAATTACTGTTACTTCTGCAGCATAGAAGACAATAAACCCATCCAATGTTTAAATGACTAAATAAGCAAACTATTACAGAAGTTTATTTACCCAGAAAAATCAATGAGAAACCTAATCAGCAAAATGTGACTTTTTTCTCGAAAGCAGGAAATAAAGGAATAAACCTGAAGAGATGATTGAATGTGCATGTCAGAGAAATATACCATATAAACTAAATATACAAAAGTAAAACTCCTAGATCTAAAATGTGAGATGTGGAAGAAAGATTATTTACACCTCTACCTCAGAGTCTGTGCACTGCAACTTTCCTCTTATGCCAGTGGGTTCCAAGTCCATAGCCCCCGGAAAGTGGCAACACAAGCAGATTGAGTGGCTAAAGGGCCTGTCCCACTGTACGAGGTAAATCAAGAAAACTTCTCCCGAGTTTTCCCCTGATTTGAACTCGGAGAATGTCCGTAGCGGGTCCGTAGGAGTTCGTGAATGTCCCGTAGCGGCTCGTAAGAGTAACGGTAGGTACTCGGGAAATCCGGCAAACTCGTGACGTTTTTTTCAACACTGTGAAAAATGTCCACGAGTAAAAAAATACTCGTGATGAAATAAATTGTTACTTTTTACTCGTACGAGCCGCTACGAGACATCCACGAACTCCTACGGGCCTGCTACAGACATTCTCCGAGTTTGAATCAGGGGAAAACTCGGGAGAACTCTTGAATTACCTCCTACAGTGGGAATGGCCCTTAAGAATGCATACGGTGCGCTTCCTTTCAGTGGTTGGAGCATTGAGTACAAGAGTCAGGAAGTACTAGGTATAGTTATGGTCACCTAATTATACGAAGAATGTGGAAGCTTTAGAGAGGGTGAAGAAGAGGTTTATCAGAATGATACCTGGATTAGAAGGTATTTAGCTGTAAGGAAAGATTGAAACAGACGAACTATATTCTCTGGATCGTTGGAGGTTGAGGGGGAGACCTGATAGAAGTATACAAAATTATGAGAGGTCGTGATCGGGTAGACAGTTAGAATCTTTTTCCCCCAGGGTAGAAATGTCAAAGGCTAGAAGGCATAGCTTTGTGAAAATGGCAACATTTAAAGGAGATATGTAGGGCAAGATTTTTTCTTAAAGAAACGGAGAGAAAGGATGCCTTCAATGCACTGTGGGGGTATTTGTGGAGGCAGTCACAACAGTGAGATTTTAAAGGCTTTTAGATAGCTTTAGATAGGCACATGGATACGCAGGCAATGGAGGGATATGGATCATGTGCAGGCAGATGAGATTAGGTTATCTTGGCATTATGTTCGGCGTGTTGGAGGGCCAGTTCCTGTGCTCTACTCTTCCATATTGTATGATGTTTCAATAAATGGTTACTTTATTCCTGAAGAGGGATGTGACAAACTCCCACACCTGAAATATCTTTTCAGGTTTTGATCAAGACTCTGGAAATTCTGACACGGAGCTTCCTTTATTTTTCACTTTTGATTTGCTTTACCTGGAGGAACACTGTGAGCACAGTGGTGGATGGAAACATGTTCTGGTGAGGTAGATTCTGTCTTAAGATAATATCAGTGCCAATATGGGTCCTTACAATCCCGAGATATACACAGAGGAGGAAGAAGTTTAAGAATGTTCCAAACCTGCTAGAATTGCTTTATGTGCTTGAAATTCTTGGCCCGCTACGCAAAGGCAACAGTCTGTAAACCTAGAGTTTTCCCATAATCCTCCAAGCTCATCTGCTAACCGACATTCAGGAACTTTCACCATGTTCATGGTGTTCTGGCCCGAGATATTCACCGAATCTTGGACCACACTAACCTAAAGTGCAACAGAAACACATAAATATGTTACACCATCATTGTGCTTAATTCCTAATGTTTCAAATCAGCTTTAATTCAAATAAATGCAACATCACAGATATTAAAATAATGCCAGTTGGAAATCCAGGCCTAAAGTCTTTTTGTGCATAACTTTGTACAAAACTATTGTAGTCTGACTGTATAAGCATAATACAGGTTAAAAGTTCACAGGGAAAATCATTACTGCATTTTCCACTTTGATATTCTATTGATTTGTTGAAATGCCACTTTCCTTATAAAATTAAATGTCAATAAATGAATATGCCTCAAAGCTCAACAAACCTCATCCACAACATTTATTCAACTTTGAAAGCATCTGAAACAGCAATTTGCAAATTAAAAGTACAGTATTATTTTTCAAAGTCAGTTCTAATTGAAATAGCTTGTATTGCCTTTACTAAAACACTTTTACCTTACACAATTGTCAACTGCAGTTTCTGGCAAGTTTCCTAATGGTGAAGTTTGGTGAATAAATAATGCAACATTAATGGAAGAACAAACAAAAATATAACTTGAAAATATCAAGCAATTAACTTTATTCTGGCCATCCTCACCTACAAATATGCACCCTCATTTGCCAATCCATGCAAAAGTAGAATTAATGACTTCCAAATGTGTTGAACAATCCAAATATATAAAAATAAATTGCCTTAGATCTGCACCCATGATCAATTAGACACACACGTTATATAAAGTTGATCATATTATGTGCAAGGATTATATACAGCGTGGTCCAGAGCCCTTGAAGAGACACTAATTTTACATTAACTGTAAAATATCATTGAAAGCAGTGTCGGCAAATAGCCAAGAAGAAACTTGTCACATGAATTAACAAAATTGATAAAACATAAGCCAAGCTAAAATGCGGAATTCATAAAATGTATGGCCACAACAATACAGTGAAGCTCACTTCACTTCACTTCAATAAAACCAGTGTTGGACTTCGGGGATGTAACCAAGACCATATCCTTCCCCATTCAAAGAACTAAAGCTAGTTCAAATGTGAAATAATGGCAAATGTTAAAACTGAATGAAGATTAATTTTGCTTTCAGAAACAAAAATAAATGCAGGATTAAATTCGATTGATGTGAACAGGTCATGAGGTCGTGCAGGAGTCTGTATATGATGAATGTTAATTTGTGTACAAGAACTTCAGTGGCCATTTATCACTTATCTTGCTTATCACCATCTCAAAAGTAGTTAATTGTGATATATTCAAGTGTGCATACATGCAGACACATAGATGGCAGTAATCAGTAAAGATTGCCATTGAGTGACATCTCCTGCAAAATGTTCATCATTCGTCAGATTTTGGCTTTGCAGCCACATCTCTCCCCTCATCACATTATCATGTAGTCTGCCAAGATTTCTGACCCGCATGCTCCCAGCTGAACACGCCAGAGCCCCAAAGTCCAATTCAGTGTATTTAAAAACTCAAATTCAAAAATGTAATTATTGTGACTGAATCAACAATATCGATTACACGGAATTGTTGAAGCAATGTATTACAATGTAAATTTTTTATAAACTGTAATTCTTTACCATTTTTTCCCCCAAACAATTTTGAAACAATACCCACTATTCAAACCAAAATCCTCATTAGGAATAGTGGACATCATATCTGCATTACATTTTTATTTGCCACACTTGTTTCTTTGAACTGTTAAATTTAAAGAATTGTATCTGCTTATTATGCCCTTTTACAAAGTGTAGTCAACCTAACAGATAATCTGCTGATCCTACTTCCCTTTAACTAGGGGGGAGTCCTGAACTACTATCTACCTCATTGGACTATCTTTGATCGGACTTTACTGATTTTATCTTGCACCAAACGTTATTCCCTTATCACTGTGAATGGCTCACTTGTAATCATGTATTGTCTTTCTGCTGACTGGTTAGCAGGCAACAAAAGCTTTTCACTGTATCTCAGTATACATCACAATAAATTAAGCCAAACTGAATTGATCATGGTCAGGTCACGAACCCTGCACATACAAACTGGGACCTGAAAATTGCGCCAATCTGGTGACTGCAAACTGTCCTAGTGGACTACCGCTATACACGTGCTGTATCCGAGATGTTTATCTAAAATGTATCTAAGTGCTTATGTATAGTGATACTCAATTTCACTCGATAGCTGTGACAAGAACCATTGAACCATTAATACTTTTTGAAAGGACAGTTTTAAAATAATTTGATTTTAATAACTGATATTACTGATGTCTAGCCTCTGGGAACAGTGCCATTTTGAAAAGTAGTTGCTAACACACTTCATGACTATCATTTCAATTAAAGTAGTTTGTGAAGTGTCAAAACCTATTCAAGATCTGATATTCCCCACAAACTTCCAAAACCCTCACATATCATCACGTTATATAACACAGTAAGGAGAAAGGATGAAGAAGAAATCTAGTTTTCTCCGACTTACAATCAGATGATAATCCTTTCGAAGATAACACGAGGGTCATTGTCCTATTGAAACTTTCCATGTCATTGACATAGTCCTCCAGTTTGCATAATCAAGGTAATTAGGCAGACTTAAAATAAATAACTGGCCAAACTATAAACACAGACTGTTATTTGACAATTCGGTGAAAAGCAAAGCAACATTTTTGAAAAGAATTGTCAAGGAGTCCAAGCTTGCCTATCCCCACTCCTCCAGGTGCCAACTAAAGATTGGTGGAGAGAGAAACTGGACCTTGTTATTCATTCATCAGCATGAGCTATTAAATTGGAACCTTTGAGATACCGTCCCCGTAGGTCATAATGATAATTATGACACCTTTTTATTAAGTCATCAGATTACTGGCCTTTCTCCACAACGATATCAATTTCATTAACTTCACCATCAATTTCCATCCTGCACTCAAATTCGCTTGGACCATCTCCGACACCTCCCTCCCCTTTCTTTATCTCACCGCCTCCATCACAAGACTGACATCTATTATAAACCTGACTCCCACAACTATCTAGACTATACTTCTTCCCACCGTGCCTTCTGAAAAGACTCCTTTTCTTCAGAGATGCTGTCTGACACGCTGAGTTACTCCAGCTTTTTGTGTCTATCGTCGGTTTAAACCAGATTCTGCAGTTCCTTCCTACACAGATATCAACATGACTGCCAGTTGCTGGACTAAGTTGGTTTAAAACAATGTATCAAAAAACACTCAATAGCAGTAGATTCAATAGATCACAGGTACTATCGCAACATTTGAGAAACATTTAGACTATACATGGATAGGACAGGTTTGGAGGGATATGGGCCAAACGTAGGCAGGTAGAACTAATGCAGATGGGACATGTTGGTCGGTGAGGGCCGAAGAGCCTGTTTCCACGCTTATATGACTATAACTAACTATCATCCATACCATTGCCCTAACACTGGACCAGAACAACGACAGCCTCTATTTAAGACTTCAGTAATGCCGGCATCAGAAAGATCTCTCTTTTTCTGACCCAGATGGGCTTTGCATTCTCAATATCAAAAAATGTCTTCATTCTAACTCCTCTGTATAATTAGATGGATATAATTTGTACAACCATTTCAATCCCAATGGTATTAATGATTTTACCATCCAGTACATTTGGATGTAAATATAGAAACAAAGGCTGCAAAACCTGTTTCAGCAAATCATTTTTCAGACGTTTTAAAGTAGAAGCCACCATAAATTCCACCCAGCTCAATTGCACTTCAGTGATTCTATAAATTACAGGCGTCCATACATGATCTACAACCTGCCAAAATAAACTTGTTACAAAGCATTACCAGAAAATACAGAAGGAAAAATGTTGCCATTCTTTTACTACACCTATCTTTTTAAAACTATTCTGCCAAATCCAGCAACTCCAAGTAACTGCTCCTAATTCTTCTGTGCAAGATCCTACTCAAGATTTTAAAATGTTCATGTGGGGTCACAAAGCAAGGTCACAAATGGATCATGGCATTTCAGTCATACAGAATGGAATCATGCCTTTTCATATTCTTCTGGGATTTACAGAACCCTAATTTAATGGTTTTGACAACTTATACCTAGCTTAGGAGGTGGAAGGGCGAAAAAAAAATGTGATTTACAACAAACCAATGCACTTAGCAAGGGTGAAGGGCTTTAAAGGAAATTTCATGAATATAGACAAAACATATTGTCCCAGCACTAGCCTGCATTGTATATAGGCACTAGATTGTTGATTCAATAAGGTGGGGTGTGGTATTATTTGTTCACATTGATGTTTATCATCAGGTCAGCTCCTTTCTTTCCCTGTCTGAAATCAATTTTATGTACACATCTGAAATAAACGCTGAATGCTCATATTAGTTTATGTGATCATTGATTACATAATAATTATGGGAAGATCAGCTCCCGACTCATGCCAATGAGTTGTTGCGCATATGGCATTCAAGTGAAATAGTATATTTGCGCACAGGAATACAATGTCTTTACCCATTCTCATGAAGGCATTTATTCCTTGCTGTGGTTGAGTTCGACAGGCAACAGGTCCTATGTAGAACCCAAGCTCCCAAGGCATGAACTGGCAGTAGTTGAGGACATTTAATATATCCATGTGCTCGTGTGTAGTGACACTTGCACTGAATTGAATACAAATATGAGCTTCACTGTACCCCAGTACATGTGACAATGCAATACCATTGAACTATTGATTAAATGCCAAAAGGTTACTTAACCACAAGGATCATCAAAATCATAAGTTGTTCTTATTAAACATGTACGTTGATACAATTAATTATTGCGACACAGGTCATTTAGTCAATTATCAGTTATTCCATTAGACAGATTCCCCCATTCATTTTCCTGCACCTCTCAACACTCTCTCATGCCCATGAATTCCCCTTTCTACCATCTTTCTTTCTACTCCCCTTTGGTTCTCTGGCCACTTATGTGCACTAAATCATAATTCTACAATGGCCATCTCATCAGCGGGTCATGGGTAAACGAGTTAAAATTCTCCCCATTTCTCTTCTTAAACAAAGGAACAACAAACATTGGCAATTCTCCAGGACATTGCCCATGGCTCGAGAGGATGCAAAGATCTTCAAGGTCCCATTAATCTCCTCTTGCCTGCCTCAATACCCCAGAATAGACCCGATTTCGGACCTTCGGAGGTTTGGCCCCGAGCCCTGTGGACGGTAACATTGGGAGCTTGCAGATCCCTAGTTGGTGACCGATTTTCGGGAGCTCCCACAACAGCAGCTACGTCCGCCCCGAATTGCGGGGTTTGAGTCGGCCTGTTTTCGGGGATTTTCATCGCCCGGTGCGGCTTAAAATCGGCCGCGGGAAATACTATCCCCCGGCAGGGACTTCAACATCGAGAGCCTCGATCGCCTCGATGCAGCAGTTTGACTGCCTGACCGCGGTAGAAGAAGCAGGGAAGAGATAAGACCTTTTGCCCTTTATCACAGTGAGGAGGTGCCTGGAGATTCACTGTGATGGATGTTTGTGTTAAATTGTGTTGCGTGTTTTGTTGCTTTTTAGCATGGTATAAAATTTCATTCACCCCTGTTTGAATGACAATAAAGGAAATTCAATTCATTCAGTCTCTGGAGATTTATCCACCTTAATTCTCTTTAAGAAACCTAAAACAACCAACTTCTTGATCTCAAAATGCTTTAGCATTTTTGTATACCCCACACTGCTGCTCCACGTCCTTCTCCTTTTTGAATACCAAATTACTACCTCTCCTTCATCCTCTGATTCCTATCAATAATTTTCTCCTTTCTTCTCAAGTGGTCCTAACCTCTCCAGAGTAGCTTTTTTTAACGCATGTATAAAATGCCTTGGGATTTTCATTAGTCCCACTTGCTAAGGACATTTCATGGCCCCGTTAGGTCACCTGATTAGCTACAAAAGTACAAAGGATGAGCATTTTCAACAACAAACCACCTGCAAGGAGCATGATGTACATAATCAAGTAATAGTTGATGAAGCAATTCATGTTGGAACAAAACTTTTCATAACTTCAAAAATCTGTTATGTTATCAAAAGCACTCCATGTCCCATTGTTGCCACATCACTAAGCAAATAAAGCTTTTGTCCACCATTTACTCAGGTATTTAAATCAAATTGATTGTGCCGGAATGGCAGATTGTCCAGACAAATGGATGTTACTCCGATTAATATACAGATAAACCCTTAAATCTGTTTTTAAGATGTTATACACTGGAACAATAAATATTCCAGTGAATCAGGTGGATTTAAAGATAGTGTGGGGATGGGGCCCTGGGATTATATTCAGGCAAATTGTGAAAAGATCAAAGGGGAAAGAGCCGCAAGATCTACCAAAGTCAAGATCATGCTCATATTATGGTCAGGTACATGGATAGGATGGGGTTAGAGGGTTAGAAGGCTATGGGCCAAGCGCAGGCAGGTGGGACTAGTATAGATGGGGACACATTGGTCAGCTGGACTTTATCATTATGGTCATCATTATAATCGGGCTGATTAATCAGCAGGATATTGATCAAACCATGACATTTGCTTTGAAATATAATTGTTGGACCGCCTCTATTTTTTTCTGATAATCTGTCAACACTTTCACCAATTACTTAAACTGATCTTTCCATTGTTTAAAAATCATTTTCATAATTGCTCAATTTTATAATAATTTGCAATAAAAGCCAATTAGGGAGGCTTTGCAATTCATAAATCAGAAGGAAAAAAATTGTTGAGTCAGGAGCAACAGATGGAAAAAATACCATGGCAGTGTCAATGATCGTAAATAAAACTGGGTATCAATCCAATCCATCACACTGTTCAATCACTGTTTGGTCACAATGGCACGTCAGAATCAAACTCAATAACTCCCTTTTTCAAAACATTATTGGTTAAGAATGATTGATATTTAACACTTGACTGAGAATGCTTAAACCACATAGTTTAATTAACCACTAAGCATAGGAAAGGTTTAGCAGTATTTAAATTATATTAATGTTTATTGATAATACAGTCTTTGGTAGACACAAAATGCTGGAGTAACTCAGCGGGACAGGCAGCATCTCTGGAGAGAAGGAATCACAATCACAATAATACTTTATTAGCCAAGTATGTTTTGCAACATACAAGGAATTTCATTTGCCAAGTCAGTCATACAAATAAAAAGCAACGGAACACACAAAACACATTTTAACATAAACATCCATCACAGAGACTCTTCCACCACATTCCTCTCTGTGATAGATGGCAAAAAAAAGTTAAATCTCTTCCCTTTGCTCTACCACGTTCGGGGGCCTCGAGCCTTCCGTTGACGGGATGATCTTGACTCCTGTAGCCGGCGGCGGGCCCTCCGCGTCAATGCGATCTGCTCCTGCATTGGGGAGATGTCAGCGTCGGGGCTAGTCGAACCTTCCGCAACATTGGAGCTCCCAACACCCACGGCCTCTCCCGAGACTGCGAGCTCTCGATGTAAAGACCGCAAGCCGGGGTTGAAGCGATCCCAGGCAAGGGATCGATTCCGATCTAAGTCCACGCCCCGTGGTGGAGCCCCAAGGTCACTCCGAGGAGGCCTCCAACTCCATCCATGGTAGGCCGCAGAGCAACCGCAGAATGCGATCCGAAAATTAATCGCATCTCCGGCAATGTAAGAAACTGAAAAGAAAGTTTCCCCCGACCCCTCCCCCCACATAAAACAAAACCGAAGAACTTTTACACAAACTTTTAACGCACACTAAAACAAAATTTTAAAGACGAAAACGCAAACAGACTGTTGGCGGGGCTGCCAATCGTACAGTGCCCGTGGTGAAATGGGTGACCTTTCGGGTCAAGACCCTTCTTCAGACTCTTCCCTGCACAATACAGTCTTTGTTTGACAAGGCCACAACAGGATCAGGCACATCCATAAGATTAAAGGGACCTAAACTTCAGAATGTCACAAACAGCTAAAAATTTAAGATCAAAGATAAAATTAAAAGTGGTTCCTGTGATATCTTTGCACTCCACAGCTGTAAAATGTAATGCTGGTTGAAAGTTGTGGGTTAATTGCAACAGCTACAGATACACCTATTGGCTAACCAAAAAGCAATTTATCCAGAAGGAATTAAAATAATCTCAATTTAATTGTGCAATAAAGGAGCAGTCAGCACATTTAGCCAATAATCGGGCTTCGCAGTTTAGAAATATATAGATCAACATTGTATATGCTTTGAAATTTGAGCTACAATTGCAAATTGGATTACCCAACATAGTATTCTGTGGAAGTCATTAGATTAATATTCTTCTGCAATAAAGTCACAAGAGTTTCTGACATACTGAATCCATAGAGCCTATGCTCAGGGTTACAATTCTGGTAACAATTACAGGAATTGTAATTTACTTTTCTCGAGCTGCATTATATAAAATTTACAACAGCAAAACTTTGTTATTTCATGATAATGCAGCTCATAACTAATATACCTGCAGAACACTGAATAGTTAAGTTCATCCAAGTTCACTAGTTAAGTTCATCCAAGGCTTTATTCAAATTTATCCAGCTTGCTGTTCAGTTACAGTTTTAGTTTTAGAGATCAGAATCAGAATCACTTTATTCGCCAAGTATGTTTTGCAACATACGAGGAATTTCATTGGCCAGGTCAGTCATACAATTAAAAGCAACAGATCACTAAAAAAACACATTTTAACATGAACATCCACCTAAGTGACTCCTACACATTCCTCGCGGTGATGGAAGGCGAAATAATGTTCAAGTCTCTTCCTTTTGTTCTTCCTCGGTCGTGGGCCTCGAGCCCCCGTTGACGGGATGATCTTGACTCCCGTAGCTGGTGGCGTGTCCGGGCCCTCCACATCGAGGCGATCAAGCTCTCGCATCAGGGGGATGTCAGCTCCCCCGCGCCGGGCGATCGAACCTCGCGTCGGGGCTGGTAGATCTAGCCTCACCCGAGACTGCGAGCCCTTGATGGTGATTCCTGCGATCCCAGGCAAGGGATCAGCTCCGATGTTAAGTCCACGCCCCGCGGTGGGGCTCACGACAGTCCCAGGAGGCTTCCAGCTCCATCGATGGAAGGCCGCAGAGCCCGGAGGATGTGATCCGAAAATTAATCACATCTCCGGGAAGGTAAGAGCTTGAAAAAAAAAGTTTCCCCCGATTCCCTCCCCCCTCCCCCCACATAAAACAAACTGAAGAACATTAAAACAAACTTTTAACGCACCAAAAAAATAATAAAAAGAAAGAAAAAACGAACAGACTGCCGGAAGGGCAGCCATCGCCCCTGGTGGTCTATATGGCGCGGAAACAGGCCCTTCGGACCGAGTCCGCACCGACCAGCAATCCCCACACGTTAACACTATCCTACACACACTGGGGACAATTTTATATTTATACCAAAGAAGACTTGCGACTCCGATGCAGCAGATTTATAACAATCAGATTCATTACAGTCAGGTAAGAGAGTGTTTAATGTATAAGGAGTAATCAAATAGTATTTGAAAATGTTTATATTTATATTAGGCAGAATAATTTACAGAATATATCATCATTCACAAACCACATTATCTGGAGACCAGTACCACATTAATTCACAATACCAGCACTTTGTTATCAGTCCATTACTTTGTGAGTGGTTTGGCTGGAAAAGCGAGCATGAACAAGCATTTCTGCATCTTAAGAACTTACTTCACAGAACAATGTGAGCTTGTCATCAGGAAGGAGTCCATTGGCCTCATCCAATAGAAAATCTCTTCGAATAAATTTCTTAAAACCCCAGTCTTTACCTTGCACAAATCGATATGCCCGTTGGCTTTCTGCAAAACAAAATTGGATTCATTGTACTTAGCTGAAAGTGTAACACTGCAGAGTAAATCTACTCTAGATACAGGTCACCTACTGTACACATCAACTTGCATTTCAGCAGAACAGTTTTAGTCACCATAATAATATCCTGTACATCGACTCATGGCGATGAAAAAAAAGGGTAGATATTGAAGATAGACAAATTACATTATTAAGCTGACAAAATTGAAACGTGATCTTTAACCTTAACAATTTAGTTATAAATTCTGGCGCATCAATAAATTGAACAGTGCAAAGCCTCAGTCGATTGCTGTTCCTGATTCCTTAAGAATAAATTCAGCTAAAAATGAACGCTCTGTAATTTGTTAACGAGCCTAGGCAATGCAATTCTATCAATACCAAGTTTAATTTTTTTTAATCACAGGTTTTAAAAAGACCATGTTTACCAGCTTCTTAAATGTTATAACTTCATCAGCTGACCTACTCAAAATATTCAAATTAAATATGAAACCAATCCCAAAAGTTGAATAATTAAATCTGTGGGAAATAAAAGCAACTGTTTACAGTTCAAGGGTGGCATAGTGTCGTAGCTCGTAGAGTGCTGCCTCACATCGCCAGAGACTAGGGTTCAACTCTGTGTGGGGTTTGCATATTCTCCCTGTGACCGTGTGGGTTTCTTTCCTCCACACATCCCAAAGGCCTGCAGGTATGCAGATTAAATGGCCTCTAAATTACCCCTAGTGTGTCGGGAGTGGATGCAAAAGTAGAATATACAACTAGTGTAAACGGATGATCAAAGGCCGGCATGGATTTGCTGGGCCAAAGGGTCTGTTTCCAAACTGTATAGTTACACTAAATACGTTTCTGAACATGTTTCACAGTTAATAATATACCGAGATTATTAAATGTTGCTAAATAATGAAAATAGCTTTGTGAAAGAATCACAAATGGAGAGATATAAAAAGTTAAATCCTTCCACTTTTGGAATCTTGTTTCAAGCCCACATTCAAGTCACTTTCTACTTCTGGTCATAAAATCCAAGGTGGAATGAAGCAAAGCAGCCACACTGCAAACCTCAGTGGCAATAAAAACTGGCTGCACTAAGATTCAAAGGGGATTGACATCTTACAAAGCAAAACTGAGGTGTGTGTTTAAAAGCAAACTATAGTGTATTTTTTCTGCAAAGTCAGAGCTGGTAGAACTTGACAACACTATTAAATGTCAAATCATTAAATATTCCACCAGTCAAAATGTGCTGCTCATTAATGTGAAAAAAAATTTAATCACACATTTTCTTCAAAAGCTGTGATTTCTCAGAAAGAGGAGAAATGAAACCCCTTGAGTTTTCTTAAAGAAATGCAACATGCATTGTATAAAGTGTCATGCAAAAAACAAAATAATTCCAATCCACAAACCCTCAAAGAAGCATTTAGAGCTGTATTGTAATATTATAGAAACTAAGTTCAAAGGTGCAAAGTACAAAAAGCGAAAATAACTTTAACAGTGAAAGACTGTAATGTTTAAACTACAGTTTAAACTAGCATGTTAAATAAAACTGATTGTTGAATGCATCAATGCACGCATGCACACAAATCATGATACTTTATGGAGATGCAAAATCTAAGGATGAGTAAATGGTTTAAGACTTCCATACAGGAACAGCCCTTCATTCAATATTAAACTTCACTTAAAAGGCCAATTTGATAGTGCAAATGCCCAATAGCTAAAATGCAACCGTTCCCTTCCAGATACAAAAATAATTGAAGTCAAGTAAAATGTTGAAAATTTATGATAGGCCCTTCAGCATCCAAGGAAAAATATATCTCATCAACAATTGTTGTTACTTCTCAACCTAAAATGCCAATTCACTTAAAATGCCACAGAAGACTGTGGAGGCCAAGTCAATGAATATTTTTAAGAGATAGATTCTTGATTCGTACAGGTGTCAGGGGATATGGGGAGAAGGCAGGAGAATTGGGTTAGAAGAGAGCGATAGATCGGCCATGATTGAATGGCGGAGTAGACTTGATGGGCCGAATGGCCCAATTCTGCTCCTGTCATTTATATTGTTTTTAAAAAATCACACATAGGCATGCAAAACGAATAATCCTGTAGAAATGAAGTGTCCCCAGAATGAAACTGTTCACTTCGATCCTGCAAACCAACAGTAACTCCAGTACGTGAATCAAATTGAGATTTCACCTGCTCTCAGAATGGGTTAACTATCTTTTTAAACTTCTAACAATTTTTTCAGCTCCTCAAAATCCATGACTAGCTCTAAAAATATATACTAAAGTTTTATTCAAAATGGGAAGTACAGTACATATATACACCAGCTGAGAAGAAGACACCTTTACATTTATTCTACCTTAGAATATTTTTATAGAAAACGAAACTATCTAATGTTCCTTCCTTCAAATAATCTCTACATGTAAAACTAAAAAGCTGCTTTCTGTTTGACGGGCCATGTAGCAAATGCAGACTTGTAAATGAGTGGAGGTTTTACTATTTCATACGCAAATACAAAATTCAGATGTGGCTCCAAGTACCACCAAACTTGCAGCTACATCTGCAAGATCAGAACTTAAGTTGGAAGCCTCGCCGTACAGTTATATCTCTTAATTTTTTTGGTACAAACAGCTGCAGCAAATGGTGCCAATAGCAATTCATTATTCAGTTGGTGATTTCTGCAGCTAATGACCAAATCTATGTAGGAATCCTAATTAATATGTCCTTCAGCTCAGGCCACATTACCTGTCTCAGCAATTTTTCTGCAGTTGCAGAAGCGAAGGTTAATGGAGTGTTGCCGCTTGTCTTTTTTATTGCAGTTTTGAGCACCGTGTCTTTACTATATTTGCTATAACTTCCATGACTCAAGTGAGCATTTTCACTTGGACACCAATGACTCCTGTAAATCTAATTTAAAATAGGAAGCAAACCAAATGATAGCAAGACATTTCGTATTTTCTTTATGGTAGATGGGAGAAGGGGAAGCTGTTACTGCTGGAGTGCATACGGTTCCTATTGGCAGCAAATGCAGAAAGAGAAGCACAAAGTACTTAATAAAATTAATTATGTCTGATCAGTGAGCAAATAAAAATATATCCATTAATTTTGGAAATCTTAAATAAACTGTATACCAGGCAATGACTTGGTAAACCTGTTTCTTTCCCTCCCCCTCTCCAAGTACTCAGGTCTCAAGCAGAAGATAAGTAGACAATCCAAAAACTCTGGAAAATATTTCTTTAAACAAAAAATAAAGGACTGGCCAGTCAGGCCAGAAAGCACAGAGCTGGGGACACATTGGTCATTAATAGTTGTTAACTTAGACCAGTTTGCACAAATATATAGAACCGCATTTAAATGCTACTCCTGTATCTGAAGTATACTGTCACTTCACTTACCCATTGCCTTAGTTTCTTCACCTTTTGCGTTCAGAATGGAGAATTTAAATTTTGCTCTGACTTCACTTTTTGGACAGCTGACTAGCAGCAGGTAGAGTGATAGGTAATCTTTACTTTCCTCATCTAAACCCTTAGGGTTCACTCGGAGGCACCTTAAATATACATAAAAAATGAAATATGTTAAAAAGAAAATGAATGATCACATACAGGCTAAAAAAAATTTAAAAAGCATTTAGATGCAGGTTTGGCCTGCCTCATTTTTTCTCTTCAGCTTGACTACATCTTAACTATATCTATATCTATAGAATATAAATACAACTCGTTTTGAAAAATCTCTCTCTCATTCTAAGTAATTCTATTATTCAACAATTCTGTCTTGCACTTCAGGCCATGACGTGGATGTTGCTATTTAACTATTTGTAGTTAACTTTGAAATAATTTGTGGTGCAGCAACTATCCCCAAACAGTTACTAAAATAAGACAAGTAAACAAATGTCTATAAATATATTAAGTATCTCCAGTTTGCTCCTCTCCTCAAATTATATAATATTTTACAATGGACTTATCGTACTTACCATTCTCCCCCTGTAATTTTGTGCGGCACTTGGGAGATTTGGAACACTGCAACAATTTGGATGAAAGGTTGCTTCTCAGCCCTAATGAACTGAGAAGCATGCCAACTCTTCCTCAGAGCATTTTTATCCAATTTGACCCCAAAGCTCTGGACCAAAACTCCAATTATAGTTTTCTTCCTATTGCCAATCACTTCATTTTCTTTCTGACACTGTTCAAGTTCACTACATGGCAGATTATGTCCAGTTTAAATGTTCAGATATTATTCATAGTTGTGAAAAGCTTAATGAGTGAATTCAAAGAAAAAATGTTTGCAAGGTGCCAAGATTAAACAAAAAAAAATTGGTACGCGTTTCATGCCTTGAAAACAGAACTACTCACAATACTGACCTTTGTGCCTCTACTAGCCTTAATTAGTCACTTAGATTAGCAGTAAGTATGAATACTTAAATATATAGACAAGCAAAATTAAGAAAGACTGTTAATCCTGCAAATATCCCAAAGTGAAATTTCAAAACAATTATGGAATACAGCTAAAATTCTCAAAAATATATCCTGTTGCAGTGCAGTTGTGGAATTTGTAAAGCTTTTAGACTTCTTGAGGTGAGTTCTCACTGTTTCATTGAACAGTTAAAATGTTGAATAGAATGGGTGATGATGGCCAGCGTGGACCAAGGAGCCTGGTTCAATGCAGCATCTCTAAACAATTGTTGATTCTTATAAAAGTGAGTGTCAAGACAGAGTACATATAGAGGGGGGGGAAAGAAAGAAAGAAAGGGGATGGGGATTGTTAGATTACCGAAAATTGGAGAATTCAATGTTCAAATTCCTGACACCACTCTTCCCTTTCTCGATCTCTCTCTCTATCAGAGGGAACAGACTAGACTGACATCTACTACAAGCCTATCGACTCCATAGTCGTATAGAGGTATACAAGATCATGAGGTGAACGAGATTAGAAGCACTTTCACGCAAAGGAGGGTTATCACGAACCAGAGGACATAGATTTAAGGCAACAGGGGCAAGATTTAATCAGTACCCAAGGGGCAACTTTTTCAGAGGTGGGTATGGCGCGAGTTGCCAGAGGAGGTAGATACTATAACAAAATGTAAGATATTTGGGCAGGTACATACACAGGAACGATTTAGAGAGATATGGGCCAAACGTTGGCAAGTGGGACTAGTGTAGATTGGGGCAGGTTGGTTGGCATGAACAAGTTGGAGTGAAGGGTCTATTTCCGTGCTGTCTGACATTATGATTTCTAGTTATTCGGACGACACTTCCTCTCACCCTGCCTCTTGCAAGATGCAATCCTTTGAGGGCCTGTCCCACGAGCATGCGACTGCATGCGGCAAGAAGGTCACGTGATCCCCGTACAGGGCCTGCCCCACCAGCATGCGACGAGCGCAACCAAACCGGAAGCGAGGGCCGCGCGGAGGTCGAGTGATCCCGTACGAGTTGACGTGAAGTTCAAGCGAAATCCGCGGGAAGTTCGCGCGTGACATACAGCGTCGAGACGGCCTCAATGCGGGCCGGCAGGCCATTGCCACGCGGAATCTTTGGACAGTGTCAGTTTTTCAGAGCCCTGCGCGATGTCGGGACCAGCTCCACACAACTCCATACGGCTCCGGCAATCGAAGTGGGACCGGCCCCGCGAGGCCGTATGGCTCAAGCAACCACGTTAGGTCGCGCTTGCCGCATGCAGTCGCATGCTCGTGGGACAGGCTCTTTACTCTCAAAGCTTCGGTCTCGGCCGAATCTGCTCCCAAGATGTAGCTATCCATTCTAGGACATCCCTCACCGCGACTCCTCAGTAATTCCTTCGCACCCAAACAATCCTCTCGCCGGGTACTTTCCCCTGCAACAACAGGTTGTGAACCTGTCCCTGTCCCTCCTCCCTCGCCTCCATCGCCTCCATCCAGGCACCCCAGCAGTCCTTCCAGGTTCACGTGCACCTCATCTACTGCACTCGGTGGTGTTCCCATTGTGGCCTCCTGTACTTCGACAAGACCAACCAAAGACTTGATGAATGATTCGCCCAACAGATCTCCTGGTTGCTAACTATTCTAACTCGCCTTCCTATTACCCTACTGAGCTTTTTTCCTGGGCCTCCTCCATTCCCAGAGTGATACCACACACAAACTGGAGGAACCTCACCTCATATTCTCCCCCTCCCCCCCACATTCCTTCCTTTGGCTTCGCAATTTGCAACTCAATTCTTTTGTCATGCATCTTTTTCCATCGCTGGGCTTTGTCCAACCATTTAGACATCACCCCCACCCTTGCCTGTATTCATCCATTATCTGCCATGCTTTGTCCTGCCCCTAGCTTTCTTCCTCCTCACCAGCACCCCATCTGAACAAGACCTGAAACGTCACATATCTATGTTCTATAGGGATGCCGACTCGCCCACTGAGTTACCCCAGCACTTTGTGTCATTTGTTTCTCATTAGATTGGCTCCCCTTCCATGAGAACAAGGTTAGAACAACCAGCTTTTTCGTTCATTATTCGATTATCCAAGTGCAAAAAGGAATATATCAGGAATATTTCAGGAATATATAATAAATAAGCGGAAGTGTTTTTTTCTGTAAATTATTTTTAGGTTTAACTAAAAACAAGTGCAAATATTGGCAAACAAAGTTAATACCGAACCCCAGTGTCAATCACTGTGCACCAAGTCTAAGTTACATTGGTGAGGCCCGAATAGCATTCTATACTACACATATACCAGTGCTATCGCCTACTCCAGCTGTGTTAGATTTCAACACTGGCAGAACAATAATGAACAGTTTTATCAATACACATGCTCAATCTATTTAGTTATTTATTTATTTGATTGTCCTTTAAAAAGACTGATTTAGACCAAAATCCATCTTCAGAGAACGTAAAAATTGCAACATCCCACAAATTAGGTAGACTCCACTTACAATTCACCCTTTGATCATTCTTGGAAAGTTCAGTAACTTGGAATATAACAATTTCCCCCTTGAACCCCATCAACCATCTTCCATCACAATAACCCCTATTACCTGACATTTAAACTGAATCTAATATGCTGAACAAACTGAATTTTGAATGATCAATAATCAAAAATATTTAGTGCTTCTGAAGTGTCCAAGTAATTCACTATTTAGTGATCTTGACATCAAGTGAAATACTTCCAATAAACATTTCCCACAACAGTCCAATCACCTATCATTGATATTCACTGATATTATCATGACCAAATTCCCCATCATCACCAGAATAACCATTGAACAAAAGCCAACTGTCCATTCTGCAGTGAATATCTCGCCACCAGGATTCCAGACTTTCATCCAATTACAAGATACTAACCATGACCATACCTGA
This sequence comes from Amblyraja radiata, assembly GCF_010909765.2. Lineage (NCBI taxonomy): Eukaryota > Metazoa > Chordata > Chondrichthyes > Rajiformes > Rajidae > Amblyraja > Amblyraja radiata. The sequence goes on along the minus strand of NC_045971.1, from coordinate 27,499,123 downwards.
TCATTGCTTGTCTGATTCCAATTCTCAGCTCAGCACTGAATTGGCCATCCTATTCTTCCCACCACCAGCACTGCACTATCTATTGTCAATATGTATTGATTCAAACTACCAATCTTCACAACTATCACCACCACCTTCACACGACAAGGGCAGCAGTGGGCAGAACAGTTTTCCTCAAGTTTCACACAATCCTACTCTAAAAAACATTACTATCTCTTCATTTTTGCAAAGTCAAAGTTTGAAACTTACTCGACAATACCGCAGGAATAATAAGCAACTACAGGTGCTAGAACCTTGAGAAAAACATGAAGTGCAAGTGGAGTCAGAGGATCAGGCAGTACCTGTGGAGGTGATGGGCAGGTGACTTATCAGGACTGAAGGATCGCAACCTGAAATGTCACCTGTCCATTCCCTGCCCGGATGCTGCCTGACCTGCGCAGTTACTCCAGCACTTGTGTAATGCTCAATACCATAGAAATCCTTCACAAGGACTACAACAGTATCAATATTTTTTGAAGAGCAACTAACATGGGCATTAAATGCTGGTCTTCACAATTATACTAAAGCCCAAGAGAAAATAGAGTCTTTCTTGAAACCACCTCCTTTCACTTCTTATTCCAGAGCAGCAGAATGAAAGGAAGCAATGAATAACTGTTTTTTCCAATCTGAAAACTGGTCCAATACCAACAGGATCATTGTACACAGACGAACATTGGAAAGAAAAGTAAACAGAATATTTACAAAATGTATAGACATATGCTATCACCTAGACATTTTAAATATTTGATATGAATTTGTTATCCATTTCATGAGCTTTAACTGTCAGGCAGTTGAATATCAATTATGATATTAATCTGAAGTTTCTGAAGAAGGGTCTCGACCGGAAACATCACCTATTCCTTCGCTCCAGAGTTGCTGCCTGTCCCGCCGAATTACTCCAGCTTTTTGTGTCTATCTTTAGTTTAAACCACCATCTGCAGTTCCTTCTTACACACTGAATTTCAATTAATATTTTTTTCAAAAAGTTCTCATTAGAGGCCTTTAAAAACATGTTCCCAGTCCATCTGGGCTACATTTTAGCACAAATTTACAAGGGGAAAAGACTAATGTTTAAACACACATTTTCAATGATGCATCCTAGACAATTAACTGCAGTCATTGAACACAAATCTTCCAAGTGCAGCACATATTCTATTCTTCTTGCACAAAGAATTGAGTAGCCAACTTGAAGCCAAAAGATAGCACAAAACGTGCTTGCAGATATGCAGCAATGCGGGCTAATGCGGGGTCGATTTGCTGATTTTAAAATCTGGAGTATCTTAACTAAATTCTCATTCCAATACAAAAATAGTAATTTGCTTTAAAGAATTGCAAGATATTACAGGGGGTTGTTAAAAGATTATGCACAAAGGTTCAAAGAAGCTCATGAAATATGGTCCAACAGCGCATCTAAACCGTTTGTAGGGAAGTTTTAAATTAAGGACCAAGGCTTTCATATCTGTGAAAAATTAATTCTGCTTTTTGAGCTATGTAGTCCAAAAATGCATCAAATGATAATACAAATCAATATAGACACAATATAATGGAGTATCTATGTGTCTATTTGCTTCAAGCATTTCCAATAATTTTGTCTTTTGCAAATGAAATAAAAATCACCGAGTTCCAGGCTTACCATTTCAATTTATCATTTGCTCCGGACGAGAAAGTTGAACTCTTGATAACTTCTCCCATTTCTTCCCGACAAAAACTGAAATTATTGATCGTCCACATGTAGGAGAACTTCACGACTTTTATCTAGCAAAAAGAAAAATAAATTGGAAAGACAAATATTGAAGGAAATACTTCCATTACAGGTCTAAAATAGTTGATCCTTGCTTAATTAGAAACGTGTACTTAACACGTGAAGACTACCGTGTTCTTCGGGCTATATATCCCAATGACAGAGCACCTCTGAAAAAGTTAACAAATTAGCATACTATCCATAGATTCTAACATAATACACAATCAACTCCGAAACAAAATCAAACAATTCAACAAATCCAGCTCAAATATTTATGACTGAAGCCAAAAAGCTCTCTGTTGACCACAACTTCATGACTTTGTACCCTGTATGAACTCAACTCCAAAGCAAGTCATTTCAAATAAATCCAGAGGCAACAGTTCGCATCAGTTGGCAGCACCAACCACTGGGTCAGAGACAAAATGTCTGAGCTCGTAATTTAGGCTGCAATACCATTGCAATGATCTGAGACGTCTGCATTATCAAAGATGCTGAGCTACAGGCCTATAGTTGCAATGACCCATTGAAGGTTAATAACTTATTTTGTAATCTGAGCTCATACTTCTTAACCAACTCCACCCAAAGCAAACAAAGAGGTCATTTACTATCTACCTGTTCTGGATATTACTGCTGAAAAAAAAACATTAATACTTCTATTTCCACTTCTGTTACTACACTTAAAATTATTCAATGCAACATCTTGAAATATGTCATGTCATAAAAGTAAAAGGTGTTTGTTTTATGTGCCTCAAGAATTTAGCTTCTACAAATTAGTTATCCATTGAAAGGTATTTATGATTTATATGCAAGTTCTTATAATTTTCTCAGTGGTCACACTGAAAACATTGTTGTCATTGGTTGCCTCATGAAAAACATGCTACACTTGGCAATTCAACAGTACCGCACACATTCCTGTTCCGCAACTTAAGCTGTTCAAATTCTGCGAGCTGAAAAAGCCTGGAGGAAATTCAATTCGTACAAAGTGAAATTTCAAAAATGAACTGAATTTTAGCACTGAAATTTTAAAGGACTGCAGATACTGTAAAGTTAGTGCCCTCCATAATGTTTGGGACAAAGACCCATCATTTATTTATTTGCCTCTGTACTACACAATTTGAGATTTGTAATAGAAAAAAAAAAAAATCATATGCGGTTAAAGTGCACATTGTCAGATTTTAATAAAGGCCATTTTTATACATTTTGGTTTCACCATGAAGAAATTATAGCAGTGTTTATACATAGTCCCCCCCATTTCAGGGCACCATCATGTTTGGGACAGCAATGTCATGTAAAAAATGAAAGTAGTCATGTTTAGTATTTTGTTGCATATCCTTTGCATGCAATGTCTGCTTGAAGTCTGTGACATCACCAGTCTTCTCTGGTGATGCTCTGCCAGGCCTGCATTACAACCATCTTTGGCTTATGCTTGTTTTGGGGACTAGTACCCTTCAGTTTTTTCTTCTGCATATTGAAAGGCATGCTCAATTGGGTTCAGATCGGGTGATTGATTTGGCCACTCAAGAATTGACAATTTTTTAGCTTTGATAAACTCCTTTGTTGCTTTAGCAGTATGTTTGGGATCATTGTCTTGCTGTAGAATGAACCGCCGACCAATGAGTTTTGAGACATTTGATTGAACTTGAGCAGATAGGATACGTCTATACACTTCAGAATTCATTATGCTACTGTTAATCCTGGCCAAATTGGAGAGGCTAGGACTTTAAAATGGGGTAAAAGCTTAAGGGTTGCTGGGAGATTTGGTCAATTTGGAATTGCTCTCTGCAGAACTGGGACAAGCTGCGTGCGGAGTGCTGCCAGTGTGTCTAGAGCCTAGATACAAGTTGCAAGAAAAGAATAAGAACATATGCAGACCCTGCCAATTAGATGCAATATGCAAAGAATGGATTGGATGGCTGCAAACCAGACATACACCTTGTAAATAATTGTAAATAATGTCGCAGAGTTCAACTTTACCGAGTGTTGATTGGATGAGGTATTGAGCCTTGTCTGGGTTTCTTGCAGATCAGGGTAAATGTTTGTAAGTTGGCTTCCTTGAGAAGTCCTGTTTGAATACAATGTATTAAGCTGCTGTGTTATTGGGTTAGGGAAATGTCTGTTATGTATGGGGTTAATCGATAACTGTTATTGGATTGTTCAGAGACTACCCCCATGTGGTTCGGCCCCTCGAGATCCAGGCACCTATAAAAGTCCGCTGCCACGATGTCCAGCGCTGATCTTCTGGTTGGGACTGTGTGACCTTCTGGAGTGTCTGTTTGTGCGAGGCCTACAGGGCTTGATCAGGCAGATACGAGGATCGAACCCGCGGTGGGATAGGTACAGTAGTTGAACTGTAATTGTGTTTTGTCAAAATAAAGATTAGTTGTCCAAGTGCTTGACTCAGTGATTTTTGACTGAAACTAGACCTGGGGGTGGGGGGGTGGGGGGAAGGTTTGAATGAGCAATTTACACTACTACCATCAGCAGTTGTATCATCAATGAAGATAAGTGGGCCAGTACCTTCAGCAGTCATACATGCCCAGGTCATAACACCCCCACCACCGTGTTTCACAGATGAATTGGTATGCTTTGGATCTTATGCAGTTCCTTCTCTCCTCTATACTTTGCTCTTGGCATCACTGATATAAGTTAATCTTCGTCTCATCTGTCCACAAGACCTTTTTTCCCCAGAACTGTGGTTGCTCTTTTAAGTACTTCTTGGCAAACTGTTACCTGGCCATCCTATGTTTGCGGCTAACCAGTGGTTTGCATCTTGCAGTGTAGCCTCTGTATTTCTGTTCATGATGTCTTCTGCGGACAGTGGTCATTGACAAATCTGCACCCGACTCCTGAAGAGTGTTTATGATCCGTCAGACAGGTGTTTGGGGAATTTTCTTTATTATAGAGAGAATTCTTCTGTCGTCAGATGTGGAGATCTTCATTGGCCTGCCAGTCCCTTTGCGATTAGTAAGCTCACCAGTGCTTTCTTTCGTCTTAATAATGTTCCAAACAGTTGATTTTGGTACGCCTAAGGTTTGGCTGATATCTCTTAACAGTTTAATCCCTTGTTTCTCAGTCTCATATTGGCTTCTTTGACTTTCATTGGCACAATTTTGGTCCTCATGTTGATAAACGGCAATAAAAGTTTCCATAGGTGATGGAAAGACTGGAGGAAAGACTAGATGGCTGCAAGGTCTCTTATGCCTGCATTGAGGCAATTAAACACACCTGAGCAATTACAAACGCTTGTGAAGCCATGTGTCCCAAACATTATGGTGCCCTGAAATGAGGGGGGGCTATGTATAAACACAGCTGTAATTTCTACATGGTGAAACCAAAATGTATAAAAATGGCCTTTAATAAAATCTGACAATGTGCACTTAAACCACATGCGATTTTTTTTCTATTACAAATCTCAAATTGTGGAGTACAGAGGCAAATGAATAAATGATGGGTCTTTGTCCCAAACATCATGGAGGGCACTGTAGGCCATCTGGTCAAAGGGAGCAATTAGAGAGCAGGAACATTGATAAGAGAGCATAGAAGTTGCAAAATGCAGAGCAGGAAAGCATATCCTTCACTTTGAGAGGGATAAAAAGGGGACAAAAAGAGAGCTAATGTCACAGATGGACAGCTGATATACAGATGAATTTAGTTACCATTTCCCAAGCCTTGGCGCTCATTCCCTTTTCTCCAGGACAGAAGGGTCGAGTTCCCCTGGTCCTCATGTTCCACCCTACCAGCCCCTGCATTCAACAATCTATTCTCCACAATTTCAGCCACCTTCAAAGAGATTCTCAGCATTTCACAGGAGATTATTTCCTTTGAGACTTCATGGTCCACTTTCTTTTCCATGAACCACCCCTTTCACATACCATTTTCTCTTGGATTGGTAGGCAATGCAACACTTATCCTTTCACCTCCTCCCTTCCACCATCCAGTGATGAAAACAGTCATCCCAGATGAAGCACAAATTCCTTCAATTTGATGCACCAGTGTCAGTATCATGAGGTCAATTCACCAAACTCCAGTTAGGTGACCTCTTTATCAAGCGCCTACGTTCCATCCGCAGAGGCTACCCTTCACTTCACTTCTCTTCAATTCTCCATTCCACTTATTGGGTTGTATTTTTTGTACTGTCACAGTCTATCCAAATACTAGCTACAGCAACAGCATATCATCCACAACTGGCATTGTGCCGCCTTCTGGAATCAATTTTGAATACTACAACTTCAGGTTACTTAATTTCTCCGCCATATCAGTCATCCATATGGGATATCAGCAGAGGGTTTTTTTGCTCTCCAGAAGTGGAGGATATGCCTAATCTAACCTGTTGGACATGTCTTCCTATTCTGCATTTCACAACGCTTACATTCTTTAGTCCACGTTCGCACTCTCCAACTGCATAATAACTCAGCCTGCCTACTTTGTTTGCAGCTTATCCCCATGGCCATGGTCAGAGACATTCCCCGATCCACCACCCTCCCCTGCAGCTTGACAGGCTTTTCTTTCCTTCTCACAAAGGGTTTTTGATCCCACAGATCTGTTTCTGTTTGCACAGATGCAGCCTGCAAGTTATATGCAAGTTCTGCACCCAAGCAAAAGCCAAAGTTTTGTCTTAATTTTTAATACAAGCAAAGCTGCTGGGGAAAAAAATGGAAAAGCATATTTGGATTTGCTTTGGCATTATTATTCCCTGTATGCATATTCATTCCTTGACATTTACAGGACATTGACACAGAAATAAGAACAGTTGTTTGACAGCTCGGTCCAGATATTACAGGTTTGAAATTGCATTTTAGTATGAAGCTTTAATGGTTAAATATTTAACGATTAAATATTTGTGCCATTAACAGAGAAACCGAGCTCGAGACTAGGGTTCATTCACAGGGAATTTTAATCTATACAAGTAACAACATTCATGTTCTACAATGACTAAATATCGTACCATTCAGCAAATTGCGTCGAACCAAACTAAATAATGGAATGACAATATTCAACCATCTTCCGGTGGAAATTGATCAAATCAAATCTTTAAAAATGAGCTTCTCATGCTGTGTTAGCAGAATATTTTTCAATATCAATTGACAGCTTTCTTTTGAAACAATGATATTAGAGGTAAACCTCTTCAACAAATCATCTGACTCAGAAATGACATGGTTACCTGAACATGGGCAATTAGCTTCCAAGCCCCAAACTGACATTCAAATCAGCTGCAACAATTTAGAGCTATTAGTTCTTCTTTCTAAATTTTCTGTGTCGTGAATGCGACAATGCATCATTTTTTTTACAATTGGGACCTGCTGGACTAAGTGGTCATTCTGAATTGGCAACTAGAGATGTTGAAAACCAGTTGTACACAAGTTCATAAATTCTATGAGCATAATTAGGCCACCAAGTCTACTTTGGTCCATCAAATCTACTTCGCCATTCAAACATGGCTGTTTTTTCCTCTCAACCCCATTCTCCTGCCTTCTCCCCATAATCTGACACCCTCACTAATGCCTTAATGCCTATGATGATGTATTGATGTTTGAAAATCTGCTGTAGGGGTTAGAATTTGGACCCTTTTGCCAACTGTCATTGCTATTATCAAAAATTCCCAACCTACCAACTTCGGAGTCTTTGTTCATAAGTTCACGGTCATAAGTGATAGGAGCAGAATTAGGCCATTCGGCCCATCAAGTCGCGCCATTCAATCATGGCTGACCTATCTCTCCCTCCTAACCCCATTCTCCTGCCTCCCCCCCCCCCCAATAACCCCTGACACTTGTACGAATCAAGAATCTATCTATCTCTGCTTTCAAAAATATCCACTGATTTGGCCTCCACAGCCTTCTGTGGAAAGAATTCCACAGATTCACCACCCTATGACTAAAGAAATTTCTCCTCATCTCCTTCCTAAAACAACGCCCTTTAATTTTGAGGCTATGAACTCTAGTCCTAGACTTTCCAATGAGTCCCACAAATATGACCTCTAGTCCTTGGCTCTCCCATGAGTGGAAACATCCTCTCCACACCCACTGTATCCAAGCCTTTCACTATTCTGTACGTTTCAATGACGTCCCCTCTCATTCTTCTAAACTCCAGTGAGTACAGGCCTAGTGCCGTCAAACGCTCATCATATGTTAACCTCCTCATTCTTGGGATAATTCTTGTAAACCTCCTCTGGGCCCTCTCCAGAGTCAGCACATTCTTCCTCAGATATGGCTTCCAAAATGGCTCACAATATTCCAAATGTGGCCTGACCAGCGCTTTATAGACCCTCAGCATTACATCCCTATTTTTGTATACAAGCCCTCTCGAAATAAATGCTAGCATTGCATTTGCTTTCTTTATTTTCGATTCGACTTGCAGATTAACATTTTGTAAATCCTGCACCAGCACTCCCAAATCCCTTTGCACTGCCAATTTCTGGATTTTCTCCCCATTTAGAAAGTAATCTGCACCTTTATTCCTACTACCAAAATGCATGACTCCACACTTTGCTGCACTATAGTCTAACTGCCATTTCTTTGCACCCTCTCCCATCCGATCCACATCCATCTGCAGAGTCCCTGCCTTCTCTGCATTACCTGCCCCTCCACCTATTTTTGTATCAACTGCAAACTTGGCCACAAAGTCTTCAATCCCCTCATCCAAATTATTAATATACAATGTTTTTTATTTTTTTATTTTTTGTGTTAGTTTTTTTTATTAGAAGCAGTGTGCAAGTATAAACCGCGGCCATATGACATAATACATTTATTGTACAGCTTAAATTTTTAGCTAAGATGAAATAGAAAGAGAGAAAAAGCAAGAAAGAGAAAAAATGAAAGCGAAAGTGAATGTGTAAGAATAGAACCCCTAGACTACCAAATAAGTGTAGTCGAAGAGTGAGTAAGTAAAAGAAATGAGAAAAATGTAAAGAAATAAAAAGACAAAAACAGAAAGAAAAACAAAAAGTGAGGATCAATTCCATATGGGGGTCCAGTTTTGTTTTTAATGTTTTTGAGAAAATTTCAAAATTCCTTTCCAAAAGTTATGTAGTTTTGATGCAAGAGGCAAAGGAATGTGTTATAGTTGCTTCTTGAAGGAGACATTTGTCACAAATAGGAGATACATTTGAAAAAATCTTATTCAGTTTAGTCTTTGAGTAGTAGAGTCTGTGCAGTGTTTTAAATTGGATTAAAATGCGTCTATTGTGTATCGAACAATTGTGTATATATAAAAGATTTTTTCCCCATCTGTCTTTGGAAATTTTTAGGCCTAGTTCCTCTTCCCAGTCTCTTCTAATTGCGTCTGACGATGGAATATCTATATTTAGCAGGGTATTATACAAGTATGATGTTAGATTGTTTGACTCTGAGTTTCTATTCATACCTTTGTCTAATATATCTGGCAGCAGAGTTTGATAGTCATGGGTATATGTTTTCAAATAATCTCGAATTTGAAGATATCTAAAATATTGATTACCTTTCAGATTGGGTTTCGACTAATTTCTGAAATGACAGAAGATTTCCCATCTCGTAGAGATCTCCAAGTTTTTTAATTCCTAGTCTTTCCCAATAAGTAAACATTTTATCTATAATAGATGGCTTAAACGAAGGGTTATTAGCTATTGGTGAAAGAAGAGATAAATTTCTTAGTTTAAAAGTTGATTTTACTCATCTCCAAATTCGTAAAGTGTTGTGAATAATCGGATTTTTATCATATAGTGTGTTCTTCAACTTTGTTGGGGAGAGAAGAATATTATTAAAAGCCTATATTAAAAGGCGAGCAATCCTCTCTCTCCATTATTAACCAGTCTACCTGTTGGCATGCGTTATCCAGCCAATACATTAAATTTCTAATATTCGTTGCCCAATAATAGTATAAGAAATTGGGGAGAGCCAATCCGCCTGTTTCTTTGGGTTTGCATTGATGTCGTATATGAATTCTATGTATTTTATAATCCCAGATAAAGTTTGTAATCCGAGAATCAAGATTAAAAAAAAAAAATTTAGGTAGGTATATTGATTGAAATAAATAGCAAATTTGTGGGAGGAAGATCATTTTTATAGCATTTATTCTGCCTATTAGAGACATCGGAAGTGTTTTCCAGAATTGAATAAGAACGTTTAATTTAGTAACTAAAGGCGGGAAGTTTACGTTGAATAAGAAGTATATTTTCTGGTTACCTGAACACCCAGATATTTAAATTTTTCTGTAGCAATTCTGAAAGGAAATTTTAAAAGGCGTGTCGGCTCTTGAGGTTTTATTGCCATAATTTCACTTTTGTTCCAGTTTATTCTATATCATGAAAAGGAACCAAATTCCTCTATAAGATTTAATATATTTGGAATGCTAACTTGGGAATTGGTGATATAATAACACATCATCTGCATATAATGATATTTTATTATTGGAGTGTTTAGTATTATAGCCGTTAATGTTCGGATGTACTCTTATACTTTCCGCTAAGGGTTCAATTACAAGGGCAAATAACAGGGGTGATAATGCACATCCCTGTCTATTGCCCTTGGATAGCTGAAATTTCGGAGAAAGTATGTGGTTGGTCAGTATTCTGGTAGTCGGCTTATCATATAATAATTTTATGCATGAAATAAAATTCTCTCCCATCTGAAAATGTTGCAGTACTGTGAAAAGGTATTTCCATTCTACTTGGTCAAATGCTTTTTCTGCATCTAATGAAATAATTGATAAGTCTTCTCTTTAGTTCTGTATGAGTACATTATTTTAAAAACGCACCTCAAATTATTAAACGAATGTCTCTTGGGTATAAACCCCGTTTGATCCGAATGTATTAATTTATTAACGTATTTACTTAATCTTCTTGCCAAAGTTTTCGCTAGTATTTTCTGATCTGTATTTAGCAATTTACAATGTGAAGAGCAGCAGCCCCAGCACCGACCCCTACGGAACTTCACTAGTCACTAGCAACCAACCAGAAAATGCCCCCTTTATTGCCACTCTTTGCCTTTTGCCATCCAGCCAACCTGCTATCGATGCTCATATCTGCCCTTTCATACCATGGACTCTCATCTTCCTTAGCAGCCTCCAGTGTGGCACCTTATCAAAGGCTTTCTAAAAATCAAGGGAAACATCTACTTCCTCGCCTTTGTCTGTCCTGCTATTTACTTCTTCAAAGAATTCCAGCAAATTTGTCAGGCAAGCCCTCCCCTTCACAAAGCCATGCTGACTTCGGCCTGACTAGTCTGGGTACAGCACAAACAGAAAATGAAAAGCTTTATATTCGGGATGCTACATTACAATTTAAAGACTCAGCGTCCGACTGCAAATGTGCCATATTATAGGTATGTTGCAAAGCCTACCTGAAGCGTCTTTGAAAATCTGCCGCTACGGGTGTGCGCGATTTTGGCGCCGTTTAGAGGGGGCGGGTTTAAAACGCGATTTTCTCTAGGCTGTTCAAATCGAAGATGTTCAGCCTAGTTAATTATTAACGAAAAATCGCTGGAAGACCCCGTCGCAAAAGCTATTATTAGGTTTAAAGGCCTTGAATAATAGTTATAGTAGTTTAAAAATCAATCTCTAAACCCGCGACCGCCAGCAACCGCAGGGTCTCATAAAGCAGACAACTGAAGGAAGGTTGTATATTTTTACATTAAAAAGGGCTTCTAAAGATCCCGTTATACAAAGTTTACTATTGCGAGTAGCTCATTTTGGCCCCATTATATCGCGCAGTATTTTTCTGGGCATTTGAGGGCACAAATCTACTGCAATGTGAACGTTCTAAACCAGCGCGTTCCACAGGGACCCACTGGAAAGCTGATTTAAATGGGCATTTATTTACAGCAATTGAACACTGAATTCCTTCCATTTGGCCTATAAATTAATGTAAATGAGATTTAAAAATCATGTTTTATTGTGAATTATTTGTGAATATTATTTGGACATTTAGGCTATTTAAAAATGTTAATCATTTATTAAGAAATGGATAGATGTTTAGATCTAGTAATTGAAGTCTGAAATTAGCTACAATTAGGTAACTAACTAATTAAATGCTTTAATTTCAGGTCATCCAAGTAAGATTATTTTATATTTGTTTCAGAATGCTTCAATCTATGATAACTGAAAATTTCATTCAGTTCTCTTAATTTTTAAGAAAGTTATGGGCTTTTGACTGTTCACGATCACAACTTTTTTGTTATGTCCATAGAAAATCAATAGGGAACAAGATGCTCATTTCCGAGTATGAAAATGGCCATAACTTTTTAAATACTTGAGATATGAAAGTGAATTAGGTGTCAAATTAAACTTATTTTTATGCTTTATCTGATGGGATAAATTACAGACTTGATTTTTAAAATCTCAAAATTTTGTAACATTGCTACATATTATAATAGGAAATATCACATGGAGCAGAAGGTCCCTAATTGGTTATGTTAGTTAAACCATAACTGTCTATTGATTACTTAAAACAGCCAGGATCAAACAACAGTAATACGACATTCATTCTCAAAGCTTACAAACAATGCATTCATTTGATACACCCATGAAGAATAACAATCTCCCACATGAGGCAAATGCCCATGAAAACATCCTCCTTGTATAAATCACTAAGAACTAAGTAAAAATAGCAAACAAAAAGATACTGCTCAACTTTAAAAAGTAATCCACCAAACATCATAATCACATTCAATTTACGGACTAAACAAGCATGTCCAAAAATGGTCATAAGAAATCAGGTGACAAAATATATGCTGGCACCACTTTCACATCCAAGAAACATGGGAATGGACTGTTCAGAAGGACTTGCATACCTGGGTATAGCACCAGCTCTCTGCCACAGGCCCACTTGACATTTCAGCCGGAGGTGGAGGACTCGGTACCCTTGACATCGCCAGCTTGACAATTTTGCAGGTATTCACAAGGCAGATGAAATGAATCTCAGATTTTTTCTTCTGTTACTGTGGAAAAAGTTAACACAAATTAGTTGAAAGACTTTTGGCTAGTTTTCAAATTATAACAGAAGTAGTTTTAAATTAAATTTAGAGGATAATGAAAAAATGGCATTGCTTAACTGTAGTCTGCAATATTAACTGTTTAATCACATAATTCCAGTAACTATATTTTGAAAGAAAAGGATAACAAAGTCCCTTGAACCACTTTTTTTTAAAATCACGTAATATTCTATAATCCAGTACAGATTAACAGGCAATAAGAATTAGGTCAAGTCACTGTATAAATTGACTAAATTTACACCACTTTTCAGACCAAACTAGTTTGCTTATGTTCCAGAACTGGATTTGAACCAGAAGTTTGTCTACCAGATGCTAGGAGTTGCCACAGACAGTCTGAGCTAAGAGAACAGATCTACACAGAATCTGCTGGCATATGTTCAAAATTGAAATGGAAAGGAAAGCAGGAGAAGTATGATGGTCAAACAGGGTACAATTACAAATACATATTGTACTGGTAAGTAAACTATGTGATTAGAACATATAGACTATTAATGATCTTTTGAAATCAGCAAACAATGTTTGCTATTAAATTCAGCAAAACTATTTTACACAAAAGAAAAAGTGAATAGCTCCAAATGTATTCATCTTATTTGAATGCCTTATTAGGGCTCAGGAGCTTTTGCCCGTCAGGTAACAGTCATTTCACAATCAGATAGTTTCTAGCCAAAGCCCTTCAACAAACTACACTCTTGAAACATCATGAGGCAGAAAAGTTGGTGAAAGAAAAGTTTATTGAGAAGGGAAGAGGATTTGGAGGAGAGAGAAGACAGCACCATTGGGGTTGGGTGGTCTGGGGAAAGTCAGAAAAAAAATGAGTGAAGTATTTCTCCCTCGTCGCTGGATTCAGTCACCTGGTGTTTTATAGCTGGAACCTTGCTGAGCAAATCCGGCCTATATTGTGTAGAAGACTACAACTTTCAATAGCTTTATGCGTTATGCAGTGGCTTGGAAAAGTGTAGCGACATGACAAGAAGAATAGCTTTATGAACTTAGTGACAAAACTGTTAGAATACAGTAAATGATTGTCAACTGAGCACACATTTGAAGAATGGCAGCCTAGATATGGGAAGAGAAAGGCTGAATGGGGCCAAGAATTAAGAATTAAAAAGAGGAAGGACCGAGGGATGTTTTCCCCAGAGAAGAAGTGTTCAAATGCATATAGGATTTAGCCAAAGTAAATGAATCGCCTGGAAATTGTAGCAATAAAAGTTGAAAACCATAAACAGATTCCACAATTTTGGCAAACAATGCCGAGGAGACATGGGCACATATTTTTACATGCTGCAAGTCGTTATGATTGGGAATGAAATGGACAAATATGGAAGCAGCAAATCTCAAACAAAAACAACTGGATAAATATCTTGCAAAACTTCACAAGAACACAGGCAAAAGGAACCAAGGAATTCAACCAACTGGGAAGTTCTTGCAAAACATCAGCCTAAACTGGACAGGCTTAATGGCCTAATTTATTTTAAGTAACTCTTACAACTCAGTTCTAAGTGCCCAGCATGAACACGTTATATTGTGCTGTGAAGCATATCAAACATATCAAACTTATACCCTATTCAGCAAGTATAAAGCTACCATGCACCCAGAGACCTCTCATTAACTGCTTGGAGAGGTACACTGAACCAGAACAGTGTGTAATGGGGACAATCCCAGCTGGTACAAGTACAGCAATTTTATTTAATGCACTGGAGTATAATATTTAATAACAAATAATTACATAATTGGTGTGTGAAATCAGGATTAGTATTCTAGGAAGAATATAACATTAAAATTGCACCCATTGCTTTTACTTTTCCTCCATCCCTTGTGGCAATGATATCACCAAATCCAAGAATTCTGCTCACCTTTCTGCACTAACCTCATTAATCACACATGTCACTCAACAGTATTTGCACACTAAAGAACAGAAGAAAGCCCACTTCTGTAACCTTGGTTGAAATAATCAGAAAATCTTTGATCCATCACGATCGATACAAATCACATTTGACACTTAAACATTCTGGCTTGCAGGGTTCAGGTTCTCAAAATTAGACATTCAGGTACTGCAGCGAGACACTCCCAAGCAAGATCAGGCAAGAAAAACCTGTTCAAAGGCTCTGCAAACAAATCACCCCATGTTGGTTACTTGGAATTATGATAGCTGCAATATTGAGCAGCATGGAAATTTGCTATGTGGTTTTGCATCATCAAAGCCACAAATATAGCACCGTTCTTTATTAGGCTCAGGTGTAAATACAGATGGTTGTTTTGCAATAAAATTTAAACACCAATACCTTTTAAAACACATTTTCCATATGACTACATAAAATTCTAGTTAATATTAGATGGGTGTACTAAAATCAACTGATTCATTACATCAAATTCTGTAGAACTGTAGGTCGATATTTTGAACAATTCTTAGTACATCCTGCTTGTTATAGATTTCTTGTAAATTGTGTAAAGTGGCAAGAAACCAAAATGCCATGATATGTTATGCAGCAAGACCGAAAACAATTAATCTAATACTGATTGGAGAAATCGTTCTCTCGCGTTAGTGGAGAGTGAGGGACCAAAACAAATGATAATCTAAAAATAAAATAATTACATCCAGCTATAGAATTAACTTTCTAGAACCTTGCATTAACCTTACATTTGAAAGGACTTCTAAACTGAATGAGATCATGGCTGCATTTCCTACCTCGTTCCAGCAAACATTAAAAACCGTCTCATAATTATCATCGTGGCTAGCATAAGACAATCACAAAACACCCATTTCAAATGCAAGATATTAAAGGAGCAAACATGAAAATAAATGGTCATTAAAGCACAAAAGCGCACCCCAATACATTTTTAGCACAGCCACGGGTAACCAGCGTGTAGAATCCAGGAACTGCAGATACTGGTTTACAAAAAAAAGACAAAGTGGTGAAGTAACTAAATGGGTCAGGCAACACCTCTGGAGAATATGGACGTGCTGTTTTGGGTCAAGACCCTTCTTCAGCCTGACGGGGGAGAAGAAAACTAAGAGAGGGGGACAGGACAAAGCCTGGCAAGCATAAGATATAGGTGAGGGTTTTTTTTTTGATAGACAGATGGTTGGACAAAGGCCAGAGATTAAAAGATAGGAGATGTGACAAAAGGATTGATGGGTTGCAAATTGTGAAGCAAGAAGAAGGAATGTAGAGTGAAGGGTGGAAGGAGGTGAAAAAATAGATGATAGTCCAAGGGGGTACAGGAAAGGAAAAAAAAAGTTTCGTTTAGTTTATTGTCACATGCACTGAGGTACAGTGAAGAGCTTTTTGTTCCGTGCCAGTCAGCGGAAACATTATACATGCTTACAATTGAGCTGTCCAGTGTACAGGTACCTGATAAAGGCAATAACTTTCAGAGCAAGATAAAGTCCAGTAAAGACCGATTAAAGATAGCCTGAGAGTCTCCAATGTGGTAGATGTTAGTTCAGGACCGCTCTTTAGTTGGTGATAGGATGGTTCAGTTACCTGTTGACAGCTGGGAAGAAACTATCCCTGAAACTGGAGATATATGTTTTCACACTTCTGTTCCTCTTGCCCAATGGGAGAGGGGAGAAGTGGGAGTGATCGGGGTGAGACTTGTCTTTAATTATACTGGTGGCCTTGCCGAGGCAGCGTGAAGTGTAGATGGAGTCAGGGAGGGAGGTTGGTTTGTGCGATGGTGTGGGCTACGTCCACAATTTTCCGTAATTTCTTACAGACGTGCATGGAGCTGTTCCCAAACCATACTGTGCTGCATCCTGATAAAATGCTTTCTACAGTGCACCCACTGTCGTCAGTTACTGGGTGGATGGCTTTGATGCCACCAGTGAAAAGCCTCAGTGAGCAGTCATTCACGATGTGTGGGATGATCTGGTCTGGATGTCCGTATGCGCAAGCAGGGCTGTCTGTCATCCTCCACTTATGCAGGTGATGGGCTGTTCTTGTATGGAGGATGCGGATTCTGTTCAGGGTTAGCCATTGCTTGCGATGGAGGTCAAAACCCGGTGGTGGTTTCATTGTGGGATCTGTGATGACCTCTCCATTGTTGGTGTTGGCACCTTTCCAGGTTCTGCGCCACTCAGTCTTAAGAGTCAATGTCTCCCAGGGATTTAACTGAAGACCAGAAGAATTTGCGGGACTTCAGGCGCATGTTGGGCAGGTTGTTCAAGTCAGCATGGGTGGGAAGGTCAGGGTTAGCCTCGATGGTGCACCAATCTTTCAACATCCTCTCCTTTCTGCGTATGCTGGGAGGGGCGATATGAGAGGACAGGGAGCCACTGCAAATGTGTTGACTTAAGGGCCTGTCCCACCAGCATGCGACTGAATGCGGCGAGCACGACCCAACGTGGTCGCTTGAGCCGTACGGCCTCGCGGGGCCAGTCCTACTTCGATCGCAGGAACCGTATGGAGCTATACAGGGCTGGTCCGGACATCGCGCGGGGCTCCGAAAAACTGACACTGTCCAAAAATACCATGCGGCAACGGCCTGTTGGCCCACAGCCGCATTGAGGCCGTACGCAGCGCCTCGACGGGCGTACGGCTAGCGAGTGGCATTGAGCGATGACGTCACCGCCCGGCATGCCGTTGCGTGATGACGTAACCGCCCGACGCCGTGCGATGTCCAAATTCAGTCGGCCCGCCTCCTGCCCAGCTGATTGGTGAGTATGATGTCGGGATCAGCCCCGCACAACTCCAGACGGCTCCGCGGTTGGAAGTGGGACCGGCCCCGCGAGGCCTTATGCCTCAAGCCACCACGTTTGGTCGTGCTCGCCGCATGCAGTCGCATGCTGGTGGGACAGGCCCTTTAAGCGTCCTTGTGATGACCCGCATTGCAGTGTGGGAGCTATTAGCCCAAGCTGTTGAGCAAAACTCGGCTGTTGAGTAGACTAGGGCTAAGCTTGCGGTATGGAGGGTGTGTGCATTGGATCCCCAGCTGTTGCCTGCAAGTTTCCAGATGATGTTGACTCTTGCTTTCAGTTTATCAGCCACCCTCTTCAGGTGTTCACAACATGTGAGGGTTCGATCCAGGGTGACTCCAAGGAACTTGGGGAATTCTTCATTCTTCACCGGCTTACCACAAAAGGACACTCGGAGCTTTGCATTGGCGAGCCGATTGCTGAGGTGAAAGGCAGTGACAGTTGTTTTCGATGGGTTAGGGCGAAGTCGCCAGAAGGTAAAGTACTCCTCCATCCCCTTCAAGTCTTGTGTTCGCACTCTGCTGATATCCTCAAAGGCAGCACCCTGGTAGGCAAGGGAAAGGTCATCTGCATATGCAAACTTCCTGGGCAAGGTAGTTGGCATGTCACTCATATAAATATTGAAGAGTAGGGGAGCTAGGACAGAGCCTTGGGGGAGACCATCATTCAGAGCTTCCCTGGTTCCCAAGCGAGACTCTAAATCAGGGTTCGGCAACCTTGTTCTGCATAGGGGCCAGGACGCATGTCTGTGAGCGGATGGCGGGCCACATCTATCATTTGTACACATGGATCCCGCCCCTTTATGGACACCACGCATACTCACTCGTCCCTGGCCCATTGACAACCCCGATCCCGACCAAAGATCATAGAGCGGATCTTTCATCCCGACACTGAAGCCCAGACACAGAAGGTGCGCAGCCGTGCCAGCGGCTTTGCGCAAGATGCAGAACAGCCAGAGGTCGGCACTCGGCGGCTCAGCCATTGTGGCCACCAGCGCAGGCAGCCTTGTGTCACTATGCCTAGGCGCCGTGGCCTTGGGAGGTACCGGAGATGATGAAAGTTGGCGGGCCGGATAATCATGAAAAATATATATACGCCTGCAGGCCGGATGATTTTGGGTTATGGGCCGCATTCGGCCCGGGGGCCGTAGAATGCGACTACTACCCTAAATCTACAGTTGCTGAGGATGGATGAGAGGGCACGCATGCTGGTTTGGCACTTCAAGATTCTGGAAGCTTTCAGCAACAGACAATGTGTCCACACGGTGTCATCAGCTGATGACAGATCGATGAGAACACCACCAGTTTTCAGGGCATGTTGGAAGCCATCCTCTAAATTGGTAGTGGGAAGGACTTGATCTGCACAGCTTCTACCAGGTCTAAAGCCAGCTTGCTCTTGGGCAGAACAGGTTCTACCAATGGAGAAATCCTGGCAAGCAGGAGGCGCTCTCAAACAGCTTGTTAGATGTGCTCAAACCACAGTTCTGGAAAAAGGTCTTGTGGACAGATGAGACGAAGATTAACATATCAGAGTGATGGCAAGAGCAATGTATGGAGAAGAAAAGGAACTGCCCAAGATCCAAAGCATACCACCTCATCTGTGAAACATGGTGGTGGGGGTGTTGCGGCCTGGTCATGTATGGCTGCTGAAGGTACTGGCCCACTTATCTTCATTGATGATACAACTGCTGATGGTAGTAGCATAATGAATTCTGAAGTGTATAGACACATCCTATCTGCACAGGAACAAACAAATGCCTCGAAACTCATTGGCCGGCGGTTTATTCTACAGCAAGACAATTATCCCAAACATACTACTAAAGCAACAAAGGAGTTTTTCAAAGCTAAAAATTTTCATTTTTTGAGTGGCCAAATCAATCACCCGATCTGAACCCAATTGAGCATGACTTTTATATGCTGAAGAGAAAACTGAAGGGGACTACCTCCCAAAACAAGCATAAGCTAAAGATGGCTGCAATGCAGGCCTGGCAGAGCATCACCAGAGAAGACACCCAGCAACTGGTGATGTTCATGAATCGCAGTCTTCAAGCAGTCATTGCATGCAAAGGATATGCAGCAAAATACTAAACATGACTACTTTCATTTACATGACATTGCTGTGCCCCAAATATTATGGTGCCCTGAAATGGGAGGGACTATGTATAAACACTGCCGGTGAAACCAAAAATGTATAAAAATGGCCTTTATTAAAACCTGACAATGTGCACAGCCACTTTAACCACAAGTTTTTTTTCTATTACAAATCTCAAATTATGTAGTACAGAGGCAAATAAATAAATGATGGGTCTTTGTCCCAAATATTATGGAGGGCAGTGTAACCACCACTATTTCAGATTTGTAGAAAATACATTTTACTTTTGTTCTATTCTACTGCTCAGCCACTTCCCCTCTTCATCCCCAGGCCTGCTTCATCACCTCAGATCACATTTGAATAAAGTCAAGGGCAAGAACCAGCTTTCATTAGGTTATGTACAAGCAAGGTTAATTCAACAACTTGATGAAATTTGCATACTACACATACAAATGATAAGGGTAGACTAATCTCAAAGTTCAACTCTCAGCTCATCTTGAGTAAACACTAATACTGGTCCTGTACCAAATGACCTTGGGCTAACATTTGTCCCATGATTTATTACCACTGGTAAGCTGCTGCACTTCCAAACAAAAGTGGCTCAAGTAACCTTGTGCAGTACTTCGATTCAAATTTGCAGCCCTGAACAGGCTCCTTCGGTTTTAACAGGCCCTTCAGTTTTAGCAAGACCCCAAGGGTCAGCAGGGCCTTGTAACACCCAATTCCAAAATACACACTCGCCCACAAACATTGAAATATTGCATTACAAATATTAATAAGAGCAAGAGAAGAAATGTTCCTGTAATAATTTTACAATAGTAAACATTAGATATTTCTTTAAATCCATTCGAATCAATGAACGGCTGTGGAAAGATTTAATATCAGTATAATACTTCATGAACCGTTTCAGGATTATGCCCAAACGCAACATCAAAACAATGTTACCACAGAACGCAAGCCAATAAATACATGTTTGTTCAGAGACTTGCTCATGCTACCTAAAGCAGTACCATGTATTAATTGATGATGTTGTGGACTGGGACATTGCTAACTTTTGAACGGCAACAAAGAGGACAATAAAATTGTTGATCCCAATGACCAAGGATCAATGGCTATTTTCATTGCAATAACAATTGGTTTGTGCAACCCTCACTGAAGGCAGAGATATGCAGTTAACAAAGTCTTAAAACACCTGTCTGATATTACATTAAGCAGTTTTATGGATTCACACGCAGAAAATAAAAGATGAATTCATAATTTAACAAGGAACCCCAAATTTATGCTATCTAGAGTCAGTTAGATATTATTATATTACTAAAGTAGCCAAGTAAAAGAAATTCAAGAACAGTATTTTTTTAAAATGGTTAGATCCTGACAACTTGTGTCAATAGAAGTGTCCCGACCCAAAACGTCAACTATTAATTTTCCTCAGAGATGCTGTCTGAACCGTTGAGTTGCTCCAGCACTTTGTGTCTATCTTTGGTCTGTGTCATACTTTATATGGCCCACTAAGAATGATTCAACTTCAACACAAAAGCCCAGGAAAAGTTTACGTGGGGTGCAATGTGAAGGATTTGACTGGAGGTAGAATTACAGATCACAAGCTGCATGCAAATGACAGAAGGGATCAGCACTAACAATGGAAGGTTAATTAAGATCCTAACCAGGCCCCAGACCAAAATTAATAAGCACCAAGTAGACTTAAGCCTCTGATTAAGACTGGCTTCAAGTGTTCAAATGTGCTCCACATGCACGGGTAGAATTAAACAAGTGTTGTACTCCAACTGATATCACTAGCCGAGTCCAGATGCATATCAGGGTGACCGAAGTGCCTGCATACATTTTAGTCCCAGTCTTCTGCTCCTACCAGACCAATAGACCGCTTCCTATCCAAAGATTCAGGCAACCCCGAGCTAATAATGGACTAGGGAGATTCCTAGAAAAACTTGAAATGTATTTTGATCAAAGATTAGCGATAACATTAGCGACTAGGTGTTCAACCTTTATTGCATCATTCAATTTGACCCATTCAAGATTATTGAGCACCAAAACTTTTGACTCCCTTATCCATCAATCTCAGACTTAAGCACCCATTTACTTAAAAAATAAATCACAGCCTTCAGGAGAGATACTTGACTTTTAATTCTTCCCAATTTCACTTTAAATGGTAAAACTATAAATTTAAGGTTATATTCAGTTCATAATTCAAAAGCTAAATATCTGAAAAATAGAAAAGAAATAGGAATTCTCAACTTCCATGAACTGAAAAGTTAACATTTCAAGTTAATGCCCACTCAACTTTTTCCCCCCAGCTTCAGGACTAAAGCAGAAAGTTGCACAATTATAGTCAGCACTGTCCCAGAAAATGAAAAGTCAGTGTGGGATTCCAAGCAGGTCTGAAACAAAATAAAACATTTCTTAAATCCTACAAAGGGTGTAAAAAAACAAAGAAAAATAACTCTGCTGCTCAAGAACAGGTAACCATTGGCCTGCTCTGATAATCCTAATCGTGAATTAGAGAAAGAATAAGAAGTATACTTTAAGATTATGATGGTATTTATGTGTTGGGGATGGGGGTGGGAAGGGGGGGGGCAGGAAGTACAGCAATAGATGTGGATGATCTCCACAGAAAAGTTCAGTAGCCATTTGGAAAATAATTATCCACTTCTATGACTGCCAAAGGCCAAAGATATGTGGTGCCAAAAGGAACACAAAACATCCCTCCCCTGACTCAGTCCAAAGAAGGGTCTCGACCCAAAACGTCACCCAATCATTTTCCCCAGAGATGCTGCGATCCGCTGTTATTCCAGCTCTTTTGTGTTCATCTTCGGTTTGAAACCAGAACTGCAACTAGTCCCGGGGCTCGCAAGCGACCTGGGTGCTACAGCCAGTACCGGGCCACGCAGGTGACCTGTGAACTGCAGCTAGTCCCAGGGCTCGCAGGCAACCTGGGCGCCACAGCCAGTCCCGGGGCACGCAGGCGACCTGGGTGCTACCGCTGGTCCCGGGGCTCGCAGGCGACCAGGGAACTGCAACTAGTCCCGGGGACTAGAGGGGTCTAGGAATTGCAGTCATTCCGGGGGCACCCAAGCGATCTGGAAACTGCAGAAACCTAATTGAAAAACACGTGAAAACTATGTATTATTAGTATGTATTATTAGTGTGTATTATTACTAATTAAGTTAGTATGTATTATTATTACCTCCATTTATTAACTATGGCAATAGATGTGGTCGGCCATCCACTCACAAACATGGGTCCTGGCCCCTATACAACAAAGGTTGCCGACCCCTGCTCCACAAGGATCAAGAATGAGGATCAAAGAAAACAGCCCATTGTGCAGTAGGTGACAGAAATTACAACATCAAAAGTCTCATCATATTGAGTCTGAAATTAATTGAGGTGAATGTAAAAGGACAAATCCAAGGTCACTGCTAGATATTAATCTCACAAGTTAGAGAAGGGATAGAAATGGTTGCAAAAACAGGGCAACATTTAATCTCCATGAAACCCTTGTGAGTACATAACAAATCACCACATGAACCCAAGATTATTTTCTCAAAGTAATCCAACATCTAATTTTGTTATATACTGTCTTTTATCAAAATTATGCAGCCATGATCACAATGAATGGCGGTGCTGGCTCGAAGGGCCGAATGGCCTCCTCCTGCACCTATTTTCTATGTTTCTATGTACACACAACTCTGTTAGATTTTGTTTGGCCACTACCTTTTGAGCTATGTGATGAAGTAAAAAAAGGAAAACATAAATTTCAATGGACTTTAATATGATCCACAGTAAAATAGCCGATTCACAAATCAGACAGTAGCGATGTCAAGTTAGCTTTCCAAATTTGTGAGGATTTATTTTTTGTGTATGGCTGAAGAGGTACGGAAATTTCTGATTAAACAAAAATCACTCACATTGATGTTTCCAGTCACTTAAATAGAAATAAAATAATGGTAAAGTAATTGAGTCCACTAATGGGTAATGTCACTAATTGCAAACCAGGAAGACAAAAAAAGCAAAAAAACAACAAATTTACTGCTCTAAAACAAGATACTGCCTCTCCTCTTCCAGCTTTCTTCTCCCCCCCCCCCCCCTCCTCCTCACCTACAATCAGTTTAAAGAATGATTCTGACACAAAACATTGCCCATCCATGTTCTCTGGGAATGCTGGCCGACCCGTATTACTGTTCCTCCAGAGTTACTCCAGAACGTTGTCTCTCTTTTGGTAGACCAGCATCTGCAGTTCCTGGTTTTTACATGCAGTTCGAATGTTTCCTTGTGCAATACGAGGTCATTCATGGGCATCAAATTACAGGACAAGGTGACAAACTTGGAAGTTCTGCACAGAGACGGCCTGGTCAGCATCGACTCCATAATCCTGAGGTTACAGTTGCACTGGACTGGCCACATAATCTGTATGAACAGCTCACATTTGCCAAGCCAGCTTCTTTTTTGAGTGTCTTGCATAGGGTGACAAGAACGAGGGACATCCAAAACAAGCGATACAAGGATTGTAGCAAGCTCAGGCTCAAACAATGGCATTCCTGCAAGAGAGCTGGAGCCAGGACAGAACAAGCTGGTGTGCGTTGACAATAGGCCCGAATCAACTTTGAAGGCACCGACTTGACCAAGACATCACAGGCAGAGAACACAACATCTGCATCTACCACAGCATCTTTCCTGTGCCCCCACTGACCCAACCTCCAAAGATTGACCCGTCAGCCACACTCGGGCTCAAAGATTGCACAACTGCCATAGCTGAACTCAATAATAAACCAACAATGATATAAAGGCAGTTAATCACCTATTTTCACCTTCAGTAACAAAGTCATGGAAATTATTATACACCTTTCATGAGCTGAACAACTCATTACTCTGAATTTGCACTAATGTAAGTAATCTCTCCCCAATTATACCAATTGGGTCTATGCGTTTTGCCTTGTCACCAATACATCAAATTGACACTTAAGATCATAGTTCATTATTCACAAGAATAACAGCAGAATCAACTCGACAACATGGTAAATATGCCAAAGTTGATGAGTGCCACTATAAACATGTATTCCACAAAAAGTGTTTCTTTGCATTCATCACCCTTTGTTCTCAAGTTTTTTTTAAAAATTCTTTTCTTTTCATCAATAGATTGGCAGTAGCATCGATCAATAACCTAAGATTTGGAGCAGTCATAAAAACAAAGCTAAAGCAGGATGCCATTCAGATCCTGGAGTCTGAGATCACTGACATATATGCCATCAGACGCCAGTGCCCAAGACTCTTTAAATCCAAGGTGAAATAGTTGCAGTAATAGAGCCAACCCACAAGTCTCTTCCCAAAGGCTAAGGAAAATATTCTAATATACACGAGGGGAATGAGGATAAGATAAAGATTCATAGTTTCAAGCATGTTTACATTATTTTTCTTGAGTAATTATCATCCTGCTGGTTGAAAATTATGATGAATATCTCTGTTGCCCTCTTTGGGGATAATTTACCACGTTAATCATTGAAATGTTCCTCTAAAGTTTTATTAAACACTGGCCCTCACACTGAACAAAGAAGCACAGAGTAGATGAGGTTAAAATAATGGTGAAAGCAGAAATCGTTATCATAATTATAAAGTAGCAAGATGATCACTTGTATTCCATTAAGCACAAATCAGGATGAATGCCCCAACCTGCTCTTAAATGTTTTATGTTTCTAAGGAACAGATAGTTAGCAGCCTGTGTTGCACTTGACTCTGAATCATTAAATAACTCTACTTGTTATATTGGTGCTCACTTTAAACAATAACTCACTTCCAGTTGATGAAATAGTCTAGGGGGGGGGGGGGGGGGGGGGGATGAAGGCCTTCATTACACTTGAATAAAATAATAATAATGTTAGATTTTGCTCTCAGGGCTAAAGGAATCAAGGGATATGGAGGAAAAGCCATAACAGGGTACTAATTTTAGATGATCAGCCATGATCATACTGGCTCGAACGGCCGAATGGCCTATTCCTGCACCTATTTTTTTCTATGTTTCTAATAAGGCGGCCAAAAAAAACCTCACAGTTGCATATTGCAATCCAATTGCTACGGACATAGCTTGGATTGGTTTATTAAGTATCAGATTATTATTTCCATTTGTTACTGTACAAAGTCCACTGAGGAATTTGCCTCTACTACCTTTGCAGATTGCATAATCCTCAAATACTTCCAAATGAAATAACTTCAGGGTGGAATATAAATCCTTCAAAATAAAATTACCATTCAGATTTCTGCTACTGAGTAACTTTTGGACCCAAATGCCCCTTTCCATTGAACCCTATGCGTTTTTAAATTTACTGATCAATTTTTAATAGAATCTTGTTAAGGTTAATCCTAAACTCCTTGTGAACAACATTGAATGTGCAATTCTCAACAATTTTCCTTATCATTCTCAAAATTATTAGTAAAACAAGACATTCCCATTGCAAATCCAAGCCAAAAGCCCACAACGTTTATTCTTAAATGACTTATCCATCCGATCCTTCTGAATTTTTCTAATTCTCTGCCCAACTTGCTAGACCAGACTTCTGAACCCATGGCACTATAGATTTTCAAATTTCTGTACGAGACCAAGCACAGGCTCGGCGATCGTTTCGCTGAACACCTCCGCTCAGTCCGTCTTAACCTACCTGTTCTCCCGGTTGCTAAGCAATTTAACTCCCCCTCCCATTCCCAATCTGACTTTTCTGTCCTGGTCCTCCTCCATTGTCAGAGTGAGGCCCAGCGCAAATTGGAGGAACAGCACTTCATATTTCGCTTGGGTAGCTTACATCCCCAGCGGTATGAACATTGAACTTCCCACCCCCCTGGTTTTAAACTGAATAAGGGGGGTGGGGTGTCAAATGGGATAGTGGAGGATGGAGTTAAAGGGAAAGGGTTTCTTAAATGTGTGAGCGTAGAGACAGAGGGGTGTAAAATGAGGGTAGAAGCAATAGGTAGCAAGGTGAAAAGTAAAAGTGGCAGGCCGGCAAATCCAGGGCAAAAATCAAAAAGGGCCACTTTTCAGCATAATAGTATAAGGGATAAGAGTGTTGTAAAAACAAGCCTGAAGGCTTTGTGTCTCAATGCAAGGAGCATTCGTAATAAGGTGGATGAGTTGAATGTGCAGATAGCTATTAATGACTATGATATAGTTGGGATCACGGAGACATGGCTCCAAGGTGACCAAGGCTGGGAGCTGAACATCCAGGGATATTCAATATTCAGGAGGGATAGACAGAATGGGAAAGGAGGTGGGGTAGCGTTGCTGGTTAGAGAGCAGATTAACGCAATAGAAAGGAAGGACATTAGCTTTGAGGATGTGGAATCGATATGGGTAGAGCTGCGAAACACTAAGGGGCAGAAAACGCTAGTGGGAGTTGTGTACAGGCCACCTAACAGTAGTAGTGGAGTTGGGGATGGCATCAAACAGGAAATTAGAAATGCGTGCAACAAAGGTAAAACAGTTATAATGGGTGACTTCAATCTACATATAGATTGGGTGAATCAAATTGGCAAGGGTGCTGAGGAAGAGGATTTCTTTGAATGTATGCGGGATAGTTTTCTAAACCAACATGTAGAGGAACCAACGAGAGAGTAGGCTATTCTAGACTGGGTATTGAGTAATGAGGAAGGGTTAGTTAGCAGTCTTGTTGTGCGTGGCCCCTTGGGCAAGAGTGACCATAATATGGTTGAGTTCTTCATTAGGATGGAGAGTGACATCGTTAATTCAGAAACAAGGGTCCTGAACTTAAAGAAAGGTAACTTTGAGGGTATGAGACGTGAATTGGCCAAGATAGACTGGCGATTGATTCTTAATGGATTGACGGTGGATATGCAATGGAAGGCATTTAAAGACTGCATGGATGAACTACAACAATTGTTCATCCCAGTTTGGCAAAAAAATAAATCAGGGAAGGTAGTGCATCCGTGGATAACAAGGGAAATCAGGGATAGTATCAAAACAAAAGATGAAGCGTACAAATTAGCAAGAAAAAGCAGCCTACCAGAGGACTGGGAGAAATTCAGAGACCAGCAGAGGAGGACAAAGGGCTTAATTAGGAAAGGGAAAATAGATTATGAAAGAAAACTGGCAGGGAACATAAAAACTGACTGCAAAAGCTTTTATAGATATGTGAAGAGAAAAAGATTAGTTAAAACAAATGTAGGTCCCTTGCAGTCAGAAACGGGTGAATTGATCATGGGGAACAAGGACATGGCAGACCAATTGAATAACTACTTTGGTTCTGTCTTCACTAAGGAAGACATAAATAATCTGCCGGAAATAGCAGGGGACCAGGGGTCAAATGAGATGGAGGAACTGAGTGAAATCCAGGTTAGCCGGGAAGTGGTGTTAGGTAAATTGAATGGATTAAAGGCCGATAAATCCCCAGGGCCAGATAGGCTGCATCCCAGAGTACTTAAGGAAGTAGCCCCAGAAATAGTGGATGCATTAGTGATAATTTTTCAAAACTCTTTAGATTCTGGAGTAGTTCCTGAGGATTGGAGGGTAGCTAATGTAACACCACTTTTTAAAAAGGGAGGGAGAGAGAAAACGGGGAATTACAGACCAGTTAGTCTAACGTCGGTAGTGGGGAAACTGCTAGAATCAGTTATTAAAGATGGGATAGCAGCACATTTGGAAAGTGGTGAAATCATTGGACAAAGTCAGCATGGATTTATGAAGGGAAATCGTGTCTGACAAATCTTATAGAATTTTTCGAGGATGTAACTAATAGAGTGGATAAGGGAGAACCAGTGGATGATGAAGCTGAATTTTAGTTAAAAATATAAGAAGATATTAAAATAGGTTTCTGGGCTAGCTTACAGCTTATATTTAGTCTCAAATTAGGCTTGCCTCAGGTTTCGGGTGTGTGGGATAATAAACACCATAACATTGTCTCCCAAGGGACAAGCAGAGAGAAAGAGCTAGTCACATCTTTGAAGTAAGATGCCATAAACCAAATGGCCAATGTTATGGGGGAGGAGGCGAGAAAGGAAGAGAGAAACAGCTAGTCACATCTTTGAAGTAAGATGCCATAAACCAAATGGCCAATGTTATGGGGGAGGAGGCGAGAAAGGAAGAGAGAAACAGCTAGTCATATCTGTGAAGTAAGATGCCATAAACCAAATGGCCTATGTTTATGAAGGACCAAATGACAGAGCTAGGGTGATCTCTGTGAAGATAAAATGGCCTTATCCAAATAGCCAATGTTTATGAAGGACGAGAGAGGAACAGGGAAGTGGAAAGATAAAATGTCGTAAACCAAATGGCCAATGTTATCTTGTAACATGTAAACAAAAGGCCTTTGATGTGATGCACTCTGTGGAAACCTTTCCCTGTACCTCTGACCATGACTAATGTCTGAAATGTGCTAAGGGGACAAAAAAAACCCTATTTAAGGCAATGTAATTCTGTTGTTCAGGAAGGTGAACGGAGGACAGTCAAGTGTCTGTAATGGTCACTTGACTGGAATCCTCCCTCCTTCCATCGGCCGATGTTAAGTAAAGTTTTGATCTGGTCTACCAAACAGTTTGTGTGGTGTCTGTTTATTAAGAAGCGAACCTGGTTTAGTAGTTAAGAAAGTAGCTTTTTCATTGGCGTAGTTATGCAGGCCTCGCTGGGACCACATCAACAGCTGACTGTGCAAGAGGTTGCAGAGGTTGCCGGGATTGGAAGGGAGATAACTGAGCTCTATCGGCCCCCTTGTAAGACCGACTCCCTAGAAACTCCCGGGAACATCTGTGATCCTTCATCAGACATTGAATTGGTTCCCTGCCGAGGTTCTTAGAAACAGACAAAGGTAAGACCAGTTGGGCTTTATATGTTTTTTTTAAGAAGGGATTGTGTATGTATTTTTAAGACAGAATTGTGCATGTATTTTTAAGAAGGGCTTGTGTATTTTTAAGAAGGACTTGAGCGGTTTCTCTTTCTATCTCTCTTTGTTTTCTGTTTTTTACCTCTCTCTCTACTAAGGGCTCATCGGCCTCGTTGAGACATCCGTGATTTGTCGGGTTGAGATACGGTGGTTGAGGTGTGCGTCTGGCTTATTGAGACATCCGCAGAGTTGTCTGATTCAGAAATAAGTGGCGTTGTATATTAAAGAGTTAAGAAGTCTGCCAGGTTGAGAAACGGGGGTCTTGGATAGCGGGTCTGCTTCGTTGAGACATTTGGGGCTTATTTTAAGAGTTAAGGAGTCTGCCAGGTTGAGAAACGGGGGTCACGGATAGCGGGTCTGCTTCGTTGAGACACTTGGGGCTTATTTTAAGGGATAAAACGTCTGCCAGGTTGAGAAACGGGGGCCTTGGTTAGTGGGTCTGCTTCGTTGAGACACTTGGGTCGTATATTAAAGAGTTAAAAAGTCAGCCAAATTGAGAAACTGGGGTCTCGAGTAGTGAGTCGGCCTGGTTGATATATTTGGAACGATTCGGAATTAAGAAGTCTGTTTTCTCTTTCTTTCTAT
This sequence comes from Amblyraja radiata, assembly GCF_010909765.2. Lineage (NCBI taxonomy): Eukaryota > Metazoa > Chordata > Chondrichthyes > Rajiformes > Rajidae > Amblyraja > Amblyraja radiata. The sequence continues at coordinate 27,469,117 of NC_045971.1, read as the reverse complement.
CTATCTATGGGGAATGCTCTGGATAACAGTCCAACATATGTGTTATTTGAATCCTAAGTATAATAAGAAATTTAGAATGTTAAGTTACAAGTTGACCAAACGGTTAGGGGATGAAGCCTGGCCAGTAGGGGGAACATGGAATGTAGAGACATTTATATGGGAAAGGAAGGCGGGAAAGAAATGGAAGAAAGGAATTAAAACATGGGAAGCAGAAGCAGTGGAGAAGCATGAGGAAAGTAGAGTTCGAAGTTAGATGGATACTGTATGTAAGAAGGGTATAGAGTTAAGAAACAAGGAAAGCACTAGGAAAGGATGGAACGTATTGCAACTAGAATGCCAGTGGGCAGAGGAACAAGAGGAAATAATTAAAAGACAGACAGGAGGTGAGAAACAGGTGATGGTTAGTAAAAAAATAAACCCAGTACTGGTAAATCCTCTGGAGGAGACTTCATGTCTGGCACGACGACCCTATTTGGTAATGAAGATGAGGAGTTAGATAATCTTGGGAGATGTCCACCTCCCTATGTCCACCTACCAGTAGCAATGGCATCTTTACCTGGGACAGTTCCGTCAGTAACATCCCTATACCTTGAAGTTCTGACCTTACAAAGCTCCCCAGGATTGGGAGCACGGGAATGCCTTTCTGTGCGTAATTTGTTTAACGCATTGATGCTACCAGAACAGCTGGTCATTGTTAAATGTACTGCACACACTGGTGCTGGGGACCCTATAGCAAAGGACAATGAGTTGCTGATAGTGTATCCAAACAGGCAGCCTGTACATCCAAATGCATAGTGACAGCACATAAACAGATGCTAGCAGATAGAACGGTCCTGCCAAACATGAAGGAGGTATGTACATTACAGAGGGACGCCTCTTATATATAATATAACTATGGAAACAAGAGGGCTGTGCCATTGATTCAGCACACCCCGCTTGGACAAGTTGGTGTATTCGATACATTTTTACTCGTCTTACCCATGCTGGTAAGGAGGGAATGATAGGATAACAAAGGAAATGTGGTGGCAGGCCTCTAAATGTAAAATTTGCCAACAAAGTAATCCAGGCAAATCAATTAAGATACCCTCAGCGGTGACGCCAATGCCATCACGATCGTTTGAATGCATACAGATTGATTTTATTGAAATGCCAAGGGCCCAGTGTTATAAATATTGCTTAGTGATTTTAGATTTATTTACCAGGTGGAGTAAAGCTCTACCAACCACTAATAATACTGCTGAAACTATGGTAACATTGTTGTTAAGAGAAGTTATTCCCAGGTTTGGCCTACCTAATGTCATAAGCTCAGACAATGGTCTTCATTTTATTGCCACTATTAATAAGGAAAAATGTGCACATTTTAATATTCGACAGCAATTTCACTGTGTACACCACCCACAGGCATCTGGGATGGTGGAAAGAGTCAATGGGGATTGCAAAACAAAATTACCCCGGAGGTAAATCCTTTTTCTGACAGGCAACTATGTTATAAAAAAATTGGGGATGAAGGGAAATTTGATGGAGAAATGAGGAAAGAGCTAGGGAGACTGAAAAGTCAAGGGGAGTCTGACTAATCATGATCTGGATCAATGTCCAATTAGGGTTAGGTAACCAGGATTTTGGTAAACAGAAGTCTTGTCGGAAAAAGGGAAAGTAAATTACAAAGAGATGTCTTTGAAGATGAAATATTATATACTGCTGGTAAAACAATGTTTTTGTATATATACTGCTGGTAAAACAATGTTTTTGTATATGTACTGCTTGTAAAACAATGTTTTTTATGTGGAATGTGTGAAATTCGAAGCAATGAGCAAAGTTGTGTGTCGCTTTAAGAAGTTTGTCCTTTAAAATGCAAATGGGACAGACAGTTTATGGTGTGCTCCGTTAAGAAACAGGCATGAATGGGGGGCGGAGCTATACTCGAATGATAAAATGTGTTGGTTGATTATAAATCTTTTGAACCAAGTTTTAAAAAGACTCATCCCGATTAAAGTGTTAAATGAGATTGGAAATGTCAAAATTACAGAGAAAAAGAAAATGTATTATTGATTACTGATTCTGAGTGGGAAAGATTGTTTTGATATGATAACAGAGGTTGTCTTTTAAAATGCAAATGAAGCAAGATTACTGTTTTCAAGCAAACAAAAAGATGTTGAAGCATGGGCTGTGTGAGGGAAATTAGGTAGATGAAAAATTGTCTTATGACTTACAAAAGGGGGTTTGAGGGAACTCACAATGAGGGATGAAAGGTAAGAACATAAAGTAGATTGGGGAAGAGAACATATTTGGAGAATTGAATATTCAGGTGGAGAGAGCCTCTTCGGATATAATCGAATTAAAGAATAAATTCAAAGGGAAGTGTTAAGAAGGAACTGAGATACTGAAGGATCAAAGGAAAACAAAAGTGCTGGAGAAACTTAGCTGGGAACAAGATTCACAACTTTTTATTGATACAGGAAAAGTTGCTGCGTCCACCCCCTAGAGAGTGGGGGGAAGCCACTACAGGCCCTGGGCAATTAACTAATTATGTATGGTCAGCAATTAACCCATGTCTTGCCAGATCTACATTCCCAGGTTGGAGTTTTTGCTGGAAACCAGTGACCAAAGCCATAAAAGCTATACGATGATGGTGCTGGGACAAGAAGAAATTGAGATTGTGTTGAAAAGAACAACCAAGTGTTGCTAACAACATGAACTGCTGTAAAGATTGAAGATCATCGTCGCTGGATACATTTGATTGACTGTGAACAGTTTGTGGAAACAAGGACGATGGGCTATGGATGCTCCCTTTATTCTGGGGTGGCCCAGCCCACATGGACTGAACTTTCTTCAGACTGGCAAGCTTGCGGACTAACCCACATTTAAAGGATGGTACACACCTCCTTTTAAACAAGATTGAAGTCAAACATGACAAGCGCAGCAAAGATAGCCTGACTACAGACAGTAAGAGGTCTGCAAAGGCCAGTTAAATCTACCTGTTTTTGCCACAACCAAGGCACTGGTGTATTTTTAGGAAACAGTATATTTGTGACAGGCATTGTTATGTTGCAAATGCAGTGCCACACAAGAGAAGCATGAACCAGTTACACCAGCACACGGGGAATTCCAAGCGAAGCCGAATAAAGGCTGAGCAATTTTAATGATCCTTTTCCTGTCCTATGGTAGTATCTTAGTGTCACGTTCGGGGGAGGTTGGTGGCCATTTAAAATGTTTGGAGGGACGTGGAACGATTGTCCACTATGAAATGATTGTGTTACTAGTGTACTATTAATTTGTCTGATGAGATGTTATGGTCTTTCGTATGTACTCAGCAAGGACTGTAGTTGTTATCAAAATTTTGATAAAAGGATGGAATGATGAAGCTGAATTTTAGTTAAAAATATAAGAAGATATTAAAATAGGTTTCTGGGCTAGCTTACAGCTTATATTTAGTCTCAAATTAGGCTTGCCTCAGGTTTCGGGTGTGTGGGATAATAAACACCATAACATTGTCTCCCAAGGGACAAGCAGAGAGAAAGAGCTAGTCACATCTTTGAAGTAAGATGCCATAAACCAAATGGCCAATGTTATGGGGGAGGAGGCGAGAAAGGAAGAGAGAAACAGCTAGTCACATCTTTGAAGTAAGATGCCATAAACCAAATGGCCAATGTTATGGGGGAGGAGGCGAGAAAGGAAGAGAGAAACAGCTAGTCATATCTGTGAAGTAAGATGCCATAAACCAAATGGCCTATGTTTATGAAGGACCAAATGACAGAGCTAGGGTGATCTCTGTGAAGATAAAATGGCCTTATCCAAATAGCCAATGTTTATGAAGGACGAGAGAGGAACAGGGAAGTGGAAAGATAAAATGTCGTAAACCAAATGGCCAATGTTATCTTGTAACATGTAAACAAAAGGCCTTTGATGTGATGCACTCTGTGGAAACCTTTCCCTGTACCTCTGACCATGACTAATGTCTGAAATGTGCTAAGGGGACAAAAAAAACCCTATTTAAGGCAATGTAATTCTGTTGTTCAGGAAGGTGAACGGAGGACAGTCAAGTGTCTGTAATGGTCACTTGACTGGAATCCTCCCTCCTTCCATCGGCCGATGTTAAGTAAAGTTTTGATCTGGTCTACCAAACAGTTTGTGTGGTGTCTGTTTATTAAGAAGCGAACCTGGTTTAGTAGTTAAGAAAGTAGCTTTTTCATGGATGTGTTATATCTGGACTTTCAGAAGGCTTTCGACAAGGTCCCACATAAGAGATTAGTATACAAACTTAAAGCACACGGTATTGGGGGTTCAGTATTGATGTGGATAGAGAACTGGCTGGCAGACAGGAAGCAAAGAGTAGGAGTAAACGGGTCCTTTTCACAATGGCAGGCAGTGACTAGTGGGGTACCGCAAGGCTCAGTTCTGGGACCCCAGCTATTTACGATATATATTAATGATTTGGACGAGGGAATTGAATGCAACATCTCCAAGTTTGCGGATGACACGAAGCTGGGGGGCAGCGTTAGCTGTGAGGAGGATGCTAGGAGGCTGCAAGGTGACTTGGATAGGCTGGGTGAGTGGGCAAATGCATGGCAGATGCAGTATAATGTGGATAAATGTGAGGTTATCCACTTTGGTGGCAAAAACAGGAAAGTAGATTATTATCTGAATGGTGGCCGATTAGGAAAGGGGGAGATGCAACGAGACCTGGGTGTCATGGTACACCAGTCATTAAAAGTAGGCATGCAGGTGCAGCAGGCATTGAAGAAGGCGAATGGTATGTTAGCATACATAGCAAAAGGAATGATTATAGGAGCAGGGAGGTTCTACTGCAGTTGTACAGGGTCTTGGTGAGACCACACCTGGAGTATTGCGTACAGTTTTGGTCTCCTAATCTGAGGAAAGACATTCTTGCCATAGAGGGAGTACAGAGAAGGTTCACCAGACTGATTCCTGGGATGTCAGGACTTTCATATGAAGAAAGACTGGATAGACTCGGTTTGTACTCGCTAGAATTTAGAAGATTGAGGGGGGATCTTATAGAAACTTACAAAATTCTTAAGGGGTTGGACAGGCTAGATGCAGGAAGATTGTTCCCGATGTTGGGGAAGTCCAGAACAAGGGGTCACAGTTTAAGGATAAGGGGGAAATCTTTTAGGACCGAGATGAGGAAAACTTTCTTCACACAGAGAGTGGTGAATCTATGGAATTCTCTCCCGCAGAAGGTAGTTGAGGCCAGTCCATTGGCTATATTTAAGAGGGAGTTAGATGTGGCCCTTGTGGCTAAAGGGATCAGGGGGTATGGAGAGAAGGCAGGTACAGGATACTGAGTTGGATGATCAGCCATGATCATATTGAATGGCGGTGCAGGCTCGAAGGGCCGAATGGCCTACTCCTGCACCTATTTTCTATGTTTCTATGTTTCTCCAACTTGAAATAGCCATTGCTTTCCCTCTCTCCATCCCCTCCCCAGTTCTCCCACCAGTCTTACATTCTATCCCTATTCCACCCACTCACCTGACATCAGTCTGAAGAAGGGTCTCCACCCGAAACGTCACCCATTCCTTCTCTCTAGAGATTCTGCCTAAGCCACTCCAGCATTTTGTGTCCATCATAGGATTTTCAAATATTTATTTACAAGAAAATTAAAGCAGCACCAAAATCTTCTACATTGCAACCACCTTAAAACAATTGAAGTTCAGATGAAACAAGGAAAGCACTAAAAATGAAGATAGTTATCTATTATAGAAATCTTTTGGCAACCTGAAAGGATTTTTATAGAAATTAAAACAAAGTAGCTCCACAATTCATATAGGAACTTCTGCAACAAAAAAAATTCCCTGACATGTGGAATTTATTTTAGTTCACATGTAACTCGCACATCACACTTTATGATCAGATAAAAACGTGTTTTCTATCTCTAACCCTCAGCAGCCTATCAGTTAAAATAAGAACTGGATACTTACAGAGCAAGAGGTAGAACTTGTTTGAAGTTTTAAGCAAATGTTATGCCATTTAACCTTTCTGGCATCAATTAACAATTAAACAGTCAAATACTGATACCTTGTTTAACTGAAACTGGAATCAGAGCTCATGAACGAGTTTTTCACATATCCACATGATCTTGAAAGTAAATCCAGCAACAGTAATACCATACAGTGGGATTTCACTTAGTTAGGTTGGAGGTACGAGGTAAAAGGGCAAACCAGTTAAATAAAGTGATGGGGCATAAGTGGAAGATATTGTCTCAAAATACCGTGAATCTTATGTTTGTTCAGCTGGTTACAAAGAAGATTAATATATTTAATTAAATACACAAGAATTACAACAAAGAAAAGTACAAAATACAATTTTAAAAGTTGTTTCATATCACACAAAACAATCGCGAGGTTAATAGACTAAATTGTCTACCACCATTCTTTACTTCAATCATTAATTGTTTTTAAAACCCATTGTCGCTAAAAGCAAAAACATTGACAAGTTCAATTAACAACGTAGCCTGTCATTCTGAGTAATAAAACAGATTAACCAGCAACAATATTATCAAAACAACACTTTCAAAGAAAGTGCATCAAAGATGATGATAGGTATCCTAACTCGATGCATCATGGCTGGGTATGGCAATTCCAACAATAAGGAACCCAAGAGGCTGCAGAGAATAGTGGACTCCAACAGTACATGGAGCCTGGACATTCAAATACTAACCACTGCTATGTGAGCAGGTTGTTTCCATTATGGCGAAGCATGGACTCTGACTATATCACCACTATACTCAGTTCAACCATGCCATTCCAGCTGCCACACAGAATAAAGCCAGCCAAAGATCTCCTTTGGCCACAATTCAATCAGGTAGAGGGCTACAAAGAATAGCTTTGCGGTAATGCAGGAAAAAGTAGATGGAGTATTCCTAAGCTGACAGTCAAAGTAATTTGGCAGAATCCCCATTACCTGAACCTTCAAAGGAACACCTAGACTTGATTTGACTGATCGTGAGAGGGTCCTCCCTCTCAGATCATTCATGAATAACTGAAGTGAATTCATCTTTGAGTAGGAACTGCCTATCTTTGAGTAGGAACTGCCAAAAACTCATCGCCATGGTTGGTGATGTCAACATATGATAGTATTCTTTAGGCTTTTAGAATGACATATTAATTTGCAGGGTATGGAGCGGTATGGACTGTGTGCAGGCAGAGACATTAGTTTATTTTGGCATCATGTTTGGTTCTATTCCATCATCTCTCTCAATAATACTTTATTGTTACATGTACCTAAGTGCAGTGAAATTATATAGCAGACCTCGCCTAGGCAGTACACAAATGTCCTCACGTTTTGGCACTAAAGTCACAAAAGTTCACAACTTTAGTACCCATTACTTAGCCAGTATTCTCAATACACTTAAATGACAAACGCAAAATGTCGCTCTTTACCAAGCACCTTTTATCATGCTCACTTCTCTCACTGATTCTCTGTTACCATCGATAAAGCCAAATTCCATTTTATTGAACATAAACAAGTCTGATGAAGCGTGTCGACCCAAAATTCCTTCTCTCCAAATAGTTCAGTTTGTCACTCTCCACAGACACTGCCCAAGCTGCCTGTCCGCGGAGTTACTCCAGCTTTTTGTGTCTATCTTCGGCTTAAACCAGCATCTGCAGTTCCTTCTTACACATAAACAAGTTAATGCTCGCTTTCTCTGATCAGTCCATACTTGATGATACGAATGCTAATTCTGCTCCCGATTGTTTCTAGAACTTCTCCCTCCAGAGAATTTAAACTGACAGGCTTGTCGTCACTGGGTTTATCCTATTACTTTTCTAAATGAGCTCGTAACGTTTGCAATTTTACAGCCCCGGGAAACTAACTTTGAATCAATAAATGTTTGCAAGATTATGATCATGATCCCTGCCATTTCCTCGCTTCCCTCAGCAAACTAGAATGCAACCTGGCTAGGCTAAGTAATTTACATACCTTAAAGAGCAACTAACCTCTCTAGTACTACCCATTACTTACTTTTAACCCAGGCAGAAATGTCAAACGATATTTTTCTTTGCTAAAATTCCTGCAGCGTCATCTTCATTGATAAAAACTGAAGTTTCACATAGGATTTACTTTAGCCATACATTCCAGCCTCCACAAGTAATTTCCCTTCTTGACTCAGAGCAACCTCAGTTCTTTTGTTTCCTGCCAGATGTTTTAAATGCTATTTGCCTGTCATTGCTTTTTTTACGTCCCTCTAAACACTAATCCAGCAGGCATGCATTCTCTTTTATTGGTTCTATTTCGCTCTCTTTAACTATCCATAGAGCTTTGACTTTAAATGTTGCTGTCTCAAACAAAGAAATGTACCAACAATTACCTTAACAATTATCTAGTGCAAACATCTTTCAAATAAAATCAAATAAATATTTATATTACTTTAACAGCAAGAGTTTCATACTATTAAAAAAATATTACCTTTTAACTTAGTTCTTTAAGTAGTTCAAGTGATTTTTAACATGTGACAGACATTCACACTTATAAAAAGTAACGTTTCTGACTGCTGTTGAGCATGGGGAGTGAGCCTTACTGGATATCAAAGCCAAACTGCACATCTGGCCACTTATACTTAGAGAGTCTGCGGTTATCCATCTGTAAATGTAGTTCAGTTTGTCACTCTCTACAGACACTGCCCAAGCTGCTGGGCGCTTTGAGCATTCATTTATTTTTCAGCTGCATTTCATAAATTTAGCCCATGTCTTTGTTTGGTTCCTCTTCCTTTAACTGCCCTCAAACTATCAACCAGATAACTCCATAAACAGTGGAATCACCTCGGTAAACTTGGCCTCACCCTAGTTATACCCATTACACCTTTCACCCTCTCTCCAACTTAAAATTAACCTATTTTCTCACCTTCCCAGTTCTGGTGAAGGGACATGAATCTGAAATGTTAACTGTTTTTCTTTCCAAAGATGCAGCATAACCTGCCGAGTGTTCCCACTCCTTTTGATTTGTTTCATATGTGCAGTTTATTGATTTACAGTTCATCACATTGGTCACTTCATTGATGCTCTTACTGCTAATTGGGGTTCATTCAGCACAAAGTTATGATGTAAACTTACAACAGAGGTTTACAAAATGCTGGAGTAACTCAGCGGGAAAGTCAGCATCTCTGGTGGCGTATCGGGTCGAGACCCTTCTTCAGATGAAGAATCAGAATCAATCTGAAGAATTCAGAATCAGACTGAAGAATTCAGAATCAGACTGAAGAAGGGTCTCAACCCGAAATGTCACCCATTCACCCAGGGACTCAACCCGAAAAGTCACCCAGAGATGCTGCCAGTCCTGCTGAGTTACTCCAGCATTATGTGTCTACCTTCTATTTGAACCAGCATCTGCAGTTCTTTCCTACAGGTTTACAGAGCAGAACTGGCACAATCAATTGTTGATGAGACAATATTGCAATAGCTATCGAAGGTTGCGAGGTAATTGTCAGCAGTAATGTCATTAAAATATAGTAGATGGAGTCTAAATAGAAGATGGTATCTACGGCATTGAAAAAAAAAAAAATCAAGAAATTTGGTGTAAATTATGTTCAGAAGTTTCCAAAAGTAAAACACCAGACCAAGGATTCACAAAGTCCTCATAAAATACTTATAAGAAATGCAAACAATATCCAAATGCTGGCTTTAATAACAAATGTCCTAAGTGGCACCATAGCAAAGTAACTTTGAGAATGAATAAACAAACGATCAATCCAAGCAGGGTTAAAAAAGAAAAAAATTGTTAATGAGAAATCTTTGACTATGATGCTGACCCACCAAGTGGTACCAAGCTGCTTTTCTATAAGCTCTAAATTGAATCTTCTTCTTGCGTTTACCCCTCCACCAGGAGGACAGCGCAGTCGAAAATGACGTGCTGCATTGTTTGCTGGTCTGCTCCACACATGTAGACTGCTGATGAACGCAGCCCCCAGCGATACATGTTGGCGTTGAACCGGCTGACCCCGGTGTGGAGCCGGTTCAGGGCAACCCACACTTTGCGGGGCAGGTCCGAGCCGGGTGGAGCTGTGGTGTTCGGTGCAACAGTGAATTGCGGAGTTCGCAAAGTCTGTTCGCAGCTGGTTCTCCATGCTCCTAGTGTTGAAACTGGAGCCACAGAGGGTCGCTGCATGATGGGAGAAGGGGCGACGAGATGACAGGCGTTAAGGTCCCAGTTGCTGTGGGTCCTGGTGGTGCAAAGGATGTTTGGCATCCGATGAGGCCTTGCACACCAGCCTACGAATGAAGTACTCTCTGCGGAGCTTGGCGGGTGCGATACCTGCGAGCACTGGCAGAAGCTCCGTCGGAGAAGTGCGTAGGCAGCCAGTGATGATCCGCATGGTGTCGTTGAGGATGACGTCTAGCTTGCTAGTACGAGTGCTGCAGCACCATACTGGGGCGGCATATTCAGCGGCGCTGTACACGAGTGCAAGAGCACTGGTTCGGAGAATAGATGTCCTGGCGCCCCATGGCGATCCAGCCAAGCAATGCAGGAGGTTGTTCCGCGCCGAGACTTTAGCACGGAGAGCATCAAGGTGTTGCTTGTAGGTCAGCTGCCCATTAAGTTTCACCCCGAGGTATGTAGGAAATTAGTTATAGGGTAGGCAGGGCTCGAAATTAACGGTTGCCCGGGTGCCAATGACCACTCAAAGCGCCGCCGGGCAACCTAAACACCGAGTCATTTTGCTTGGCTTGGCAACCAGATACTGGTTTGTACCGAAGATAGACACAAAAAACTGGAGTAACTCCACAGGTCAGGCAGCATCTCTGGAGAAAAGGAACGCAACGTTTTGTGTCGGCGGTGACGCCTGTATTGCATGGGAAAGATGCTCGGTGCGGGGTGACGAAGGGTCGGGGCGAATGACGGGCCCCAACAGCGGCCCCATCTCCTCCCACCCCCAACAGCGACCGCCGACCGCAAATCCGCCAACGGCGCCCCCCAAAACACGTCGAGGCCGGGAGGCCTAGGCGTGCGGGAGGGCCCGCCCCGAAAGCACCGCTTGCGGACCTGCAAGCAGAGGCCCCCACCAGGGCGGGCGGGGTGCGGGAGGAGATGGAGCCGCTGTCGCGGCCGTTGCTGCCGCTGTGCGGGACCCATCATTCGCTCCGACCCTTCTGAAGCAGCTGCACCAAAGATACTATAGCTATAGGATCTTTGAGCTGCACCGCTCGGCCCCGCACCTTGCTGTTGGCTGTCGGAGGAGGGAGGCGGTGGCGAGGAGTTCCCAACGGCCAAGGCAACGGGGCGATGTTGTCCGAGGAGTGCTGACCCTCCTTCCTCCATACCTCGCCCCCCTTCTCTCTCTCTCTCTCGCTCTCTCTCTCACACATGTACGCCCCTCCACCCCTCCCCCCCCCTCCCCTTATCCTGGGACCCCTCCTCTCCATCCCGCACTGATCCCCATTCCCGCCGTTATTCAGGCCTCACTGACATCCCCTGTGCTCCCCCCCCCCCCCCCCCCCACCAATCTATTCATCCTGCGCTGATCACCCTATCCACCTCACATTGATTCTCCTGCCACCCCCCTCCATCCTACACTGGTTCCCCAATTCACCCTGTACTTACCCCTTTCCCATCCATCCTGCACTTCTCCTCCATCCATCCTGTACTGATCCCCCATCCATCCTGTACTAATCCATGCATTCATCTCGTACTGACCCACCCTCCATTTACCCTGCACCTTCCCCTCATTCATCCTGTAGTGAGCCCTCATTCATCCTGCACAGATCCTCCGATCCACACTGTACTGACACCCCCTCCCCCATTCATCCTGTGCTGATCTTCCCCCCCCCCCCCCCCCCCCACCCATCCTGTACTGATCCTCCCATTCAAGAGGAATGGGGGGGAACAGTCTGAAGAAGGGTCTCGACCCGAAACGTTGCCTATTTCCTTCGCTCCATAGATGCTGCCTCACCCGCTGAGTTTCTCCAGCACTTTTGTCTACCCCATCCATCCATTACTGAACCCCCCCATTTAACACCGTTGTCTACCCCCATGCTCTCCCCTCACAATTTTACCTACTCCAACAAACACGTACTAATTCACCTGCCTCAATCCATCCATTCTGCACCAACTGCCTTCTAACCCCCCCCCCCCCCCGCCATCTATCCACCCCGCACTGATTCACACCCACCCCCCTCCCTCCCTGACCCTATTGTCCTGGGAATGTCTTCAGATCGAACATTGACTGTTTGATAACGGAATGCAATCAAATGTGTTTTAATTCCCAATGTTATTATTTGTTTTAGAAACATAGAAAATAGGTGCAGGAGTAGGCCATTCGGCCCTTCAAGCCTGCACCGCCATTCAATATGATCATGGCTGATCATCCAACTCAGTATCCTGTACCTGCTTTCTCTCCATACCCCTTGATCCCTTTAGCCACAAGGGCCACATCTAACTCCCTCTTAAATATAGCCATAAAGATTGATTAATTAAATTGTGAATTGATTAATTAAAGTGAAATTTTAATCCATAAAGATTGATTAATTAAATTGTGAACACGTGGAACATTAAAACCGCAGTGTTCGATTGTCACTGCTGCCGTTGACACGTTATTACAGAATTCATTTTAACGGCAAATCAATGCTCTTAATATGGAGTATCAGTGCTGTAGTTATTTAATGAGCAACATTCACAACTATACGTACGCATATATGTTACCATGGTCTAGGATTTATTGACACAGGTTGATCATACGCTGAATAATCCAACCACATTTTTGTTTGGATGTGGAAAGAACTAATAGAAATTGCATTAATTGCAATGTGTAAAAATAGTTGAGATACTGTCTTATAATTTTGCTGCATGTCATTGTGGGATATATCATGTCTTGATTGGTGAATATGTTTAGTTTGTGACTTTATTAGAAGCAGAAATAATATGTGAATGCTTCATTGAGTATAATTCCGACTGGTAACTACGCACTTCGTCCGAGCACATTATCGCACGCGTCATGCAAGCCATCTTAAATGACTACCTAAACTATCATTTGGCAACCTAAAAAGCTGCCAAGGTTACCCGGCTGGCAACAGGGAAAAAAAGTTAAGCGAGAGCCCTGGTGGGGTGACCCATTGAGGGTGACGGTTAGCTGGCGTTGAGCTTCCTTGTTGATCAGGTGAAAGGCCGTTGTGATGGTTTTTGCCACTCTCAGTTTTAGTCTCCAGGTCTTAAGGTAGCCACAAGTTCCATATCCGCCGAGAGCACATCCTCCACTTTTGACCAACTTAATTAATTTTGACCAATTTAATTAAGATTTTAGTCATATTCATGAGCGAGGTTCTTGCAGTTGCAAAATCCTTCTCTTTTCATCAGGAAAAGACTGACCCAGAAGCTGGATTTGATATGGTAAACATTGGGATACCAATTATTCACATCAGTTATCCAGAATTCTAAATTGAACAAGGTGAACACAGCATCGACTTTAATGGATCCTAGTCAAGGTGATAAGAGGGACATCTGAATTGTCGGTATTCTTGAGAGCGGTGACTTGGATTTCCCTTCCCAATAATTATCCAACAATCCCAGACTATTTTATTTAAGGATTTCAAATTGTCAAAATAACAAAATAACATAATAATATTAACAAAAAATCCACAGCATGTCTTATTTCACTGGAGGAAAAAAATGTAATTAAGTAGAAACAGGCATAATAAACTCAGATCAAATCTTGTTAGAATCACAAAGCATACTATAAAAGCATACATTGGAATATGCATTGAAGTACTGTATATTAAAATCAATCCTGAGGATCAAATAATGTATGAATTAATAGATATTCCACAATGCATACTTTGGCAGATTTTGCAACTGGGCTATGAATACAAATTCAAAGTAATCCATTCACAAGCAAACATGTACATCCAATTACCACCAGCTTTAATTACTGCTTGTTCCAATCATTAGAACGTTGCTATGAATATTCTTTGAACTAAGGTACAAATAATGTAAGCTATTCAGCAACAAATGCCAGATAACTATCAGAATAAAAATTGCAAACAAGTTCAGCGTTGCGAGTAAAGAGATTTGCATTTTTTCCCCATAAAATGCTAAGTATGCCCTCATATTAAAATAGTTTGTAGGAGTGAGATGGAAGGAATTCAGAACTTTTTCCCTCTTTGGCAGATAACCATAGAAATAATTAATGCCTTCATTGCTACCATTGTTGCTTAGTTCCCACTCCTGTTCTGAACTGCAACATAAAGACATGATCTCAAAGTCAACACACATCATGAAACCAAAATATACAATGAATAGAGAAAGGAATGATTTCAGGCTTCAACAATACATGCAGACTTGCAAATCGAGTAAATATTCAATGTAGGAAATTGTTAAATCTTTGGTAAGAGACTTGACATGAAAATGTATTAGAAATGGAGTTTATAAAAAAGGATGTCGGAACAGAGTCTATGCACATAAATCTTTTTAGATAGCTAGTTGAGCTGAGAACAGGCTGGAATTTTGGATTTTATTTTTTTTAATTTGAAGGCAGTAAATTTTGCGAAGCCTCTACTAATTACCAGAAAGAGGTAGATACTGTATAGAAAACTGATCAGAGTAGGAGTGCTATACTTATTTCAAGACACCATACTTAAAAAGTAGATCCAAAGTTTGGAGAAAGTGCAGAATAGACATACTAGAGGAGTGGTGGGGTACTGAGATTGGCAGGCTTCAACTTGTGGAAATATTTGTTATCGTTTTCAAGAGAGCTGAAATGCTAACAAAGACGGTAAGGTGGTCTCAAAATCATTAGGTTTTACCACAGCAAATAATTGCCCATGAGAAGAACGCAGATTTAAATTGATAGTAAAGATCTGAAATACAATTGCTGTAAGGGTGGTGGGAACTTGGAGGTGAAATTAATTGAATAGTTCTGCTAAACAGGTGGTGCAGACGTTACAAGCCAGCCTCCTGTGCTGCATTATTCTATGATTTGATAAAGTTTACATCATTAATGTGACCTTTCAGTCCTTTGTATCAGTGCCCACTCTCTGCCAAAGCATTTAAGAAACAATGGTAATTCATTTTATTCTGCTTGTAGACCTCAGGCTCCAACTACTCTTGCTTTAAAAGCTGCACCAAGTCTATAGTTTAACCAATCCGTGTGGCAAAATATATCTCATATTTTATCCACAATAACATGGTATAGTTTAATTCTAGGATGCAAAAGATTGCCAGCAATAACTGCAATATATTGGCTTCATTTGATTTTTTATTTCAGCACACAACAACACTCTGGGCTGCATGGCTGGTAAGAGTTGCTGCCTCACAGCACCAGAGACTCGTGCTCAATCCCGGCCTCAGGACTGTGTGGAGTTTGCACTTTCTCCCTGTGACTGCAAGGGTTTCCTCCATGTACACCGTGTCCTCCATGTTCCTCCCACATCCCAAAGACATACTGGTTTGTAGGTTAATTAGAGTCATAAAGAATCATACAGCATGAAAACAGGCCCTTCAGCCCAACTTGCCCACACCAGCCAACATGTCCCAACTGCCTGCGTTTGGCCTATATATCCCACTAAACCTATCCTACCCATGGATGGACATGTCTAACTGTTTTTTTTAAACGTTGGGATAGTCCCTGCCTCAACTACCTCTTATAGCAGCTCGTTCCTTACACCCACCACCTATGAAAAAGTTACCCCACAGATTCTTAATCCTAATTAATTGGAGTCTAAAATTATCTAAAAGTGAATGAGAAAGTGGGATGACATAAAACTAGTGTCAAAGGGTGATCAATGGTCGGCGTAGACTCGGTGGGCCAAAGGGCCCATTTCCATGCTGCATCTCTAAGCTAAGCTAAAATTAAGAATCAGATCATCTTCACCCTCTTTGCCCCAAGAACACTATAACCTCCACGGTTGAGTTGAGGCAACTCTCAGCTGTCAGATCAAATATTGTAACTTTGTGGTAAGTTTATATCAAACACAGAAGCATTTAGCCAATAAATAACTAACACGATAACCATATCTTAATTTTGAAGTACAAAATCATTCAAAGCATTCAGTTACTGGAAAGTAGAAAGTCAGTTTACAGCTTATTGTCACGTGTACCAAGGTACAGTGAAAAACGTTTGTTGTGTGCTTTCCATCCAGTGGAAAGACAATACATGATTACAATCGAGCCATTTACCATGGATAGATACATAAGGGAATAAAGTTCAGTGCAAAGTAAAGCCAGCAAAGTAGTTCAGTTCATAGTAGTTCAGGATTGCTCTCTGGTTGTGGTAGGATGATTCAGTTGCCTGATAACATGCAGGGAAGAAACAGTCCCGGGTTCTAAAGGTGTGCAATTTCACACTTCTATACCGTTTGCCTGATGGGAGAGGGGAGAAGAGGGAGTGGCTCGGGTGCGACTCGTCCGTGATTATGCTGCTGGCCTTGCCAAGGCAACGCAAGGTATAAATTGAGTCAATTGAAGGGAGGTTGGTTTGTGCAATGATTTAGGATAGCCAGAAAGAAATAGTGTGAATATTCCACAATCTAAACTATCAGAAGCTTCGATGCCTTTGTAAAGTAGCCAATTCAGAGCTGACTTTCAATATTCAAATTCAAGTGTAGATTAGCAAATAATTATGGTTAGTTAGAAAGAAAGAAAATAATGACAAAGATTCTGGCAGTCAATCATTTGAATTGAAATGAGCACCATGCACCATAAGCCAAAACATAAATCACATAAATAAATGGAGGGCATTCAGACAAAGGCTACAATTGCAAGTAAGCTCTTGCCATTTCTATTTAATTTGCTTTTTCTCATGTATGTTCCAGGGATAATAAAGTACTTATTAGAATCTTGGGAACATATTGGGGAGAGGAAAAAAAGGAAACCAGCTAGACAGCAATTTTATTGCATATAAAATATGCTGTGGGTGAAATATAGCAGTCTAATCTAGCATGAATTAATAATTCTATGAAGTTAAATATATCCAAACTTTTATAACAGCAGAAAAGTTTTGAATCACTCACCAAGACTCAAGATCACGGCAAATAAAAGGGACTATTAGGGATTAGACTTTTTTTTTTTAAATCTATATATAATTGTTATTGTTATGGGTATTTATAGTTACAAAAGTTTTAGAAATTCACACCAACATGAAAACCGTTCAAGAACAGCTTCTTCCCAGCAACCATCAGGTTTGTGAACACTACACAACACTAACCTTAGCAACTGTGATCTTAGATTGACTGTCTCTTTGGTTACACATGGACTTCAGTTTTAGCCAGTTAATCTGCAGCAAGCAAGAATTTCATTGTTCTGTTGTAGATACATGTGACAATTAAACTCTTTTGACGCACCACCAGGGTCAACCTTTGCCCTGGTTACAAATTACTTGTGTGAAAAACATTCTTATTTTAAAAGAACATTTGTACACAACTACCAGTGGATGATCCCCAGTTACATTGGCTGGTTCCTGCCCAACAGGAATTCAAATCTACTCTTCGCAAAGTAGCTTGTGTATGCCCAAACATCATATTCAAAGCTTTCTTCCAACAGTAAGAAATTCAAATATTTAAGGGACAGAGACGAGAGATCCCACACTCTCAAAACAAACAAGTAGAGATAGAATGCCCAGTGGGTTCAAAGTCACTTGCTAAACTAGTTTTAATATTAAATAACTTTAAAACTATGTCAAATGAAATAATGGGAGATAACACCCTCCAAGGGATCCCCTTCACAGTTCCTATTAGATTCTGTCAGGTCAAAGGATATGCCTGGAAATACACTGAAAGTCATCACCAATTATAGTTTTGAAATTATTATATCTTTGCTTAAATTGCAAACCATAGACTTGGGGGCACTGTTTTTGCCTTATTATTGCTTTTTTGGTATATATATAGAAACAAGAAATTAAAGACTTAGATGAAGGATAGTCTACACCTTATGACGTAGTCCAAGTAACTAATGAAGGAGATACAGTAACTAGCTGAGCAAATAAACAAAAGGTTATTTTATTTACAATCTCACAACCTCGAGCCTTCCCAAAATTATTTCCGGACAATAATGGACTTTTAAAATGCTGTCACATTTGCAACATAGGAAATCGGAATGTATCCTACAGGTACATGACACTTTATAGAAATTCAGTTAAAGGATTATTCCATATGATATCGGTATTCCCACTGTAAATTTCCATTTTGACTATCCAATGTCAATTTATTTGCATCAATGCTCAGGTAAGTATTTTTATTTTTATTTGTATTTTTATTTTGTATTTTTATTTTTACTTCTACTATCTTGCACTATGACCAGACGCTAAACTGCATTTCGTTGTACCTATACTCGTATTTGTGCAATGACAATAAAGTTGAATTGAATTGAATTGAATCATTTGAAAAACTAGATTTGCTATGCCCAATGGTAACCAAATATTTTATACATGATTATATAGTCAGGTGTTCCTAACAAATAATACAATATGCTTAATTAAGTCATTTGCCATATTATCCAGCAAAATTGAAACCAATTTGCAGATATTAAATATCTCCCTACAAATCACAGAATATGAGAATATCCTGGTTATGTAATAATTGTAGTGTAAAATATTTTAAGTAAAAGATTAGCTTGACTTTTTTGGGTTCTGAATAAACTGAAGTTTGCAATTCTGTACCATATTAGAGGAACTATGGGGATCAGGATGCTACAGGCCTGCATACCAAGCTTTTCTGATAGTGCTTCCTGTTATGCTCAAGGAAAAGACAATTGACAATGGTGGGATAGGCTGTTGTTTTCTGTGGACTTGGAAATGGTGTAAACAGAGATTTCTGTGGGTAACTGATAACGATCCTTACATTGTTTAAGAAGGTACTGCAGATGCAGGACCCGTTTCCTGTTATGAAGGCGTTTTGTAATCAACAGTTTGTGATCGATTTAACCACAGTATGACAAGTATTGTATTCGTGACAAGTATACTTTGAATGGGTACAGCCTGTGATTGATTTGTGTTAAACGTCATTGCTGCAACTTTGTATAAGCATGTGACCGCGTTTCCAAAACACTATAAAATATGCTGTATGTCTTCATTCATTAGAGTGGTGGCTCAGGAGAGTTAAGTGTCTGGTGTATACTTGACTCTGTATCCCTGACACTCTCGCCAGCTAATGATCAGTAAAGCTTGAGTTAGTTTACCTAACCCATTGCGAGTTGTCTGTCTTTAAGAAGTAAACCTTAACAAATATATGTGCCCTACATTTCTGAGCAGCAATACTTTTGATTTTTAAATCCTAAAAATTATCCTGAAAGATGGAGATGTGACAACATCAGAATATTCGAGTTCAGAGATTCGTTTCCCTGACCAGCAGACTGTTTTCTCATCAGAATTAAGCCCAAGGGGATATATATTTCTCCTTTGGAATTCCTTAGGAAAGAGTTTTATTATAAATTATTCAAAAATCACATTTTGAAATGAGTTAACTTCAAAAAAGACAGCATACCATAGGAAAAATCTCAAAATAATTTTACTTAAAACCTCAATATAACTACAAATTAGCTAGATTTTCGAAAATAAAACTGCAATAGATATTTTTCTAATTTAAATTTCTCCTCAGTACCTTGTTCGTTCACTAAAATCAAGTTAACTGGGCTTTTTTTTATTAAACCAGATAACTGCACAAGTAAATATTTAGCAGTAATACTAAGACATAAGTAAGTCATTTTCAGGACACACACACACACGCATACACTATAGAGACAATATATTTTCAAATTTAGTCCAATTGCCACAGCACAATGACCAAATTTACTTGCATTTTACAGTAATATTGATAAAGCATTGAGAAAAATTCCACCACATCATGGCTTTCAGCAAATCTGGTTAATTTAAATTGCAACAGCAGCTGCAACCGCTGTATTGAAGCATTGGAAATTAACTTGAAACGGGTGATTAGAATATGGGTTTTTTTTTTTACTATGATGGAATGGTATAATAAACCAGAAACTGGTTTAATATTTTTTCCAAAATAATGCCATCAATATTTCTATTGTACTCCACATCATTGATTAAACATATACATTTTTTTTTAAGTTAATGATTTTCTTTCATCATGTACACAGTTGCAGTTAATAAGGCTTATCGCAAACAATGTAAATATTCAATGTAACACGATTACTGGAAGACAGTCTAAGGAACGCTGGAATTATTCTCTTTCCAAGTCAAGCATCAACTCGTACAGGACATCTGTCACTATTCTTTCATTATTGGTGTTAAAGTCCGGGAACTTCCACAAAACTGGTATAATACCTTCACCACAAACACTGCAGCTATTTAAAAAATGTACCTTCCAGAACAAGTCCAGAAATTATTGTTGGTCTCAGCAAATAACAGGCAAGAATAAATATTTAAAATGTAATATCTTAGAAATGCAATTCAACAATAGGTTTCATTTCATTATTTGAACATTATTTTCTCCATTCAAGATTGTCTTTCTTCCCCTTGAAAACTGGTGTTTTATGTAATTACAAAGTTAATTCCCGGGATGGCGGGACTGTCATATGCTGAGAGAATGGAGCGGCAGGGCGTGTATAGCCATTAGAACTGATATGAGGAAACACTTTTTCACAGAGAGTTGTGAGTCTGTGGAATTCCCTCAGAGGGCAGTGGAGGCCTTTCAAGAGAGAGCTAGATAGGGCTCAAAGATAGCGGAGGCAGGGGATATGGGGAGTAGGCAGGAACGGGGTACTGATTGGGGATGATTAGCCATGATCACATTGAATGGCTGATCATCCCCATGATCACATTGCTGGCTCGAAGGGCCGAATGGCCTACGCCTGCATCTACTGTCTATTGTAACAAAAGTGGATAATTTTTTATACATTCCAAATCATAAACGTCTGGGACTTGACCATCAGTGAATACAATGTTAGTTTTTGATTATACTCCTACCTATGCCCATTTGCAACTCATTAATATAGGTCCACCACCGATTTTTCAGCAACTGGAACTACTTTAATCCAGTCAAAATTACAAGAGTGCATTTAAAATCTCCCTCGTTAGACCACCCGTAAATGTGGCAACTAAGTCAGTCAATTGCACCAGGAATTCCACGCGATCGACGGGTTGAATTTCCCCCCTCTAGTGGCCAGAGCTCTGGAACTCTGGCCTGGCCAGAGCCGGCAAATCTGTTCCCATGGCCAAATTCTGCGGCCGATCAGCCGGACGAAATTGTCCCCTGTGGCCGGGGCTCCAGAACTCCAGCTCAGTTGGAGGCAGCAGAACTGTTCCATTAGCCGACTTTGCAGGCCAGAATCTTGGCCCATGGGCAGCCTAAGCCAACCGTTCTGATACCACTGGACTTCTTTTGGAGGCCGTGACCACTTGTTGATCCGGCAAAATGGATAATCCAGAAATGCTCTAGAACCAAGGATGGTGGAAAATCAGTTGTGGACCTGTACATGATTAATCATAACGGGGGAATGAGACTGTATTGGTCACAGTGACCACCATAACTACAGCAAAAGTTAATTCTTCTTCTTGCGTATGGCGTGCACAACCTAAATTTGTAGGACAACTTGTTCTATTTGATCTTATTTGATTGTGCACGCCAGGTTGATTGCATTCGTTGAAACAGGGCGGACCACGTGAAGGTTGCAATCTCCCACCCCAAAAGTTCATTTAATCTCATGCACTACCCCCTCCCAGACTTTTCTTCTACATTCCAGTGCCTTCCCTTGGTTCAATTGAAATGACTTCCGATGGAGACACCCTTCAACTAACGCACCTTTCTAATTTCTGATGCCGAGCTCCAATGAATACCAAGTCATATTCTTAATTCTGACTTTGCCTCAGAAATATCTAAAAATATCCAAGTTTTATTCCATTTGTACGTCAACAATACAATATCATAGCCGTAGGCTCTCAAGACTTTCTAACCAATATTAGGATCTGGATGAACCAAAATGTGACCACTTAACGTCACTATAATCTAATCTAATTACTCTATTTTGGTCTCAACTGTCATCTCGGACCTCATTACTTGCAATGGCACTTCAATCCAAAAATCAGTTTGCACCCCTACACATACATGCTGATATTTAAGTAATTCACTGTTTCATGATACAATCACCCTAACTCTCTTCAGTTCCCATTTCTAGCAACCTTAATCCCCACATTTACTATGAAACCCTAAGTTTTCTTACGTTTCCTAACGTTTCCTTACGTTTTACTATGATGGAATGGTATGATAAACCAGACACCACGTTGAAGTGCATTCAGAATGCAAGTCTTCAATCACATTGACACCAAACCCCAAACTCATTACTTTCCCTATTAGCAAGTGCCAGTTCCTCCACATAAGTTCACGTAATAGGAGTAGAATTAGGCCATTCGGCCAATCGCGTCTACTCCGCCATTCAATCATGGCTGATCTCTGCCTCTTAATCCCATTTTCTGCCTTCTCCCCATAACCCTCGACACCCATTCTAATCAATAATTTGTCTATCTCTGCCTTTAAAATATCCAGACTTGGCCTCCACAGCCCTCGATGGCAATGAGTACCACAGTTTAACTACCATTTGACTAAAGAAGTTCCTCCTCACCTCCTTTCTATAATACTGAGGCTATGACCTCCTGTCCTAGACTCTCCCACCAGTGGAAACATCCTTTCCACATCCACTATCTATGCCTTTTATTCTGTAAGTTTAAATGAGGTTCCTCCCCAACCTTTCAAAATGCAGTGAGTAGAGGCCCAGTGCTGTCATGTCCAAAACCAATCTATATATATTTCTGGGACGACAGATGGCACAATGGGCTAAGTGTTCGGCTGGCGACCGGAAGGTAGCCGGTTCGAATCCCGCTTGGAGTGCATACTGTCGTTGTGTCCTTGGGCAAGACACTTCACCCACCTTTGCCTGTGTGTGAATGTGTGTGAGTGATTGGTGGTGGTCGGAGGGGCCGTAGGCGCAGAATGGCAGCCACGCTTCTGTCAGTCTGCCCCCAGGGCAGCTGTGGCCTACAGAAGTAGCTTACCATCACCGAGTGTGACTGAGGAGTGAATGAATAATGCGATGTAAAGCGCCTTGAGTATTAGAAAGGCGCTATATAAATCCCATCCATTATTATTATTATTATGACATTACATCCACTTTCCAAACCTTCTTCGATTCTTCTGTCACCCTGTTGGGATCTAAAAAAAAACTTGTTTATGTAAATAAGGCAAACTTCAGAATTTAGAACCATCAAATTAATTTTGAGATGGAACCCCTTCCTTTGTAGGCAAAGCCAGGAGTGATATTTTCCCCAGGAAAGGTAATTCAAAGAGTTCCAGGCCAAATGA
Source organism: Amblyraja radiata (assembly GCF_010909765.2). NCBI lineage: Eukaryota > Metazoa > Chordata > Chondrichthyes > Rajiformes > Rajidae > Amblyraja > Amblyraja radiata. Next base: position 27,445,859 of record NC_045971.1, on the reverse strand, counting down.
CATTGACAATATTGAGGGAGAGAAAACCATTTTCCAAAATGAGAAGTTTAATGTTCCAGATCTAATAGTGCCCCAACATGACTTGCACTTAGGTAGACACAAAATGCTGGAGTAACTCAGCGGGACAGGCAGCATCGCTGGAGAAAACAAATAGGTGATGTTTCAGGTCGAGACCCTTCTTCCACTTGCACTTATCTGAATGAACAAACAGCACCTCTGATCATCAACTATTCCTTCAGTACTACAATAAATGATTTAGTTGTATGTTTAAGATTTAAAGCCACAGCCTCCCGATTCTGAAGCATTCCCTCCTGACCCTGCAACATGCTGCCATACCTGCCAATTGGAGAAAAATGGGCAAGCAACAACATTTAATTGAAGTAAGTCAGTGAATGGCCAGCTCAATACACATAATGCTTAAGACAACTCCCCCAGATAGAAAGTTCACAAAATGTTTTACTGATGGTGCATTATTGGAGAATTAGTTGTATAGGTTCACAATCTCTTATCCGAAAACCTTGGGACCAGACACTTTTCGGATTTCGGAATTTTTCGGATTTCGAAATGGAATATTTTTAGCGTAGATTTTAACGTTTAACGGGTGGCTCAGTGGTAGAGTGCTCGGCCCGTGGCCGCAAGGTCGCGAGTTTGCGCCTCGATCCCGGCAGTTAAAAATGTTCGGTTTTCGGAGCTTTTCGGTTTTCGGAATTTCGGATAAAAGATTGTGAACCTGTAACTCTCATTCCAGAAGTGGCTCAATTTACACTGTGGTTTCCCCAGCATGTGCAATGGTTTGCACAAATCACATTGCAAAATTAAAAATCACTGAACCCAGTACCTCATCCAGAAGGTACACAAAAAATAAATAAATTAATTTTTTTAAATGCTGGAGAAACTCAGCGGGTGCAGCAGCATCTATGGAGCGAAGGAGATGGGCAACGTTTTCGGGCCTAAACCCTGCACCCGCTGAGTTTCTCCAGCATTTTATTTTGTGTACCTTCGATTTTCCAGCATCTGCAGTTCATTCTTTAACACCTCATCCAGAAGCTACAGAATGTGTATGCAGAGCTTCAATAAGAAACTTTTCTCAGTTAGCATCGATCACATATGAACACCATCTATCGCTAACAACAAACCCGACATCTTCGTAAAAGAAACCGATATTATATTTTCTGGGGCAAATTTTTTTTTTTTTTAAACTGCTGAGAACATCAGTTATGGCGTCTTTTCCCACAGTTAAAGCACGGAATTGAAAATAACATCAACAGAAATCTTTACATTTAAATATTCCATGAATGTATAATGCACTAAAGTTTCTCCAAAATTACAACTGAAGGCACTTCACCCTATTAACTTTCCTCAACATAACTCGAGTATCCAAGGAAAAACAACTGTAGATGCTGGTTTACAAAAAATGGGTTGGGAGTATCTCAGCGAGTAAGGCAGCATCTCTGGGGAACATGGATAGGCGATGTTTCAGGTCAGGAGCCTTCTTCAGACTGATTTATTCAGTCTGAAGAAGTGTAACAAACCAAAACATCACCCACCCATGTTTTCCAGAGATGCTGCCTGACACGCTGGGTTATACTAGCACTTTGTATCTTTTCAGTTATCCAAATATAAATAAGCACTATTGTTGAAAGTATGCCACATGGCATTAAGAGTTGTTCCTATCCCAATATAAAGTATTTGGTTTAAGTTAAATAGCAATAAACCCCATTTTCATAATGAACTTCTCAGATCTGAACAAGGTAACAAAGAGAAAATATTTACAGTAAAGATCAAGTTGCTGTTTAAGGTTTCATACACAAAGGTTCAGTAATGTGTTACAAAAGGAGCACTTATTGAAAACAAAAGATAGGCGCAAAGTGCTGAAGTAACTCAGCAGGTCAGAAAACATCTCTGGAGAAAAAAGATGGGCGATGATTCAGGTCCCGACCCAAAAAAACATACCCACCTTTTATCCAGAGATTCTGCCTGACCCGCTGAGTTACTCAGAACTTTGTATAATCCAGCTCTGCAGTTACTTTCTACTCTTAATGAAAAAAAATTTGTTGCCAGAAACAAAAGCATTTTGCAACCCTCTGCCCATATTATGGACTATAACGTAGATGGGAAGCCATGGCGGAGATGGTAACTGAAGAATCTTATAAACCACTGAGGCAACAACAACTCATGAAAGTAGTTTTTTTGATATTGTAGTTAGTGTCAGCAAAAAGATCCAACTCTATGCTCTTAGTTTTAAATGATTTGTGGGGGGAGGGGCTCTGAAAAAGTTATCCACCCCAAATTGCCACTGAACAAAGACGACTGCAGAGAGTCATCCATATTTTAGGTCTGGAGTCATAAGTAGGTCAGCCTGGCAAAGAATAGCAAATTTCCTTCCCAGAATGACATCAGTGAAGCAGTTGGTTCACAATCATTAGTGAGTTTATTTTAAATTGCAAATTTATTTTAAAATTTGAATTTCAATTATCCAGCTGCCATGGGCAAATGTGAACTTGTTAACCAGTTGCACAGTGTCCTTTGGACTGCACACATATATACATAGTGACAGACCCGTCTCCAATGATATTATACCCTTTATGTTGAGACAAATCTGTGCCACTCAGTTCAGTATACGTGATGTAGCTGCTGAATAAAGTCAGTCCTGATTTTTGAACTGGAAACGTAAAGGCTCAAAGAGACCCCTGATCCCAAGCCCATTCAGTTTACATCAGCATACTGTCCACTTCTACCTCAGTTCTACAGACAAAATCCCTCTCAGTGGATTCACATATCATTTATTTGAGAATTTTCATATCTATCACATTTGACATGAAAACATGCACAGAAAAATCACTCTTTAATGAAGTACAAATTGGACTTTTAAGTGACAGGAATCTCAAGCTTATCAGTCTTTTTACCCATAATCCTTTAATATTTATCCAACATTTCTTTCACTTTTGAATCAACATTTCTTTTGGTTTTGGTGCAGCAGAGAATCATGTGCTCGATAAACTTTCCTGTAATCCACTGTTAACATTAATCTGACAATTATACGAGGAGACCTGCATTCTAAGCATTGAATGCTTCAGGTTTCTAAGTCAGTAAATTGACTAACCACATTTAACCTTCTGTGCACTACATAACATACTTTCAACCACATCACTGAAAAGGCACTATTAGACTGCATATGATGGTCAGAAACAACATTTATAAATGGTACAGGAACATTAAATAAATTGAGGACACTGATCAAATTCTGAAGATTCAAACTATACTCCTGTGGTTCTGGAGGTCATAAAAATTAAATTAGATATATCATATGAAAGAGAAGAGAACAAAATTATCTTTCATTCATCGTAGATAAAAATGTTGTATCAAAAATGTATTATACCAACAAACAAATCTGAAATGTTGGATGAAATGTTATAATTCCAAGTTGATAATACAATTTACTCAGAATCCATCATTAGGGAACTGATCTTGAAACAGTACAGATTTCTGCAGGTACTGGGATCCATGCAGAACACAGTAACAGACAGCAGCTCACATGACAACTGCAAAAAAAAATTTTTGCAGCATGCAACAGCCAAAAATCACTACAGACAAACCACAACATTGGCACATTAAAAACATTTTCCATCACCATGTCCATGGGACCAATTAAATTTCTGCATTCAGTTTTGAAGCCAAAATTCTATGTCCTCTTCAGAGAACCCAAGGCCCTTGCAAATTATCTGGTTAAGTTCCCTTTGCACCTCCGTTTATTAAGCACTAAGACACTGTTCAAGAGCACTACCAGTGTCACGTGTCTTAATGTACACAGTATTTTTTGAATTGTAAAAGATGGTTAAGATTATTTTCCAAAAGCAACCTAAGCAATAGAGAATTTGAGTTTAGGAACACTTTCATCATCCGCAAACTGCAGATTACCCAACTGGTCAACCAAAAACCAAAAATCTCTATTTAATATTAACAATCAGCCTAATCACAGATGGAATATCGTGTAGCAGTTTGGAGTCCTGAATTTTGGTAGTGGAATAAAGGCATAGGCTATTTTCAAAATGGGGCGAGAATCCAGGAGTCAGAGGTGCAAAGGGACTTGGGAGTGCTGGTGCAGGATTCACAAAACTTTAATTTGTAAGTTGAATCGGTATTAAGGAAGGCAAATGCAATGCTAGCATTTATTTAAAGGGGGATAGAATAAAAAAACAGGGATGTAATGTTGAGACTCTATAAGGCATTGGTCAGGCCACATTTGGAGTATTGTGAGCAATTTTGGGCACCATAACTGAGGAAGGATGTGCTGGCTCTGGAGCGGATCCAGGGGAGATTTACAAGAATGCTCACAGGAATGAGTAGGTCAAGATGAGTGTTTGACGGCACTGGGCCTGTACTCGCTGGAGTTTAGAAGGATGAGGGGGAGGGGAGGGGAGCCCCAATTGAAACTTACTGAAAAGTAAAAGGCTTGAATAGAATGGATGTGGCGAGGATGTTTCCATGAGTGGGAGAGTCTAGGACCAGCGGTCATAGCCTCAGAATTAAAAGATGTTCCTTTAGACAGGAGATGAAGAGGTATTTCTATAGTCAGAGGGTGGTAAATCGGTGGAATTTGTTGCCATAGATGGCTGTGGAGACCGTCAATGGATATTTTTATGGCAGAGATAGACAGATTCTTGATTAGTATAGGTGTCAAGGGTTATGGGGAGAAGGCAGGAGAATGAGATTAAGAGGGTGAGATAGATTAGCCATGATTGAATGACAGAGTAGACTTGATGGGCCAAATGGCCTAATTCTGGTCCAAACACTTATGACCTCATGAAAGCTCTTTTTCTGAATAATTAAATCTGCTCCTCTTTCCACGGATCTGGTCTGACCTTCTGGGTGTTTCCAGCATTTTCTGTTTTATTTCAATTTTAGACTTTTTGTCCATTTTACTTAAGTGGAGGGAAATAAACAGATCTTTTGGGTCGGAACCCTTCATTAGTCAATGGGTCCCGACCTGAAATATCTCCTGTCCAATCTTCTCTAAAGCTACTACCTTACCTGCTGAGTTCCTTACACGCTTTGTTTTTTACTCAACATTGCAGCATCTCTTGTGCACGTCTTATTTCACTTCTTGTCTTTGGAGTTTTACTAGTTAAAAGCAAGAAGTGCCCATACGTGTAACACCAGACAAGGAAAACATATTTCCACTCAAAGACCGTTCAAGCACATTTCCATTTGACGCCACTGCAAATGGAATATTTATAGCCATATGGAATTATAGTATACTTTGTACCATTAAAATATCAAATCAGATTAGCACAGAAGCATCAACTTCACTGAAGATTACATAGTGCTCAGTTACAGTTTCAGATCTCTGAAATCAACATATTCAATAACTTCCAATTGCTGAGAGTCCAGTTGCCTATAATTTTGTTTACCATCCCCAACCCATACTGACCTTACTGTATGTGGGCTCAAACAATGCTGCAATGAGACCCATGATAACTGGAGGAACAACACCTCATTTCCCATACATTGATCATCTGGGCCGATTGCAGCTTGCCAGATTCAATAATTGCATTTACCATTCATAAAATCAGAACCTTGCTTATGAAAACTTACACCAGCATAAGAATAATCAGGATTTCTGAGTGATAATTTCCTCTCCTCCTTTTTCCTCTCTTCTCCCCGCCACCCCCCATCAGTCTGAAGAAGGGTTTCGGCCCGAAACGTTGCCTATTTCCTTCGCTCCATAGATGCTGCTGCACCCGCTTAGTTTCTCCAGCTTTTTTGTGTACCTTTCTGAGTGATATGGTTTGCATTGGTTAACTTAAATTATATTAAAAGTATTATTCATAGGAGTGATGTCAAAATCTGGGTAGGGCCATGAAGGAGAAAATCTCCCCTCTTTGATAATGGTTTCATGCAGAAATCAAGTTTGCTCATGCTTTTATTTTGGTATCAGAACTTCAGTGCTTATTTAATGGATGTGATTAAATTATAGGTCTCTGAAATGGAAAGTTGTTTGGTTTTGTACCGTTCTTTAGAGTAAATTTTATTAACAATGCTGGCATTGGCAATGCTCAATATCTGCTTAAAATCATTCATTCTAAATGAGTGTAGGCTTGTGGATACATATTCAAAATATTCAAGGCACCTGGATATTGAGTAACAAATTACAAGGAACAAGCTTTAAAGCAATAAATAATTAATTGACTGAGAAATTAATACACAAAATCCATTTTGTGGGTAAAATGGATAAAAGGTGCATGCTTTGATTTCTTGGTCAATTTGGTCAATTCGTCCCTTCCCACCCATACCACCCCCTCCCGGGCACTTTCCCTTGCAACCGCAAGAAATGCTACACTTGTCGCTTTACCTCCCCCCTTGACTCCATTCAAGGACCCAAGCAGTCGTTCCAGGTGCGACAGAGGTTCACCTGCACCTCCTCCAACCTCATCTATTGCATCCGCTGCTCTCGATGTCAGCTGATCTACATCGGTGAGACCAGGCGTAGGCTTGGCGATCGCTTCGCCCAACACCTCCGCTCGGTCCGCAATAACCAACGTGACCTCCCGGTGGCTTAGCACTTCAACTCCCCCTCCCATTCCGAATCCGATCTTTCTGTTCTGGGCCTCCTCCATGGCCAGAGTGAGGACCACCGGAAATTGGAGAAGCAGCACCTCATATTTCGCTTGGGCAGTTTATACCCCAGCGGCATGAACATTGACCTCCAATTTCAGGTAGCCCTCACTGTCTCCTCCCCTTCTCAGCTCTCCCTCAGCCCTCTGGCACCTCTTCTTCCTTTCTTCTTCCCGCCCCGCCCCCCCTCCCTCCCCCCCGTCAGTCTAAAGAAGGGTTTCGGCCCGAAATGTTGCCTATTTCCTTCGCTCCATAGATGCTGCCGCACCCGCTAAGTTTCTCCAGCACTTTTGTCTACCATGTTTTGAAAGCGTTCCTTTTTTCAAAACTCACATGCTTAGTTTAGTTTAGAGGTACAGCAAGGAAACAGGTCCTTCGACCGTCTGAGTCCATGCTGACCGTCGATCACCAGTTCACACTAGTTCTACACCATCCTACTTTCTCATCTACTCCCAACAGATTAAGGGCTATTTACTGAGGCCAATTGACCTATAACCCCACACATCTTTAGGATGCGAGAGGAAACCAGAGCACCCGGAGGAAACAAACACGGTCACAGAGAATGTGTAAACTCCACACAGACAGCAACCAAAGTCAGAATCAAAATCAGGTTCTGGCAATGAGGCAACAGCTCTACCAGCTGCGCTACAGTGCCATCCTTTAACACAATTTGGTGCTTGAGTATTCATTGGTCGGAAGGACCCTTGCAGGAACAATAACGTAGTTTGAAAGTATGTTGTCATAATTAATATACAGGGTGGAAAATTTAAGCACATTGATCATTTTTTCAGTAGAAAAACTCAAACCTCAGGAATGGACACATCATACACCATCCTCATCCTCCTCCAGCATCCTTCCATTCTTGTCCTCCTCTCTCCATATGGTTCCACCCATCTACAAGACATATTTCACCCACAGTTGTCTTCACCCTCACAGTACCTGCCTCTATCTAGGATTTATAACTATTATATATTAGCTTGAATTCCTGTCTCAAGTCTTCTTAGCAGATGATGCCTACAAGTTGCAAAGGCCTCAAATTCTCAACCTTAAAGGACACGGAATTTTCTTGAATCAATGCTTGGGAGTTATAAAATCAAACCAAAATATATGTTTTCTCTTCTACAAAATAAATCTATAAAACAATAATCACCAGTGTATGTGTTTTAAAACTACAAGCCAGAATCTGGTTTGTACCATATCCTGCAGCCTGCTCCATCTTTTTTTCCATAGCTATTGTTAATCTATCCTCATGTCTGCTTTCTGTTAATGCTTTAATTTATTTTGCCTTCTCTCCTTAGCAAAAATGTTTGAATAATCACTTTCATAAAGAGTCCTAAGTAGGGTTAGGATTAGTAACGACACATGTATTGGGGAAATGAGTGCTACTGCTTACACATGCATATTAGGAGAGTGTGGAAAAGTAGTGTGGATGATCAGCCATGATCACAGTGAATGGTGGTGCTGGCTCAAAGGGCCAAATGGCCTACTGCTGCACCTATTGTCTATAGCGTTGAGGCCAAGGTTAGATCAGCCAAGATCTTATTTAATGGCAGAGAAGACTCAAAGTACTAATTGGCCTAATCCTGCTGCTTACATTCTAGTAAATCACACCAACACTGGAATTTTCAGTATTCAAGATACATCTAAAGATTGAATAGTTAAAAAAAACACAGCAAACCAGATGAAGCTGGGGGTCAAACACCATACACATGGCACATACTGGAAGGGAAAATGACTTTATTACCATTCCATCAAAATCCTCATTCTTACTTGGTCCACTACCATTGGTCAAGTGTCTTGTAATCAAAGGGGGGGGGGACAAAATATAATTAAGATGGTTGCTGCTGACCAACAAGATTGCCTGAGAGTGATGTATAAAAGTGAACGTGAGCTAAGGGAAGATACAGAAAGCAAGCACTGCATTCAGGATCATCACTGATAAAAGAGGGACACCAACAAAAAAGCCACTCACCAGCATTTCCTAATGAAAGGTAAAGAGTCATCAATGTATTCCAACAGTTGAAAGCAACTAGAATTGTGATGCCCTGGTGGCAGTTGCACTACTTTGGCCTGATCCACGGAGAACTGTTGTGACATCACAGAGTTACTGACCTCGGGAGTCACAAGGCAGAATTCACTCACCACCTCCCAGTTCTGGTCAATTCGGTGGCACAAAAACACCCAGAGCCAGCAAGGGCGAGAAAAATATGGTAACTTTTCATTTACCGCACAAAACTTTGCACCAGCACTTTAAGCCCCCCTCCTCCCTCCAAGCATGCAACAAACATATAACGCAGCCCTAAACGCTGACTTCCATTTTATGTTAAGGAGGTAAATAAAGCCACAAGTCACCTCTGAAGGGTGGGTGGCTGGAGGATTCCAGCGCGGTAGGGAGCGCCGGTGGACGGCACACGAGCAGGACCGGCCTCGGCCTCCCGGGGCACGGGGAGGGGGTGAGGATGAGGGGAGGGGAGGGGTGGGTGGGCAGAGGGAAAGTTTAGTCGGCGGTGAAGCCTGTGTGAGGGGCCTGCGGGACTGCAGCGGCCTGAGGCGGAGAGCGGGCTCCAGCTCGCGGCCTCAGCCCCGGGGGGGTCCAGGCCCGGTTCATTTCCTCCCCCCCCCCCTTAACCCTACATACTCACTCATGAGGGTCGGGCGCGCTGCTGACCGGCACTAGCCGCCCTTCCCCTGCCCTGCCCGCGCCGAGGGCCGCTGCCACCGCCGCCTCCGAGCCGGTACCTGATGGGTTAATACCAGCCCCGGCTCCCGTCCCATCCGGGGCCACGCGCTGCCCCGCCGGAAGTGACGGCCCTCGCGGGCTCCTGCGTGGTGCCGCCATTGTGTCACATTGAAGGCGGTGGTCGCCATCTTTGATAAGGGCAACAACACGTTGAGACGGGAATCAAGACAGACACAACAAGCTGGAGTAACTCAGCGGGACAGGCAGCATCTCTGGAGACAGACCCTTCTTCAGACTGATGCCGGACAATCGAAACTAGAGATATGGACGATGATGTGGAGAGATAAAGAACAATGAATGAAAGATATATGCAATACAAGTAACAGGCTGTTTCCTGTTTGTTAGCTGTTGGGTGAAAACGAGAAGCTGGTGCGACTTGGGTGGAGGAGGGATAGAGAGAGAGAGGAAATGCTGGGGTTCAAGGGTGTTTGTGTAGGAAGGAACTGCAGATGCTGGTTTAAACAGAAGGAACCATCACCCATTCCTTCAATCAAGAGTGTTTAATTGTCACATTGACATTTTTATTTGCAGCACTAACACAGGTCAGTAAACACAATATTCATAGATAACATAACAAACAAAAAAGTTCAATAAAAAGACACAATATACTGCAAAACAAACAAAGCACTAAGTCCCGACTGTAACCAATATTGTTCATTGTTTAGATGGTGTTTGTAGTGTTCAAAAGAGCCTGATGGTTGTTGGGAAGAAGCTGTTTCAGAATCTGGAGAGTTTCTTCCCAATAGCAGGAATGACATGAGAGCTTGGCCAGGGCTGT